>NC_137144.1:12107108-12659608 GCF_949319135.1 Squalius cephalus
ATTCATTTAACAACACAGCCAAAACATCTGGCTCTTTTAATGTTATTGCTTTTAATGTCATTGTACCGTCTACACACACCATCTGGCAGGCCATGGCTGACTGACCAACAATAAAAACATCTACCTTTCTGTACATCGTTGATGATGAAACTTATATTGAGCAGCAGAAATTTCAGATACAAATGTTCAACGCGGTTTTATTTTTGCGACATCGTTGTTACTAATAACATTTCAATATGTATACTAATAACATTATATTTATATATATATATATATATATATATATAAAACAAACAATTTTACCTGTTAATTGTTTTTTTATATTATATTTTGTGTGTGTATGTATGTGTATATTTATTTATTTATTTATTTATTTATTTATTTATTTATATTTTTATATAATCAATTGTTTATTACTTCCCTTTATTTTATTATATAAAATAAAATTATCAGTTATATATTATTATATATTACATTATATATTATTCATTTTATAACATATATTATGTTTATTACTTATTTTATTATATAAAATAAAATGATCTGTTATGTTTACCAATTATTTTTATTATATTATGACTGAAAAATAATTAGAAGTAATAATTTTTTTTTTTTTTTTTTTCCTCTCTTTTTTATTATTTTCATTTGATTTTATATAATAAAAACTATATATATATATATATATATATATATATATATATATATATATATATATATATATATATATATATATATATATATAATTTATTTTTTTATTTTGGTTTTATAATTCTATTTGGTGTTTCTCTGCAGAGGGAGTCTGTTTCTTCTCAGCTACATGTGTTTCCTGGTTAATGTCATGGTTGGTGTGGTAGTGGGCATTTGGAGGATAGTGATCACTGCCCTGTTCAACATCGTCCACTTAGGACGCCTGGACATCAGCCTTCTGAACCGTGGCGTGGAGGCCTTTGACCCAGGTACTGATGCATTCATGTTTGACCCAGGTACTGATGCATTCATGTTTGACCCAGGTACTGATGCATTCATGTTTGACCCAGGTACTGATGCATTCATTTACAGCTTTAACTATTTCTAGAATAAAAAGTAACTACATCATAGAAGACACCAATACATAATTATATTTTTAAATATCTTTTTTTTTATTTTATAGAATTAAAAAAATATTTATTTTAAGTATACATAATATAACACATATTATATTATATTAGTTTTATTTAAGCCTAACTTTGTCCCGCGTCCCCCAAGATGTAATCAGTGTCCCACATTTCCCTGAAATTGCAATATACCACAATAAGAAATATAATACTAAAAAAATTCGATTGCCGTTTAAAAAATCCATTTACTGCTTCTAGACACGTACTGGATAACATCCTGATTTAACCTGCCAGATCCAACAAAACATTCAAGTTCAACATGCACTGAATCCGGTAGAAACGCATTTATTGTTGGTGTAGTCTAATAAAAGAAAATAAAGTAGTCGCTACTTAAGGAAATGCAGTATATTTTAGTATAAAATGTGTTTTTTACCTGTACTAGCCTGTTATTCAGTTCATTCATAGGTCCCGTAGAGTAAATCACATGGTATCACTCGAACCTGGGCAAATTGAGTGCCAGTCACAGAGCCGGTCACAATTAACACAGCTTATTGACGATTTAAAATGTTAACATCCAATATTTATATAGTATAATGTCCTGAAAAATCACATCTACTGTCCTGCAAAAGAGCAAGGCGGTCACCCTATTTAAGCCGGATTTGTAGTTATGCACATAGAAATATCAAATGTAACTCTACTGATACCATATACTTCTACACTGAATATACACTGAAAGTCCGAGCTAGAACCCCCTCAGATGTTGGCTGTGAGTGTAATTTGGACGGTGGTCTCTCTGCAGGATACCGCTGTTACGCTCATTACCTGAAGATTGAGGTCAGCCAGTCTCACCCCGTGATGAAGGCCTTCTGTGGACTCCTGCTGCAAACCACGGGCCAGGACAATCTCTCCGCACAGAGGATTCGAGATGCTGAAGAAGGTCTGTGGTTTGATTTCTTTATTACTTCAGTTCATGACTACGATACCATTACATATCAATGTACCTGTTCCAGAGTCTGCTCTCAAACTCAAAGCTTTCAGACTTATTCGTTTAGAACGGAGGATGTGGTTAGTGTTTTAAGGCTGTGCTGTGTTCATTTAATTTGAGTTTTGGCAGTGAGTGTGTGTGAAAACTACATTCCAGGCCACTTTACTTTTTAAAATAAGATAAGATGCATTTAGTTGATTTCAAATAGGTATGCAGATGTTTTTTGGCATTAAATAATAACTGATAGTTATTTCATACTTCAAGTGATAACCAGTTCTCTATAGACACAATATGGTCAGCAGTTTTATTTTTGCACAACCACCTATTTATACTAATAACTACCATAATAATAAATTACATAATTAAAAAAAAAAAATAATAATAATAATAATAAAAGGGAAATGTGAAACAGTACTTTATTATTATCTTATATATATGTATATGTATATGTATATGTATGTATGTGTATGTATGTATGTGTTTACCAATTATTTTTATTGTGTTTGGCAGTTTTTTATATAAAATAATATAGTTTTATTATATATTTACATACACACCAGTTTTATTTTTGCACAACCACCTATTATTTATATTAATGTTTTCCATAATTATAAATTAAATTAATAAATCGATAAAATAAATTACATCAAATAAATAATAAAAATAAAAGTAAAACACTACATATACATACATATATATATATATATATATATACATATATATATATATATACATATATATACATATACATATATATATATATATGTGTATGTATGTATGCATGTATGTATGTATGTATGTGTATGTATGTATGTATGTATGTATGTATGCATATTTGTGTGTGTGTGTGTGTTCATAAACTGACTATGCATACAAATTGTTGCATTAGGATTATTATATATACTATATGTAAGGGATAAACCATGAAAAAAAAAGATTAATAAAAACGTAAAAACTAATAACTTAATATACTGTATCTGAAAATAATTTAATCATTAATAAAATGCATTTATTTATATATTTAATCAGTTATTAGATCACTGCAACTGATTATACTGCAGTTGTTGCAGACTATAAACAGATTGACCTCCCAGTACCCGGTAGTGTTCAGACTAATACCGTCTTTAAAAGAACAAACTCATTTCATCTTTTCAATGCATTTCCAAACAGAAAGCAGTGAAAAATGATGTTAGATCATCTGTGTCAAATCTCTGACTGAATCCAAGATTTATATTGATCCATGTTTGATTTCTCCTGGGTGATTCATGTCTATATGCACAGACGGCTGGTTGGCCTTGTTTTTAGAATAATTGATTCATCATGTTGCCTCGCACGCAGCAGGCGAGCGTTCCCGCAATGATTAAATTTGTCAGGATAAATTGGGCCCTGATGTGCAATAACTCACCTCGGCCCTGCTACTGCTCAATCAGACCTGTCATAGACATAGAGTACACGTCTCGGTCCGTAGTGTGAACATTCACACTTCTTTTCTTATAGCTGAGCGGAGATCCCATTAGAGCTTTATGTGTGTGTTATAAAGTCAGAGCTGTTCGAGCAGGACAGATCTGCCAGCTTTAGGTTTCTGCAGGATGATAGGCAGCAGATGGTGTATATTCCACATTAAAAACCCTGTCTTTTGTTGATTTTACACCTACAGATGTGAGGCTTTTTGCCTTCAAAAAAACTGGAGGAATAATATTTGCTTGTCTGTATTTGCATACAATAATTATTATCTGAGAAAAACGGGTCTGTTACACCGACTGAGCGCTGTTTCATATGTGTGACTCACAGTTCTTACACTTTCCATATGCTAAACACACCTTGTATGTTGCAACTGTGAATTACATTTCAGACCTCTTCGCTTTCATTCAATTTGCCAGCATTAGGTTTTTTTTATTTTATTTTTATTTTATTTTTAATTTATTGTTATGTTTACCAATTGTGTTTATAGTGTTAGGCAGTTTTTTATATCAAATAATATAATTTTATTATATATTTACATACACACCAATTTTATTTTTGCACAACCACCTATTATTTATATTTATATATTCTGCATTAAATTAATAAATTGATCAAATGAATTACATTTAATAAATAATATAAAATAAATGTAAAACACTACGAATATACAGTGTATGTGTGTGTATATATATATATATGAATATATATATTCATTTTTTGTTATTATTTATTTATTTATTGTGTTATTGCTATTATGACATGTCTACAATTAAAATATGGGCAATTAAATATGTAAATATTCATATACAATAAGTGATAGAATAATTTTACCTTTAATGTTGCCTTCTTACCTATGTAGTGTGATAAGATGGCCTCTTTAAATCATTTACATTTTGTTCCATAACAACTAAATTAGCAAATGTTTCTATTAATTTCCTATAATAATTATCCAGCACATGCTAAACTTATATCTAAATATATAACAATTTGAAAGTAAATGCATATTATTCTTAAGGGCAGCATCTATACTGTATAGAAATATCAACTGATTTGATAATACTGAGTTCTTGTCATATTTTATTACTATTTTCTAAACGATAGCGGACGATAGCAGGTTTGTGTGTGTGTGTGTGTGTGTGTGTGTGTGTGTGTGTGTGTGTGTGTATGTGTGTATATATATATATATATATATATATATATATATATATATATATATAATCAGTAATCAATTAAAAGCACTTTTCAATATGTTGACTTAACCTCTTTCATAATGTTATGTATTCAACATTTAAAGGTATTCAACTGGTCCAGCAAGAGAAGAAACAGAACAAGGTGTCCAACGCCAAGCGGGCACGAGCGCACTGGCAGCTCCTCTTCACGCTGGTCAACAACCCGTCCTTGGTGGGCTCCCGAAAGCATTTCCAGTGCCAGAGTTCAGAAAGCTTCATCAACGGAGCGCTCAACCGGACCTCTAAGGAGGGCAGCAAAAAGGAAGGCAGCATCAAGGAGCCGAGCAAGGAGGCCGAAAGCGCCGCCACCAACAACTGAGGACTGGACATCACACTGCGGAGAAGGAGATCCCCCCCCCCCCCAGCCTCTCTTAATGGCTGCTGGCCAGATATTGATGATAGTATTATTTGCTTTGGTGTAGCAGAGAAGCACATGTGTTTTAGCTAAGTGCACTTCCAGCTCAGTGCCTCAGGAAGAACTTCAAGCAGTTGTAGTTAACGGATTCTTTGCATGTGTGAATGGATGGATGGATGGATGGATTGTGTCTTTTGTTGCATGTTTGAGTGAGACTGTCTTTCCGTCTTGGACTTAGCATATCAGGAAATCTAGTTTGGCACTGAACTCCCATCTAACCGCTTGATGCGAGGTTAGTATGTGTGACTATTTATGAATGTACAGGTTCTGCTCTTTGGCAAAACTGACGAATTATTCATTTCCACTCATTTTTGCACTCATTGGTGTGACTTTTACCAGTGGTGAGAATGTTCTTCTATTAAACAAACAGATGAAACCTATAATGTCCATTATGGGTTGAGCTGTATCTGTTCTTTTAAGACAACATCTACTGTAATTGCATTGCAATATTTTTTTCATCTCTGACTAAATATAAACACAACCTGTCTCACTGTTACATTTGACACTTAATTTTGATAGTCCCCTCTATTATGTCTTTTTCTGCTACCTATGGCATATTTGTGATTATGAAATTAAATAAATATTAAAACTTAAAAAATCTGTTCACTGTGTTGAATTAAGGGAAATGGTGCCCTCTCCTGCGTCGCGTAAAATCAAACGCTTGATTTCATGTTCAGTTAAAAAAAAAAAAAAGAGAACCATTAGAATTATTATTATACTCTCACGAAATATTGTTATGCTTTATTTATTTTCCTTGCGGCAACTTTAAACATTGTAAAAAGATTTTGCGTTCGTTATTCAAACGTATGATTTATAGAGTTATTGGATATTTAAAATAAGTCAGAGGTGTGAGCAAAACACCGAAATCACATTATTCCTTTGTTCTGCCCTTTTCTCAAGCAAGTGAATTCATATCCATGACGAAAAAAAGGCTTCTAAAATGGGATAAATTATTTCGTGAATTTAAATGCGTTTAATATAGCCTATTAATGTCCTATAGGATATATGCAGGCTCATATATTTATTTTCAAATATTCGTTTCAGAAAAAGAAAAAAACTAAATGAGCCATACCTTACTCGGATACTTTGTTAATTTTGAGAATAAAAACAAAATATATATTTTTAAATCAGTGAGTGTTTTACATTATTCCCTTATCGCACGGCGTTTCACGGGACATTTCCTCCTTCGATATCCAGCAAGCACACTTCATGATTTTACAGTCAGTTGGGTGGTTTGTGTGAAAAGCTTGTCCACATTATAGGTAATATATATAAAAAAAAATTTAAAAAAATGTTTGCAAATAATTTCCAGTACATTCGTTCGTTCAGTATTTTATTAAGGTCACGTACATAAAATCATATCAAAATCTTTAAAAGGTTTGAGTATTTTTACAACATCATTGGACAGCTGGACAAGAAACAAGCCACTATGCGTCAATTTACTGGACACTCGATGTCGTGTTGACATGGTAAAAACGGACCATTTATATTTATAAAAAAAAGAGAGAACATTTTCTCAGATTACTTGGCTTACATCACAAATCGACATTTAATATCTACAGTCTATAGTACCCTAATAAAACACACTTGAAAATACTTTTGTGTGACATGCCACGAATAAAGGCTATCTCAAATAGAAGAAAGGACACGTTCAGTCAATTCGTAAAGGCGAGAGATATTTTAAAGCACCCGGTCGCAAAGATATTAAAAATCACACATGTTGGGATCCCACATTACACTTAACAAACTTTTTTTTTTTTCAAGGTGACCTGGTTCGTTTTCCAGACACACACATGCTGTGAAAAGAGTAACAGGGTGACATTTCCCTCAGAAGCGCTCGATGTCTGTCCACTATATCGATGACTTAAAATGGATGCTACTTGACAATGAAAGTGACAAGACTCACGAAAAGTGAATTGTAGCTATTATAAGGGTTTTTTTTTTAAGATAGATTTGTCTGTTACGTCCAGTCAACTGGATAAATCTCAAAACCCTATATGTAATAATGAACACTCATCGTATGCACTTACTGCTAACTTGCTGAGGTAATAAAAGGAGTGCGAGTCTGTAGGCTATAGACCTTATTCACAGCGGCGCCATCTTCGATTTTTAACGGAAATTCAAGCGAGGCTGTGAGGGATAGACCGATCTCTTCAGTTGGTTGTACATTTCTTTAATGTGTTTTTTATTGTTCTGCTGACGAAAAACTGCAAAGTTCAAATATTTGCAAGAAATTCAAGTCGACAAAAAACTGAGCTGTGGAAAATTATAAGTGATCTAGGAGCTTTGTGCAGCTTTTTACAGCGGATGCTATTGAAAACACGGTAAGTCTATCTCTCACTGCCTGCCATGGCGCAGCTCTGAATGAAGTCTATTACGTGAGATGACAGTCCGTATTCACCTGGTTTGTATTGTGTTTCAGAGCAAATGAAGAATAAACATCTCAACGGGGTTGTTTGTAATTACCGTTGATCTCCGCAGATATGTTTACCGCTTCAGCTCCAAGAGGCAACCGATCGCTGTACTCGGATCCAGCTTCAAAATCCTCCTGCGTTTTGGATTGTGACTCAGGAATGGACTCAGTCACCACGCTGCCCTCGATGTCCTCACCTTCTCCGTCCTCGCCATCAGCCTCGCCTTCGGCCTCTCCCAGCTCACTCGGGTCAAAGTTCTTATCAGATCCCACAAAAGACGCCCTGGGGTCGAAATCTGTCGCTATGTGCTTTTCCATCTGATCTGGGTTTTGTGTCTTCATAATCAACTTGTAGGTCTTGCCTTGATACTTGTAGAGCAGATGGCAGCAGGTGGCTCCCAGCAGGGGCACGGTTGCCAAAGCTAGCAAAAAAATGCTAACGACCACTATAATCAGCAAAGATGGGATTTTCTTCCGGGTTGTAAAGACCACTTGGACTTGACAGTCCTGGCCTCCATAGGTGAGGCACAGGGTGTAATTAGTGCCCGGCTTGAGGCCCTGAAAGCGATAGGCATTGACGCCCTCTTCTATCTTGGACCACTGCACCACTGAATGTCCATTACCAGTACTGACGCAAAGGTACAACATGTCCAGGGGTGACTTTTTGGTGGATGTCTGGAAAAGGCTAAAAGGTTCCTTATTTACAGTTTGGAGGTCTTCTTGTTGACTGAGGTGAATGTTTGACTTTGCGTTGGCCATCTGGAAAGGGTTCAGCTGAACTTTGGCCTCAGTCTCTGAAACCTCCAGAGCGATCACCCCAAAATCAAACGTGTACTGTTTGAGTTCGTCCAAGCTGAGGTTGAAAGCATGGTTGGAGATGTACTGCGTACCATCATTTATTCCGCATTTGCCAACAAATGGCAAACTATCGGTCCCTTCTTCCACTCGCTCTCTATCCCTCGCAATAAGAGATGTTCCGGTTGGAAGGCTCTTTGTTTTCTCCTCAGATTTGGACCACATGCTAATAACGCTGTTTTTGGAGCCTTTTGAACCAAGTTTGTCTTCTGGTAAATGGCTAGGTGCTTTTGTGTCGAGCATCGAATTGATGGCATGCTTTTTGGTGCCTGCGACAACGAGTCTCACCGAGCCCTCGGCTTTTCCCATGTCGTTGACTGCAGAGCAGGTGTAGTTGCCTTCTTCTTTCTTGCTCATGCGAGGGATGATCAAGGTGCCATTTTGAAACACAAGGAACCTGGTGTTCGTAGGCGGCCCATTAACCGGAATCTCAATTTTTTCGACAATGGCGGGTAAAGGGAATGTAATTAGTTGGTTTCCAGCGTATATCTCCCATGTGACGTCAGGTTTAGGGGTTCCTTTTGTTTCACAGTATAGCACGACCAAATATCCGTCATAGAGTTCGATTTTTTCGATGTTTGGCTGATATGTGATGGACACGGACGGAGCCTTGCAATCCAGTTTGGGCATGCTAGTGACCTGTGTACCTTTGAGGTGGGAAGGAGCATCGCAGACAATGTTGTTTTGGTCAGGGATTGAGATTGAGGATTTGTTGATCCAGTCCCTAAGCCACTCTAGGTTGCAGGAGCAGGTGAAGGGGTTGTGATAGATTTGGAGGTGGGACATGGCAGTCAAAGCATCAAACGTTCCCTGTACGATGGTGGTAAACTTGTTATTGTTAATACGGACCGAACGCAGGTCCTTCAGGTTGGAAAAAGCGTTCTTGGGGATGCTGACCATCTCGTTATTGTTCATCTTTAACAACTGCAGGGCAGTGAGATTGGCCAAATCCTCCCATGGAAAATGCACAATTTTATTGTGGCTTATATCCAAATTTTTCAGCTGAATCATCGGAGCCAAGGTGTCCCTTTCGACAGTGACGATTTCATTGTGAGCCAGCCAAAGAGAGGTCACCTGGATCACATTTATAAAGTTTTTGGATTTCAGCACTTTAATCTTGTTAGCTGTAAGACTCAGGGTGGCCACATTGGACGGCAAGTCCACAGGTACTTCCAGAAGTTCTTTGTTGGCACAATCTGTTAACTGGCGGTTAAATTTATCAGAGCAGGTACACTGTTCAGGGCAACAGTGCACACTGCCAATCACTGCAGTCCCCAAGGCAATAAGCATCAGGTATTTGGTTGCCATTTTCAGCTCCTGCCAAGCACACACGAAGGTGCAGATTAGTACAAATTATTTATGTATTTTTCACACTCAAAGAAAAAATGTGAATGAAAGAAGTCATTTAAAGTGAACTACTGCAAACTATTATGATGTTAATAAAAAGCACTTGATGCTATCATAGTGTCAAACAAATATATTTTGAAAAGTTACCAAAAACCAAATGCTTTTATTATTATTATTGATTACACTTTATTTGTTAACAATTTATTTTTGTGTCATTGTTACATGTTACATGCACTTACTCTAGTAATAACTATACATTTTGCATAATTACATGTTTATTCTCTTTTTTCTCGAGTTCTCAAGTTCTTTTGGACTAATTGAGATGGCTGATGCCTTATTTTGTTTCTTTTCATTCCTCTCGACATCCTCGAGCGTTTTGCTGTTACCGGACGACTGAGCAGCGAAGGCTTGAGAACGGGACGCTTGGACCGTGTTCGCTGTCCAGCGTGCTGAAAACGCGCTTCAATTTATATAATAAAACTTATTTGTGTTGCGAATATCTTGAAAATCTCGAGATATGAAGCGACTGCTCAACCATACAAACCTTACAATCTTTCGCTGAAAGTTTAAATAAGAAACACTTTGACAGTTTATTTGCTATTGTTTCTGTCTACATTCTGGAAAATTGTTGCTTAAAAACTTTCTCATAGTGCCTTACCTGTAAGTGATATATTCCTAACGCTCGCGCGGATTTCAGTCAACACGACACTTGATGAGATTTAAAAACAATATTTAATGCTCAGATGTCAAATTATCCCAAAACATGATGTAGCCTTTTATATCCCGCTGGAAATCTCTGCTGTTTTTGTTAGCAGACGGCAGATGATACATTTTAGTGTCCGTGAGATGCTGAGCAGTCCAGAGGCTGTTTTCTCATGATCGCGCTCGAGTTTGGACAGAATTCACTGCGCGCTCCCGCCTCCACAGTGTAAGGGGTGGGATTGTGAACGCGCAGCCTCTCCCTTCAATTCCGCATTAATGCCACAGGGACTTTGCCGTCCAGATGAAGGTTATTCATAATTTAGATACAGTTGATAATTTATATCACATGACCTATGCCCCTTGTCTTTTCGAAGTGATTATAACCAATAGCCAGATAATTATTTTTCCATATATAAAGTAGTTTTAAAAGATTGTACATACAATCACAAACATTTAAATATTTACATTTGCTTGTGTCCGAATGCATTTTACAGGTTAGTAATTTTCTTAGAGATAAAGTCGCCTACCATAAAATACTGTATGATTGTTAAAATCATAAAATTACCAATAAGAAAACCGATGAGAAAGACAAAAAGGGGAAGTCCATAGTCTTGTCTAGTGACTATCTGTCAGACAGGAACAGAAAATCATGCAAAATTATATTTGCAATTATGTCATTTTTTAATGTAGAATATATTTTGTCAATGCCTACAGTTAGAATAAAAGTGCTAAATTTTCCCTGAGCTGATTTTTGCAAACACTTTGCTGCTGTTAGCGAACCAGATATTAAAAAACAAGTGAACTGAGCTGCAGATACAATGACAGCGTCATGAAGCTCATGAAAGGCTGCAAATTCTGTTTGTAATTGCGGTGACTTCAGTGAAAGTTGCTTAATTTGTTGACAAGTCTTATCAGGGGCGAACTCCTTCTCAAGAAACGACACTAAATACAATGATAATGTGAACGCACTTGGCTTTGAGGGACATATCTTGTTTATGTCTGTTCATTGCCTTTTATTTTGTTGCGGTTTGCGGTGGTGACGCCCGAACCCTTTCACATGCTGACATCTAGTGGTAATTTTATACACACTCGTTGTTGCTGTTGCTCGTTCATTTTAGTAGTCTAGATCTTTTATCAGATTTGTTTGTTTTTTTAAAACATGGGATTAAACACTTTCTGAAATTACAGAAAAGAAAAAAAGCTAATGCATTGTGGGAAATTAAAGGCCAATTTTTAAAGTAATCAAATGTTGTTTTTTTATAAACTTGACCTTTGATTTTTTTTCTTTCTACTCTCAAGTCCACAAATTGGTCTATTTTAAACACACTCCGGTATATGTCTTTTACATCATTGTAACTAAACAACTTTATCTAACAGTTTTCCCCATATTGCAACTCTACTAGAATTTTGTAACAGCATCAATGACATTATTACATTTATTTATTTATTTATTAAGTGTTTACCGGGATGAAACACAACGGTCATAAACTACAGCAAATGCATTATGCACTCAGTAAGTTTCTATGTTGTGCTGGCTTATACTGACACCTGCTGGTGTGGGTGCAGCTTCAGACAAAAGCTAAACTTTTCTGTTCATTTCATTGTCAGGTTTAGTTGCAGAACCGTTAGCCACAGAACGGAAGTGAGGAGCTCATATTGAGTTGCGTTATTTTCTTTTATTAGATATGAGCTATTTTCGCATGGGTTTTGATTGGATCAATATCTAGAATATTGAATGACAATACTTTTAAATAGGGTCACTTTTCAGTTCCTACATGCATGCTGTACAATGTATCATGAGCATTACTTAAGCCCATTAATCATGTATCGCCGCTAGAGCTCACTTATTTAAAACAATAACAAAGGCGTAGCTTAAAAGGATAGTTCACCCAAATATGAAAATTCTGTCATTAATTACTCACCCTGATGTCGTTCCAAACCTGGACTTTTTTTTCATCTTCGGAACACAAATGAAGATATTTCTGATAAAATGATGAAATGAGAGCTTTCTGTCACTCGATTGACAGCTACCACTTTGATGCTTCAAAAAGTTCATTAAGACACCGAGGGCCCTATTGTAACGATCTGAAACGCAAGCATCAAACGCGAAACGCAAGTAACTTTGTGGGCGGATCTTGGGCGCTGTTGCTATTATACCGGCAAGATAAATGACTCTTGCGCCCGACGCAAATCTAAAATGGGTTGGTCTGAAGTAGCTTTACTATTCATAGGTGTGGTTTGGGCGTAACGTGAAATAAACCGATCAGAACATCATCTCACATTCCCTTTAAGAGCAGGCGCGCTTGTTCCATGGCGGAAACATAATCGCTTTATATGATGAACAGATTGAATTTAGGCTTTTATATAAACATTCATCAACACACACATCAGTTGTGGTAAACAGAAGCTCAAGCATGTTCGCTTGACGTGCAAGAACCAGTGAGGTTCATTCTCGTGTTACGCAGCACGTTTGAGCTTCCGCAAGAACCAATGAGGCTCATTCTGGTGTTATGCAGCACGTTTTCACAAGAGGTTTGTTCTTGCGCGTCGAGCAGGTTCAGTTGAGCTGCTGTTTATGTTCGCTGATCAATGTTTATATGTGAATAAAAGCCTAAATTAAATCTGTTCCTCATATAAAGCGATTGAGTCTCTTCAGAAAATTTTGACTAAACCGCTCAATTCATATGGATTAGTTTTACGATCTCTTCATGAACTTTTTGAAGTGTCAAAGTGGTAGTTGTGTAGCTGTCAATGGAGGGACAGAAATCTCTCAGATTTCATTAAAAATATCTTCATTTGTGTTTCGAAGATGAGCGAAAGTCTTACAGGTGTGGAACGACATTAGGGTGAGTAAATGATGACAGAATTTTCAGTTTTGGGTGAACTATCCCTTTAACAAACACTTTTTTTATCATCTATAACTTCTGGAGAAATATACTTTCTTTTTTGTTTAAAAGTTGTATACTAATAGCACATGTGGGATAACAGATCAGTAACTTCCAGCTTCACCAGCAACAACAAAAAAATATTCAGTTCTCTTGAATTGTTTGTGGTTTTCACACACCATGTCTAAAGTAAGGTTTTACTCTAAATAACAGGTTATCTTTGCACCGTTTTTGCTATGTTACTCGCCTAAGCTTGACGCTGCATATATTGTGAACCATGCTGGTTCTTTGCAGACTGCAATCACAAAAGCTACAACATGGCATGGACACATGGAATAAGTACATGGCAGACCCTGTCAAATCAAATTTCCAAGCATGAAGGCGCAGAGTGCCAGCGTCTGCATGGCACTATCGACGAGGCGTCAGAACAGCAAATCCATGAACAAGTTAATTTTAGGAGGCAGGTTCTAGACCAGATCATTAATCATTGATCTTTAACTCTGGCATAAAAAAACGTGCATTTAGGGGACACTTCGAAGACACTGAAAGTGTCAACAAAGTTAATTTTCTCTCCATCATCGACCTACTGGCCAAGTATGATCCATATTTGAAGGAGCTGCTCAGTCGCCCTGCTGGTTCCGTTAAGTATCTCAGCCCAGAAATCCCAAATGAACTGATTGGTATACTCTCCGAGTCTGTCCAGAAAGAAATTATCAGTAAAATTAAGGCCGCGCCATTTTTCTCAGTGATCATAAATATGACTCAAGACATAAGAGACAACCAAATGCCACATATGTACACTGTGCTACCCATAACTTAAATCTGGTCCTCAATGATTCAGTTAAGTCAATAACAGAGCTGACAAAGTTTTATAACACCATGGAAAAATTGTGTGTTTTTTGCACAAAGTATAAAGAGGTGGAATGTATTGGTTGAGATTACTGAAAAACCCACTCCGGGTGTCACGCTGAAAAACTGTGCGCTACTACAGTAGGTGGACATCGCGCAATGATCCCGTGACTGTACAGATATGTTGACGTGTTGAAGGCCCTGGCCAATATTTCACTTACCAGTAAAAAGGCAGATGAGTGCAACGAGTCCATGGCTTTGATAAAGCTGATGGAAAGATTTGACTTTGTTTTTATTATAGTTCTTCAAAGTGAAGTCTTGGAACAGATCAATGTCAGTTCAAAAATGCTACAGGCGAAGGATGTTGATCTTCTTAAAGCTACAGAATTACTTGACACTGCCATCGCGGAGTTGACAAGGTTCAGGGAAAATTTCGAGGAGGCAAAAGCAACCGCACAATTCATGGCTGAGAAGTGGGGAGTGAAACAAACCTTTAAAAAGGAAAGAATTAGAAGGGCAAAGCGCCATTTCGATGAATTCTGTCAGGATGAGTGTTTGGCTTATGCTGAAAGTTACTTCAAGGTAAATGTTTTTAACACTTGCCTAGACATTATAATTTCCCAGCTGAGTCTGCGATTTTCAGCTTTGCGATCAGTTGCCGATTTGTTCAGAGTGGTCCAGCCACACATGCTTGCAACTGAGGAGAAGAACGCTATATATGAAGGGGCACAGAGGTTAGTGGAGATATACAACAAAGACTTGTCTCCAGCCCTTCCACAACAATTGATCGCATTCCGTGCAGCCTTTAAAAGACAAATCTCTGGGATGACAACAGTTCAAGTTCTGGCCAGTGGGTTTTTTGATTGTTGAGAACAACTCTATCACATCTAGCTTCAGTGACGTGCACCATTTTAGTTCTCTTTCTTACCATCCCTCTTAATGTTGCATCAGTGGAGCACTCATTTTCAAAACTGAAGCTAATAAAAAATTATTTGCGGAGCACCATGTCGCAAAACAGACTATCAGGACTGGCAATTCTTTCCATCAAGAATGCACGAAGCCGTGAATTAAACACCAATGACATAGTGGATGAATTTGCCAAAAGCAAGGCCCGGAGAATCAGGGGTGGAGGTAACGAATTACAACTACTCACGTTACTGTAATTAATTTCAGGTACTTGTACTTTTTTGGGTATATTTTTAAATCTGTAATTTTACTTTTACTCAAGTACATATTAAGCTTAGTAATCTACTTCGCTACTTGTAAACTCTCATTTCATACTGAGTACAATTTGAATTGATATTCAAATCTTTGACTGGCATTTCGGTAGCCAATAAAAATATCCAGTAGTAAACCTACCAATAAAAAAACCTGATATTTTTTTGGCAGATTGAGTTGATTTGTATAACCACAGTTTTACAACAAAGACCATGGTTAAACTATGGTTAGTGTAGCAAAACCATGGTTAATTTGTAGTTACCATGGTTAATAACCATGTTTTTTTGGTTTTATTTGTAGTAAAACCATGGTTAATTTTCGTAAGGGATATCGATACTGAAATACCTGACAATCCTCAATATCTGTTCCAATACTAATTTTCTGGAGTATACACCGATGCCAGCGGCGCGTTCTCATTCTCTCATCTCCCCGACAGCGAGTTTGACACACCCGCCTCCTCTCAGCGCGGGATTGCATGTTTTGCTCATAATTTTATTCATACCCGCAGGCTTGAATGATCATTGGTCTGTGCTTCACCCGCTCTGGGGTGCGTTTCCCAAAAGCATCGTAAGCCAACTTAGTCAAGTCAAGCCAAGTTCCGTCGTTATCAGCATAGTTCAACGAGTCTGTGTTTCCCGAAACCATCGTTCAAACGAACATTCGCAAACAGCATCGCAAAGTAGTGTGGTTGGAAAGACAGCTCTTCACCTGTGGTTAGAAGCATAGTTTGCATGACATGTGGACTTAATAAATCATTATCTTGAGCAAAATAAGCATGCTGACATTCAGTACAACCTGTGTCTTTTATTTAGAATAAATGTCATCAGCGTCTTTTAGTTTTTCAAGAGATTTAAAGCACCGTTTTGAAGAGTGCGCATGTGTGAACGTGCTCTAGTCTAGTGCGTAAGAAAGAGCCGATGATTGAATCTGGAAATAAAGCAAAATAACTGAGAAAAATGAGAAATAAGTCCTCAGATGTCATGTCTGTAATTTATAGCAAAACATCTAGCGTTAATTCGATCTCAAACTGGGGTGCGTTTCCCGAAAGCATCGTTAGCCAACTATGGTTGCAAGTTCCGTCGTTATCAGCATAGTTCAACGATTTGGTGTTTCCCGAAACCATCGTTCCAACGAACGTTCGCAAACAGCATCGCAAACTTGTGTGGTTGGAACGACAGCTCTCGAGATGTGGTTAGAAGCATAGTTTCTAGTTTACATGAGATGTAGACTGAATAAATCCTTATCTTTAGCAAAATAAGCAAGCTGACATTCAGTAGGCTACAACCCGTGTTATTTATATAGAATACATACAAATGTAATTTACGTCTTTTAGTTTGTCAAGAGATTTAAAGCACCGTTTTTGAAGACTGCGCATGTGCGAATGTGCTCTACTATGTAGAACGAGACAAATATTGAGTCTGGTAATAAAGCAAAATAACTGAGAAAAATTAGAAATGGTCTTCAGATGCCATGTCTGTAACTTAGCCTATATGACAAAATCTAGCGTTAATTCGATATCAAACAGATTAATTAAAATAAGTTATTAGTCCACCACGTGCGAAACCAACGTGGTTGAACGATACTTTGCGACATATGGTTTCGGGAAACAGTCGTGACTAGCTAGTTGATTTCTCCAACGATGCATCGTACTATGGTAGTTAAGCTGCGAGCTATATAGTTGTACGGGAAACGCACCCCAGATTCATTAAAAGAAGTTACTCCACCACGTGCGTGACGTCATAAACCAACGTGGTTGAACGACCACTTTCCCAGCAAACACAGAACGTTGACACAAAGTACCCAACCTTCTAACAACGTTTTAACAACATGGACAAAAGGTTGCTATAACTACGTTGTGTGGTGAAGGTTGTTAGAGCGTTGTCACAACGTTGACATTAAACCACCATTGTAGGGCCATTGCTTAAGGTTGTGCCAACGGTGTCTTGACAACCACGTCTGACTAGGACCCCCTATGGACGTCTGTGGACGTGCGAAACTGGTTCAATATCTGAACGTCTGACTAGGGACTATTTTTGAAGTCTGTGGACGTGCAAAACTGGTTCAATATCCGAACATCTGACTGGGGAGCCCTTTGAACATCTGTAGACATGCGAATCTGGTTCAATATCCGAACGTCTGACTAGGGACCCTTACTGTGGATGTTTGTGGATGTGCAAGAAAGCCAGGACTCCTTTAGGACAGAAGACTATTTCAGTATCTGAACCAATCTGAAATGTGTCATTGTTTTTTGACAAATTGTCATACGAAGTACTATTGAATAAATAAATAAAAATAATCACATTATTATGAAAATGTCAAATGATATTACATATTAAATTGATATTATGCAATCATTGCAAAATAACAATTTATTTAATATATGGATTAAGAAATGAAAACTTTCTGGGAAATGTCTGAAAAATTTGTATTTTGTAAATTTTGCCCAATTTAAATTGCAAAAGTACAAACTTGCACATTCAGTGCATGTACATTTCTAGAATGAATAGCAATTCAGTACAATTACAATCAAGCGGTGCAGAGCACACTTCATGATTCTCTGGATCTTGCACACAGGGTTGAGCCCACAATGGGCCTAAAATTTTACAGATTTTTGGAGTGAGATCATATGTGCATTTTTTTATTTTATTCAATGCTTAGCACATATCTCACCACACTGCAATTATTAATATTAGTTTGACCATGTCATTGGAGGACACGGAATCCTGTACTGATGAACAAATATAGCAAATACATGTTTATATGTGTGAGATTAGGGTTAGGGTTCGGCTAACCCTAACCCTAGCACAAAATATTTCATTATACAGCAAAGTTATACAGCAAGTTACAGCAAGTAGGAAAATCAGAAGCTAAATCGATAATAAAGAAAGAAGTTATGAGAATGTGGCAGGAACATTGGAATAGAGGAAAGGGAAGGGAACTATTTTATAAACTCTCAGGTTGGGGTATCATAAGGGGGTGTTGCAGAAAGGAGGAAACCATCATTGCAAGATTACGGTTGCAAACTCTGCATCTACTAGGCAAGCATGTAATATATGTAATAATTGTAATGTACCTGATCAGCAGAGCATGTTGTTATGATGTGCAATAAATATGATAGCAGTAGTCAAGAGAAAATTGAGGACATGGGAGAGACTTGCATATTGCAATATGCATAAACAATTATTTAAAATATACTGTCTTTGTTGTTTCTACATTACAGTGGAAATTGAGTCTCACATTATTTAAAATGTATTTATACACAAAACATTAATGGCTAACATTTTTGATTTTATAAAATGATTCTTTAAAGTCTTGGCGATCGGTCCCTATTAAAGGTCCCGTTCTGGGTGATCCCATGTTTCAAACTTTAGTTAGTGTGTAATGTTGTTGTTAGAGTATAAATAATATCTGTAAAATTATAAAGCTCAAAGTTCAATGCCAAGCGAGATATTTTATTTAACAGAAGTTGACTACAAAAAACGGCTCGATTGGACTACATCCCTCTACTTCCTTCTTTAGTGATGTCACTAGAACCGTTTCTTGACTAACCTCCGCCCACGGGAATGCTCCCTCAACTCTACTGGCTACTTGTGCACTTCTTATAACTTAGGCTACTGTGTTTACTCAGCTCTTACGGTGATTTTCTGAAGTAAAACTGACGCTTCATCTTTTGTGTGATGTACAATAAACTATTAAACTCATCAGTATATGTTTGATCATCATTCAGACAGCAGACTTGTAGGCTATTAATAAATAATGGATACATAGCCTACAAGCAGATGACAAATACGTTATAATAACCGTAATTAAACTACTAAACCATACCTGTTTCATCTCTATACAGCACTCTGACTCTGTAGGCATTATTGTCCGACTCGAAATGAACGCCGTTACTGAGAGTTTCTGATATTATCATTATTCCGTGAGATGAATTTTTCCTGACAGACTGAGCGCGAGCTCATGAAGCTCCGCCCCCTGGGTCGTCCAGCAGCAGCTCATTTGCATTTAAAGGGCACACACTAAAACAGCTCGTTTTTCTGAGCCCCAAAAAATGTCAATTTAAACATGCTGTAAAAAATGATCTGTTGGGTATTTTGAGCTCAAACTTCACATACACACTCTGAGGACATCAGAGACTTATTTTACATCTTGTGAAAAGGGGCATATAACGGGACCTTTAAACAATAAAGTAAGAAAGACATATTTTTCTTATACATAGTTTAGTAGCCTACTATTCTTTTTGGCAGAACTTATCATTATAATCACAGTATGATTTTGTATCACCATAGTCACTAAATGTATGTAAAGGCAGGAAATGGAAACATTTCCCCCCCCACTCCCCCCACTCAGGATCGTGCACAGACCTTTTGAGGGGCATGTGTTGAAACTGAAAAAGCCTTTTTTTTGTCCGTCATTAAAACGGTGCCAGCGGCATTACATTACATTTTCATAGTTTCAAAAGGTTACAAACTAGTTTGTTGTAGCAATGGGTGCTCAGTTTTTCCTGATGTAAAATACATTTGGCCAAAATCTCATTTTATAAAAGATGAAATGCTACTGTATGCACAGGCTATTTAAATGTAGGCTATGTATTGGCTATGACTAGATGGCAAATGCTAGACCTCTCTCTCAGGTCCCACATGTCTCAGTCAGACATCAAATAAATAAAATATAAGCCTTTATAGACATAGTTTTTAGTACTTATTCAAACAAGATCTTTGTTTACCCTTGCAAAAATTCATTCAGCTGCTGTCTGCAGTGCGGCTGCTGCGAAACTTCAAGATAGAGGGGGCGGAGTTATCAGGTTTACTGACAGTTTGAGGATTGAACAAGATTTACACAAGCTCTTTTTAAGAACTTTTATTGGCTAATTATTTGTAAACAGACAGACAGACGTAAAGGGTGACCAAATAGCATTGATTTATTGAAGAAGAAGAAAAAAAAACACCACCACCAAAAAAAGGTCACTTTGGGCAAAAGGTCAAAAAGGGCATGTGCTCTGCACAGGTTGAGCCCTACCTGTGCACGTGCTTGCCCCCACTTCTCAAACCAAAGTTACACCCTCAAGACTAGTGGTCGACCGATATGGGATTTTTAATGGCCGATGCCGATGCCGATATTGAGAAAGCAATCTGGCCGATTGGCCGATATGAGGCCGATACAATACATGTGAATACAGTAAATGAGAGACATAAAGAATATTGGTGAAACTAAATGAACATTTATTGTACATACTATTTATGCAAAATTATTTTTGCAATAAAAAATATTTACTAAGAAATTAAAATGTAAACAAAAAGGTAAGGTAACACTTCAATAAATCAAGTTTTAGTGCAGCTTCTTGTCTGCTTTAATATTTACAGTAATTTTTTCAGTCACATAAATAATTACTGCTGCTTACTGCAGGTTACAAATAACATTTATCATTAATAAACCAATCTAAACAAAAGATTGGTTTTTACAAAGCAATTTGTAAGCAATTACAGTATACATTTTATGTACAATACATAGTTAAATATAAAATTTCACATAGTTTATTTACACTATTTATACTTTAAACAGGTTGTTTTACTTCAAGTATATTTAAATAATAATGATTTATGTGTTTAGTTTTGCTTGTTTGTTTCTTTAAAACGTTGCAAGCCGTCACATATGTATTTGCATGACATGAACATATGAAAATGTATACTACACACGATATTACGCCAATCATGGATAAATAAATACAGTAGATAGTGCATAACATTTTCAAGGATTTATTTTCAAACGTAATATTATTACATAGTGTTCTCCTCTCATCCACCTCACGCGACCAACTGATCTGTTACTGTACGTTCACACGCGACCCAGCTTTTCCGTGCACGCGAGTCCGTTGGAAAACAGCGTCTAGTTTAACGTTAAATGTAACCCGAGAACAACGCGCGTATCTGAGGAACAGCCAGTCACGGGATTTTTGACTGTTTGTGAGGTAAAATGTTTTCAGTTTTGTTTGAATTTGTTTATATCACATCTGTGACCCCCACTGGAGCTACCGCTGGGCTGCGGATCTGACATATCACGGTACTGTTTGAATAGACTCTGCTGCACGCCGGAGTGTTTTTGTGTGTAACACAATGTAGCGTCAGGTTAGAAAGCGAATGCGAATGGTCATTTACTGTGTCTGTCAGATGTCTGCTTCACTTCTGAGTGGCTTGTCTTACGGTGCTGGGCGGAGCAGAGCGAGTGTATTCAGTTCATTCACGCTCGCTCTGTTCGCGTCAGTGGAAAAAAGCGCTAATGCACAGTCACAAACTGTTTTGAAATATATCGGCCAAACGGAAAGATTTATCGGCCGATGCCGATATCTAAAAAATTCCAAATATCGGCCGATATATCGGCCTCGGCGATATATCGGTCGACCACTACTCAAGACCACTTGGACTTGACAGTCCTGGCCTCCATAGGTGAGGCACAGGGTGTAATTAGTGCTTGGCTTGAGGCCCTGAAAGCAATAGGCATTCTTGCCCTCTATCTTGGACCACTGCACCACTGAATGTCCATTACCAGTACTGACGCAAAGGTACAACATGTCCAGGGGTGACTTTTTGGTACCATCAATTATTCTGCATTTGCCAACAAATGGCAAACTATCGGCCCCTTCTTCCACTTGCTCTCTATCCCCCGCAATAAGAGATGTTCCGGTTGGAAGGCTCTTTGTTTTCTCCTCAGATTTGGACCACATGCTAATAACGGATCCTTTTGAACCAAGTTTGTCTTCTGGTAAATGGCTAGGGGCTTTTGTGTCGAGCATCGAATTGATGGCATGCTTTTTGGTGCCTGCGACAACAAGTCTCACCGAGCCCTCGGCTTTTCCCATGTCGTTGACAGCAGAGCAGGTGTAGTTGCCTTCTTCTTTCTTGCTCATGCGAGGGATGATCAAGGTGCCATTTTGAAACACAAGGAACCTGGTATTCGTAGGCGGCCCATTAACCGGAATCTAAATTTTTTCGACAATGGCGGGTAAAGGGAATGTAATTAGTTGGTTTCCAGCGTATATCTCCCATGTGACGTCAGGTTTAGGGGTTCCTTTTGTTTCGCAGTATAGCACGACCAAATATCCGTCATAGAGTTCGGTTTTTTCGATGTTTGGCTGATATGTGATGGACACGGACGGAGCCTTGCAATCCAGTTTTGGCATGCTAGTGACCTGTGTACCTTTGAGGTGGGAAGGAGCATCGCAGACAATGTTGTTTTGATCAGGGATTGAGATTGAGGATTTGGTGATCCAGTCCCTAAGCCACTCTAGGTTGCAGGAGCAGGTGAAGGGGTTGTGATAGATTTGGAGGTGGGACATGGCAGTCAAAGCATCAAACGTTCCCTGCACGATGGTGGTAAACTTGTTATTGTTAATACGGACCGAACGCAGGTCCTTCAGGTTGGAAAAAGCGTTCTTGGGGATGCTGACCATCTCGTTATTGTTCATCTTTAACAACTGCAGGGCAGTGAGATTGGCCAAATCCTCCCATGGAAAATGCACAATTTTGTTGTGGCTAATATCCAAAATTTTCAGCTGAATCATCGGAGCCAAGGTGTCCCTCTCGACAGTGACGAGTTCATTGTGAGCCAGCCAAAGAGAGGTCACCTGGATCACATTTATAAAGCTTTTGGATTTCAGCACTTTAATCTTGTTAGCTGTAAGACTCAGGGTGGCCACATTGGACGGCAAGCCCACAGGTACTTCCAGAAGTTCTTTGTTGGCACAATCTGTTAACTGGCGGTTATATTTATCAGAGCAGGTACACTGTTCAGGGCAACAGTGCGCACTGCCAATCACTGCAGTCCCCAAGGCAATAAGCATCAGGTATTTGGTTGCCATTTTCAGCTCCTGCCAAGCACACATGAAGGTGCAGATTAGTACAAATTATTTATGTATTTTTCACACTCAAAGAACAAATGTGAATGAAAGAAGTCATTTAATGTTAACTATTGCAAACTATTATTATTCGATAGAAGGATTGGACTGTAATAGGTGATGATTTATTATTTCTAGCTTTCCTCAATGGGGTGTCGATCAGAACACACTAGATTGAATCAGTTCCATGCAAAGGTGGTTTATTGTTGACAGTTTTGGCTATGCACAACACAGCAGTACACAGGTTGCTTAAAGTATTTAGATGTGTGTGTTTGTGGTCTACAAAGGGAAATAAATAAAGATATATATTAACAAATGTCTCTCGTATTATTATACAAACATTACTACCAAATCTACATTTCTCAAATAAAGAATTATCAGGTTCGATTCTATATTAAATAAAGAAATCAATATACAAGTAACGAAAATATGCAACACCGCCACCCGGTGGTCAGAAATGGCATAACATTCAAAACCGAAACTAAATCTTAGGTAATTTAAATGAACGGCACATAATCATAAAGATCGCGTCCTTAAAGTAACAACATGTAGCTTTTCAACCTTCATAATATATTTCCAAGACCCTTGTGATAGTACATCGACTTACAATAGGTTGAATGAGACGTCTGCCAGAGCCTGACGGGGTCTGTATCGCTTTTACTGGCACTATGTAACTTCGCGGTGCGGGTAGTAACCAGCGCTCAAAAAGAACTACAAAATTCGACTGCTTTACGGCATACGTCACTTCGCCCACCACTTCCTCAAATGTGGCCAACCAGCGCGTTTGTTTTCGTGCGTCTGTTTTCGTCATGGCTGAAGCAGCAGCGAAACATAAGAAGTCCAAGGTTTTGTCGGAGTAGAGTCGGAAGAGGAAAAGGGAGAGTGATAAACTGAAAGGCAGGACGAGGATCAATATGGGTCGAGCGTTTGCTTGCTGGCGTGAGCTAATGGAGGAGGAGTGTTACCAGACCGATGCTGACTTGGCCGTCATGCTGTTGAACTAGTAAGTAACTGTAAATTGCTTGCATACTATCTTTAGTTTTTCTAATCTGTTGTCTGCCTGGCTACGTTACGGAAACTATCTGGTCCTCCATTTATTTATCTTCATGAATCAGCTAGTAGATGAGCGAATTATCAATCTGGTAGCTAGTAAACACTAACATGCGTTAGTTTTAGATGGTTAGGATGCTATCGCTATCATTCTCGTTCAGATTTGAGCATTGTAATCGACATGCAAATCGCAAATGTTTGAGTTAAAATGTTTAGTCTACTAAATATGTATAAATTATAAAAGGAGGAAGATTAATAATATTATCATTGCCCATATGAAAAAAAACCTACATGCTTCATATACAGTAACCGTAAATCATTTTACGACAGCGGTAATGGACAATTCCGCTTCCAACCTGTAGGGCGACCGCAGAGGAAAAGTTCCATGTTGTTGCTTTAAACTCGAAATAACAAGAGTTTTAAATACTAATATAACGATCACACATACATATGCACAAATCAAACACTGAGTGCAATATAAATATTATAAATTGCAAGTAATATCGCACATAGACGGCACATTCACGAGCCCTCAACCTCACGCGATTAAAGGGATACTTCAGGATTTAGCATTAAGATTTGTATCAGTAGAAAACCTGTAGTATTTTCGAATTACCGTGCTTTCCACCCTCATATCCCCCTGAGACAAGAGATTTATGTATTTTTTGTCTGGAAAAAATCCTCCGATGACGCAAAAATCGTAATTTTGCGTCATCGGAGGATTTTCTGGCCAGAGGCTAAAGACTACAGCCAGTAGTAGGAGCTGTTCCGCATGTTTTCAGCCCACCCATAGAGGGTGGGATCTCACTCACAGAATGTACACAGTGTCAGCCGTCTTTCTTTGGAAGCTAAGCTAGCAGGCTCTTGTTCTGTGGAGAAAGCTGAGTAGTAGGAGAAAGCTGAGTAAGTAACCATCCTCCTTTTCCCGGACTTGTCCGGCGGGCGAGATAGTTCAAAATGTACGGGATTCGGCTTTTGCGTTCTGCGGTCGCCATTCATTGTTTACATGCACACCTCTTGTTTCAATCTAACTGAATTCATTCCGATCGGTGAATCTGAATGTAGTGTTTACATGAACGCTAAACAAGTGATCGGTTGATGTGCGTTTTACCATTGCTAAGAAAATTCCCGCTCCTCCGTGAGCGATGCGAGACCCGGCGCGTCTCAGTAATGACGCCACCGGCCTCGCGCCGTTCTCCCGCGGCCGTCAGCCTCGTCCTGCTCTCCACAGTAAACATGATGAATGAATGGCGACTGTAGAACGCAAAAGCCGATCTCTAAATCCCTGGCAAACTCATCACGTAGGCTAGCCTTGTTGTTTGTTTTCAACTGCGCTCCCTTACCGGTAGGCGTGGCCTCCTAAGGCAGTAGGGCTGTCAACGAATATTCTAAATTCGAATATATATTCGAATAGTTTTAAAAAACAGGAATTCTAACGTGAAAATTAATATTCGAATGTGAATTTCGAATATGGAAAAACACGCCCGCGGAAGCAGAGGCGCGGCTGTCTGCTTTGCGAGTGGGCGCGCGCGCTGCCTGAGGGACAGGTCACACAAGTCGCACTGTCTAGCACAGCGTCACTGCTGAAAGTTGACAGTGCACTAAAAAGACAATGGAATAAATTGCAGTCAGTTTTTCATTTTTTTAATACAAGCACCAAGAATGTAAGTAGGCTTTTTCTTTTTTAATAGCACTTTATTTTTTATGAACCTCAGGGTAAAATTTCTTTGTTGTCACATTTCTCGGAATTGTGTGCCTCATTTTATTTAACGTTAAACAGAAAAGTTCCATGTTTACCACAGCACAGCTCGCTCGGAGCGTTCAATGTCGGTTCTATACTGTAAAACTTCAATTAATGTTAATAAATTTGTTTCAATCACTGAATAAAGCCTGCTATATTTGGGACAAGAGTTGCGACCTTAAATTGCTTGCACAAAACTCTTGATCAGCACTCAACATGTGCTTATTGTTGTTGTTAATTTAAACCGTTATGCGCAGAGAGAGCGTGAGCGCGAGGGCACGCGAGAGAGAGAGAGAGTGCCTGCGAGTGAGCGAGAGTGAGGTCTGCGGTCTTGGCCATTAGTTTATTTACTTGGTTTTGTGTTGGTAATACATTGTCAAATATGTATTACTACCTATACAAGTAGTTATGTCTCTTTGTATTAATTTGTCCTGTTATTGACGTAATGCGCGTCATTGACAAAATGCACAACCAGATGTTCGAATAGTTCGAATATTCGTGTGTTTTTTAGAGGGAATATTCGAACGTCATTTTTGAGCAATTTTGACAGCCCTATAAGGCAGCGAAGCAAGTGCATTCTGGGAGTTGTTGTCTTTCATCCACATAAGCCAAAAATACATTTTCTGGCTTTTCTCAGTCTAGAAAGCTCCAAATTCAAAAATTTCTTCACATTTCTTCAACTTAAATGACCTATTTTAAATACACATTCATCTTCCCAGAGGTGGAGTATCCCTTTAACAGATTCATCTCTCTTAAACATGCATCACTTTATGAAAGTATGACATCAAGGCTTTACAGCTCCTTAACAAGTATTGATCACCAAACTAGGTAAACAGTCAACTTACATATATTTATTGACGCACTTCGCACACATAGTCTTGCTTACAGTCCCGCTCGTCTGCTGATGATGACTGACAGTAAGTAGCGCATGCGCACATGACTCGGCCTTTCCAACAATTATGATGATAAGCCTAAACCAAACCAAACCCTAATGCTAACCCTATAGTAAGTATATGTAGTTAGTTAATATTATTCAGTACTTAATTGTATAATTACATTGTAACAAATACATCTTAAAATAAAGTGTAACCATGGTGCTAACACTTTATTTTACGGTGTCCGTGTTACAGAGTAATTACTTAATTAATTACTTAGTAGTAGACGTTGTAATAACATGTAACGAAATATAATTAACATGTAACTAAGTTATGGAACAGCCTGTACTTACAGATTGTAATTACGCACATGTAATAGGCAGCTACTGTTACACATATGTAACAAGCCGAGATGGATAAGGTTTATAGATACACATGAAGTACACTTAAGTACAATCTTGATACACTTTATTTTACGTAGCTTATCCCTGTGTAATATTATGTAATTGCAATGTAATTAGGAAGCTACTGCATGTATTCAAGCTGTGAACTAGTGAGTTTAAATCAAACTAAGGCAGAGATGGATAAGGTATGTATACACAAAGTACACTTAAGTACAATCTTGATACACTTTATTTTACGTAGCTTATACCTGTGTAACATTCTGTAATTTTAATGTAATTAAGAAGCTACTGCATGTATTTAAGCAGTAAACTAGTGGGTTAATTAAGATGGATAAGGTATGTAGATACACATGAAGTGCACTTAAGTACAATCGTGATACACTTTATTTTATGTTACATATGTGTAATGCTACAGAACGTACAAAATTACCATGTGTAACTGAAGGCTTTTCCGGACCTTAGTAGCCTAAGTACTTGTGTTACATTGTGTAGTACTAAGTACTTTCTTATATAATTACACTGTACCAAGTCTGTAACACGCATGTAACCGACTTGGCTTATTACATATGTGTAACAGTAGCTGCCTATTACATGTGCATAATTACAATCTGTAAGTACAGGCTGTTCCATAACTTAGTTACATGTTAATTACATTTTGTTACATGTTATTACAACGTCTACTACTAAGTAATTAATTAAGCAATTACTCTGTAACACGGACACCGTAAAATAAGGTGTCATTGTTACAGTGTATTTATACATTTAAGTACAGAGTAATAATAATTAACTACATGTACTTACTATAGGGTTAGGGTTGGAAAAAGGGGTTCGGTTTAGGGTTAGTTGCATGTAATTAAGCATAATTTATAGTTATTACTACAGTAACTACATGTAACAAGGACACATTAAAATAAAGTGTTACCAAACAATTTTACAGTTTATTTGCTATTATTTCTGTCTACATTCTGGAACATTGTTGCTTAAAAACTTTCTCATAGTGCCTTACCTGTAAGTGATATATTCCTAACGCTCACGCGGATTTCATTCAACACGACACTTGAAAAGATTTAAAAACAATTTAATGCTCAGATGTCAAATTATCCCAAAACATGATGTAGCCTTTTATATCCCGCTGGAAATCTCTGCTGTTTTTGTTAGCAGACGGCAGATGACGTCTGCTCTACACGTCCACCGAACCTCGACCCACTCGCACTCACTCGTCTCTGTTCAGCTGTGAACGTGATTCCTCTGCGCGCCGTCGTGTTCACCGAACCTCGACCACGCGCTCTTCATGTACTCTCAGACGGCCGCGTCTACGCACCACAGCAGGACGTACAACTTTCTCCTTCACCCACACGTGACTAAACGTTGTCACATCCGATATGACAGACGCTCTCAGTCTTCACAGTGCGCTCTTCAAGGGCAACAGTCTCCACCCTTCCATAACCAGCCTATCATGCTGGATTATGGATTAGTCTATTACGGATGTCGAAAAGAGAGCAAAAACATGGCAAACACACAAGCACCGATCAATGAAAGAAAAAATAAAATCAATATCAAAATACATTCATATAAAATAAACATTACAATAATACTTTAATCCCAACACACACACCCCACAATAAAACATCAGCAGTCCCTGCTATCACTTGACCACCCTCATCTATACTTCAAGGCCGCTGTCCTAAATTGGGACGTGTAGAATGTCTCACTTGATTTTCTCCATTTACATAATCAGACTCTAAAGCAACCCACATTCTATAAGGCAGGGGATTGGTACATGTACTGGTACCCTCAGAAATTACAGGCTGGGGATGTCCTACCTCAGATGCAGAACACAACTTAAGGGCATTCCGATGCAAAACTTTTTCCTGTCTCCCTTGTTCTGGTTTCACCCAGTACACAAGTCCAGTATTCCCCAGTGTCCCAGTTACAACATAAGGCATGGGGTCCCACCAACTACACAATTTCCCACGTCCCTGAATATTTCTGTCATGAATCCAAACACGTTGACCAGCCAAAAATGGTACGGCTTTAGCCCTACTATCATAGGTCTGTTTAGATAGTTTGGCAGCAGGTCGAAGTCCACAGTAGTCGATCGTCGAGTTCACGCGCATAGGTTATCACGCGAGTGAACTCGACAATCGACTACTTTGGACTTCGACCGAAAACAGGAAGAAAATATAGGTATACCTTTCTGTTATAACTTCTTTTTTTTCTCAATGTAACCCAGCATTGTTAGGTCTGACTCACCAGGGATCATTTAGTGAAGGAAACGGAACCACTACGACTTTCACAGTGAGTTTTATAGTTCATTCCATATTTGTGTCAAATACTGTTAGCTCTTATGATATGTAATTTGTGTTAAGTTGCTTTATTGAGAGCCGCCATGAGACCGCTAAAACATGTGACAGTGTAATTCAGGCTGCATAAGTTACGAAGTTGATGTCTGCCATTTTGTGTTAGTCTGGGGGGAACTCCTAGTAATAGCTTGTTGAGGACACAACGTGGCCATGATATCATTTTAGGTAACCTGACATCCTCAGTTGGTTCTGGCTTACTTAGTGCCTTAGGCAAGATTAGATATGGAGCCTCTAAATTAGGGGGGAAAAATAAATGTAACTTATCATTATTAATACAGAACTATAAACCAAAGTTTTCAAACCATGTTTAATTTATTGAATAAATGTTATTTCAGGCCAAATACAATATCAATAAAAATAAAAGTGTTTTTTGGGTTAATGCTAATGTTACTTCAAAACTATTTACTGTTACTATTTGATGATATTACATTGACATTATTATTTAATGAATTTAATGAACGAGGACCAAATTTGTTAATCCACTTATGCATCCACCTTATTATCAGTGCAGAAGTAGGCTAAGCTATTTTACGTGAATATGCAAGACTTCCAATTCATTTGCTGCTCAGAGTGTTACCGCCAGGATCCGCCACGTAGACATCCTCATGAATTTAAAATTCATTAAGATGTTTTAAAGGCAGGGTAGGCAGGATTTTTCTAAAAAACTTTTTCCCAAATTTGTTTAAACTGTCTTTATATACCAATACATAATTAAAATGTAAGTACTCTGACAAAGAGAGTATAAAAATCGAGTGTCTGTAGTCCTCTCAGGACTGAAATAAAAACAGCTACTTATTCCATTCACTCCCACCCCCTCCCTTTTGGGCTCCTTCCAAAGCCACGCCCCCAAAACACATGAACGCCGATGCCGACCGCTCAGCTGGAGGAGGATGCGTTTGCCAGTGCATGTAGTAACATCATGTCAGAATCACATGTAATAAAATACCTAACTTTATCATTATGAATATGAAGGTCAATGACGTGACGGGTCATTTTTGTTTGTCCAAAGGCCTTAATAATAATAAAAAAACAAATATACAACATCCTAAGTATGTAAGGTTGTACAACTTGATCTCTTTTACTGAATCCAAAAGGTTTTAATTATATTTTACTACATATAAAGGTATTTTAAAGATTTTGAAGTGTCAAAATGTCATTCGGTAAAACCGATATAGTAAATATTTAAATGGAATAATATTGTTTTTAATAACTAAAGGAACTACAATAATACAAATATAAAGCAGATAAGGCTCTTTTTTTACATTTCCCCTTTTCTCCTTTCCCTGTGCAATGTTTTACTTGAATATGTTGGAGTGTTTAGAGTAGTCCAATAAATTATTACATTTATGAGATCAGTGATAATTTGTTTTAATATTTCTTCTGTGGTACACACTATCTCAACATCAATGTCAAATCAGTTTTTAACTTTCAAATCAGTGGTTAAACCGAATTACTTTTTTGGTGACATTTTTTCCATCTTGTAAAAAATGACAAAAAACAGTGTTAATTGATTGTACAAACCAAAAAATCTTAAACTAAAAAAACTAAGTAAACTAAAAAATGGTTTCAGATAGGGTTATATCTCCATTCTATTTTTTTACACTTTTAAAAACCTTATTCGTCAATGACCCATAAACAACTAACATGGCTGTTAGTACTCACTATCAAGCTAGCATATCGATACTGGTAAAGTTTAAAATATATTGAGTTTGATTCGGTAACGAGCTAGTAGCATAAGGCAAAGCTAAAAACAGGTTGCATTGATACACGTTTTCCCATTACCATCAGTTACACTGTGATGAAGGTGAATTTCGTGTAAGATTCATAACATGGTGTTTTGCATGTAAGAGCTTCCACGATGAAAGCACTGTTGGCTCTGATGAGGACTAACGTTACACTCCGGTGACAAGTAGCCTACCTTTCTACCTTACTAGTTCCTTTTTTTGCCTTGTTTGCCTTCGCTGACTGTATATGCAGGTACTGGAGATTTTGACTGCTCTTTCTCTGCCATTATTGTGATTCTTCCTAGCTTCCGTGCCTCTCTCTGTGCCTCTTCGCCTCCTCGAGTCAAACGGGTGCGGCGCGCATGTGGGCAGCTCCTGTAGCAGCAGGGGTGGTAGCCATGGTAGCGAGGGAGAGTGACAGTCGCCCAGCCAATCATTTCATTCGTTCCAAATGGAAATAAGTAGCTGTGTTTATTGCGCCCTGAGAGGACTACAGACACTCGATTTTTATACTCTCTTTTTCAGAGTACTTACATTTTAATTATGTATTGGTATATAAAGAAAGTTTAAACAAAATGCCGACCCTGCCTTTAAGGTTAAAAATATTGCTGCATGTGATTTAACCTGTTAACCGTTGCCAGTGCGCCCGCACACTGAAGCGTTTTTTATTTATTTAATTCAAAATTACTATCAGATTTAATGTTATACCTTGACAAACTATACATAATTAAAAAGATATAATACTCAAGTTTCAGTATTTGACCACTATTGTATTCTGAGAAACTCATAGTGACAGTTATGTCTTAATTTGTGTCAGGAGTTATGAAATGAAAAAATGAGTCGATACCTTTAATATGAATTATGCGCGTCAGCCGCTTTCATTCATAAAAAACTCTGTGCTGTCGTCATGACAGTGATACACAAAACAACGTCCCTCAGGGCTTTAGCTCAAAACTGTGTAGATTTGGAGAAATATTGATAGATTCTCATAGATTTACATCATATTTCTATAGACAGGAATAATATTTATTGAATTTATACCCAAATGCGTCGATGTAATCTTTATGAGCGTTTGGTACTCTGATACTGTATTTTGAATTCATACCAATAGCCTGAGGGCGCTATATGCACAATAATAGTCCATATATGGAACATGAAGAAGAGCCATGATCATGTGACATTCCAGGACGTCACTGATACACACAAAGCTAACAAGAGATCGCGCTGTAACATGCAGATACAGACGTTTTGAAGACAATAAACATGTTTGCAATGATATTTGAGTTACCTGTGTTTTTCAAGCCATGCCAGGTATTTTCATAATAATAGATTATATTTATAATGTAATGCTAATCTATATAGACTATCATTGTGCAGAACACTATCCAATAGTATATTTTCTGTCTGATTTTTTTTATCTGAAGCCAAATTAGATCACAGAAGATTATTTAAAATACTCTACTTGCGTTATAAAGTAAGTTTGGAGCACAAACATGGTTTTAATCTCATAAATTGTCGTGTATTGATGATGTGCTAGGCTAACATGCTAGCTAGCCCTACACTGTAAAAAAAAATCCTAATTTTACAGAAAATAACTGTGATTTTTTGACGATCATTTTCTTTCATTCTAAATTGTACTCAAAACACTGTAAAATTACAAATAATATCTGTAAAATAAAAATTCAGCTGTTATTTTAGGTATTGTGACATTAATGACAAATTACAGTAATTCACACTTTTTATACAGAAAATTGATTGTATTTTTCATACAGTATTTTTTCTGTTTTCTTAAATTACATAAAAATGTATGTAAAATTACAAATATAATCTGTAATTTAACAGAAACAAAACAGTTAAATGATAAAATGGTCAAATGACTGTCAGCTCCCCAAAAAACTGTAAAACATCCTAAATTAAATAAACTGAAAAACACTGTTATTTTACAGGTATTTCCTGAATAATCACGATCATATACCTTCATTGTAAAAAAAATCGTAAAAAAAGGGTCAAATGACTGGCAGCTGCGGCTGCCAAACAAAAACCTTAAAATTAAAGTCAAATATGGTAATTTAAATAAACCGAAAAAACACTGTTATTTCACAGGTATTTCCTGCATTATTATGATCAAATACCTTCATTGTAAAAAAAAAGTAAAAAAAGGGTCAAATGACTGGCAGCTGCGGCTGCCAAACAAAAACCCTAAAATTAAAGTAAAATATGCTCATTTAAATAAATTGTAAAAAACTTTAAAATAAATTTGATGTCACCATGATTGAGATTAGTGTCTGCTTTAGTTGGGCTCATGACTTCAATTTTTAACTTACGTTTTTCTCTGGTTGCTTTAACTGTGTATTTGATGCACATTTGTTATAGCAATATATGCTAGTGAAAATTTCAGATGATTTTGGTCATTCTTTGATGATGTCATAATATGATGGCTTGATTCTCTGATATGACAGTCAAAAATATGAATATATTAGCTTAGATTACATGTAGATGGAATTTAGCTTTATACAAAGTCTATAATGTCATAATTTCTCACATGCATATAATTTTTTACAATCGTAATAATTCAGGAAATAGCTGTAAAATAACAGTGTTTTTCTGTAAAACATTTAAGGAAAATTTCTGTAAAAGTTTTTTGCACTTCTAAAATAGGATATTTTACTTTATTTTTACGGTTTTTGTTTGACAGCCGCAGCTGACAGCTTTAAAATAAATTTGATGCCACCATGATTGAGATCAGTGTCTGCTTTAGTTGGGCTCATGACCCGTGAGTTTTTAACTTTAGTTTTCTCATGCTGCTTTAACTGTGTATTTAATACACATTTGTTATAGCAATAAATGCAGGAGAAATATCAGATGATCTTGGTCATTCATCAGTGATGTTACAGTCATCGTGATGATCTGATTCACTGATATGACAGCCAAATCTCTGAATATATTATTTTAGATTACATAATATGTAGATGGAATTTAGCTTTATACAAAGTCTATAATGTCATAATTTCTCACATGATCCTTGGCAACAATATTGTAATAATCTGAAATTTAAAAAGATATATATTATATGGAAAAAGTTTTGAGCTGGTTAATTTTTTTTTGTAGTATAGACATCAAGAATCAACATATGAATCTCAACAATGGTGACAACCAACAAAGCCTTTTTGTGACTTTATAGTAGTTCAGATTTTTTTTCGTTGTCACCATTGTCGTGATTCATACGCTGATTCTTGATGTCTGAATGAGTCTACATGATCCTGTCAGAACATTTTCTGTATAATGACATCATAAAATCTGAGTATCACAGCACTGCAGAATCTTCTATAGCAGTTTTATCATGCAAAAATTAACAACTAATATTTAATTACTTAATCAGATTTACACTTCAGGTGGTATCAATGAAGCAGGACACTAGATGATGACTATTATCACTAAAAAGAGATCAACATCATCTGATCTGAGTTTCTCTTGGATTCCTACCATAACATGCATCAAAGACACACAGTTAAAGCAGCCAGAGAAAAACTTAAGTTAAACACTAAAAGGTCAAGAGCCCAACTAAAACAAACACTAATCTCCATCATGGTGACATCAAACTTTATTCTTTTCAATAAAGCTTCAACTTCTAAACCTCTGTTAATTCTCAATAAGAATGTTAGTATGAAAGAAATAAAGTCTGGATTGTAATAAGTGAAGATGCTGAGATCCTGATAGTGTTTAATGTTCTGTTTGGGTTTAAAGTGTTTCTGTATGGTGTGTTTCGTGTGTCACCATTGTGTTGAAGAGTAGAGCCTGAGCTTCAGTCCAGAATGAGCAAAGAAACACTGATGATGTGCTGTATGTTGCTGTATTTATCAGACAGTAACTGTGTAGTTGCTGATGTAGTGATGTATAGTCACAGCAAATCATGCATATAATTAACTGCATGTTTTTCAGTAAAAAATCAGAAAAAATGTGAATTAACTGTGTTTTAACTGTGTGTTTCTGTTAAAAAAGATTAATGAAGATCTCTGTAAAAGTATTTTGCACTTATTTAAATTAGAATATTTTACATTAATTTTACGGTTTTTGTATGGTAGCCATTGCTGACAGTCATTTGACTGTTTTTTATGGGATTTTTTTACAATGAAGGTGTTTGATCGTAATAATTCAGGAAATAGCTGTAAAATAACACTGTTTTTCCGTAAAACATTTAAGGAAAATTTCTGTAAAAGTTTTTTGCACTTAATTTAAATTAGGATATTTTACTTTATTTTTACGGTTTTTGTTTGGCAGCCGTAGCTGACAGTCAATGACTGTTTTTTTACGATTTTATTTTTTACAGTGTAGGTGCACCTGCCACGTCTAGCAGTTATACTTTTATGATTTTTTGAATGCTTACTGAATTGTTTCTTTATTCAAGAAATGCATTTGATACAGTTTAAAATGTGAGGTGAACTTTGAGAAAAGAAATTAGGGACTGAAACCAGCTATGAATAGCCTGTGAATAGCCAGTCGTTAGTAACTATAATGCAGACAAAAGAAATGCATATTTCGAGCCATAACCAGGCTGGAGAGGTGTGAATGTGTGCAGGGGGAGACTGAGACTGAATGGGGATCGTTTGCACCACAAAACAATAGAGACAATATACTGGATAGATGCTTAGAAGATGGCAATAAACATCAGTAGCATTTTAGCGTCAAATCAAAATAAAGTCACATGACATGGTCTTGAAAAACATTTAACTAAATACAGAGTTTTGGACTTATTATCTTCAGATTTTAAACATAAAATGTTTAGACATGTGGCTTTAGCTGTAGTGCATTTCTAGATTGCTCCAGTGCCAACTTCAATTTTATTTTCATGAGGATGTTTCATAAAAAATAATTTCTAATAACTTTCAAAACTTTGAAGCTATTTATAACAATTTTTGTCATTACGACAATAATTAATTCTACATTTACAATAAACTGCCAGGTGTCAGCTTTCAAACGAGATCATACTTGTGCTTTTAGTACCAAGGGTTCATGAACTGTATCTGTTTCAGTTTGGGTATGTCATTTCTGGGGATTTTTCAAAAGTGGGGTTGCAGCTTAACAGGTTAAAAATTTGGCAGTGTTCTGGAAAAAAATTCTGTTCTGTCACTTGTCGTCAGCTATTTGATGCAAGGAGGCTTTGTCATTTATGTATTTTATTTTGTGTTTGTATTTTCAAAAGAATTGGGTCTTTAAAAACACATCTGTGGAGGGTACATCCAAAGACTGGCATTAAGGAGAACGCCACATTTTCTTGTGACAACTGTGATTTTAAGGACATCTGCTCTCAATCAACATTTCTTCACCATTTAAGAGGACATCATGAGCTCAGATTACCTCCAGTGAGAATACTAAAATTCAAGTTACACTGAACATTTGAAGTAACCCTCTACAGTTACTTGCATGTTATGGTGTTTTTGACCTTTTTGCACTTTAGCAAATATTTGTAGATGTTTAATGTTTAAACTGTTAACCTGCAGTTTCATGAACTCAAAAGTACTAAAATGTAAGTGACATTTCTCTAAACAATGGGTGAAGTACACTCCCCAGATACTTACATTTTATGGTATTTTTTTATGTTTTTGCAGATAATTGATTTTTTTTCAAATAATTGTGTTTTGTTAATGTAAGGTGCAATTCATCAGCTTTGTGTATCTTATCAGAATCCTGAATTTAAATGCATGATTTTTGAGGTCTACTGTATTTACCATTTTAAGGTATTTTCACAATACTGTTGTAGATTTAATAAAATGTATTACAGTTTTTCTCAATCGCTAAAACACAATTTCTGAAACCTTGCTCCATTTTCTGAAAACATTAAACACAAAACCTTATCTTCAAGCGCTATTTACAAAACCTCTGACTCCTCTCGCAAAATGAAACTTTCGCCTCAAAACAGTTTTACCCATGTTCAAAATCAAACACTGCTCTCAAATCATAAACAAAGTGATCAAAATGATATACAGTACACTATCAAGCAGTCAGTAAACAATACACCAAAAAATAGAAAACACATTGTTCGAAACATCAGGGAGAAGTACATTTTTAATCTCAAAACAAATTTCATATTTTTCTGTCATTGTCTTTTGATGAACGGAAATAGCTTTAAAACCATGTCAGTGGGCAGTACATTATTTTTCTCTCCTCATCTCCAGCACTCTCTTTTTATCTTTGTTTTTCTCTTGCCCTAGTTCTTCCCCTCCTAAAGCTGAGTTTTGACTGATATAGGCTTTTCATTTTTGTATGTGTCAGAGAAGAAAGTAGGCTAAACATAGGGTCTCAGACACGTTCATGTACTGAAGGCTACCAGGAAAGGTAGGTAACTTAGTTTATTAAATTAATTCACAATTAATTGTATGTCTAATACAGGGCAGTAGGTAGGGCTTTATAATCACTGAGGTCCTAAATTTGAGGTTGTTAGAGGGTTAACATTTTTCCTACACATATACATTTCAAGACGTTTGCAGGCCAAAAAAGGATAAGAAATGGCTTTAAAACCATTTCAGCAGGCAGTAGATTATTTGTCAATACCTGCTCTCTCCTCATCTCCATCACTCTTTCTTTTTCTCTCGGTATCCTTATCTTGCCCTGTCTCTTCCCTTCCTACAGCTGGACTTTTATAATTTACTGAAGGCTACAAATTATATTATAATATTAATTCTCAATATATAGGCTACACATTCATATTAACCTTGTGTCTGATATGATGAAAACGGCTTCGTTAAAGTTTTTTGTCCCCTCCCCTCACAATTAGGGATGGGCATTTTTCAAAAATATTGCATTGGAATATTCGGGCTCATAAAAATCGAATATTCGAATATTCATTTAAATGACATTGAACGAAAAGACGTTATTTTTTAAGTTGAAGTTTTTTTTAAAGCTTGTGTCACCATTTCTGAACAAGCTTACGATTAGGCAATATACACAACAAGCTTGCAATATGTTAAAGGTTTTTTTTTTTTTACTCAAGCAGCGCGAACGGGGGGAAAACGCCTAATAAATCAGACTGCGCCAGATACAGAAGGCCTACACATACACTCGAGTCAGCAGCATATGATTATCGTGTTTATATTGTTTCACGTTTATTGAGAAAAAGAATAATATCCACATGCAGGGGCGCCGCCAGCAATTTATGCTCGAGTGAGAAAACGCGCTGCGCTGACAGACGTTTCTTCTAACAGTAGCCTACTTTGCTTTTTCTGTTCTTAAACCTGTCTCCCTCAACTAAAGTATATGTCTCAAAATCATTTTGCTATTAGATCATTTATCATCTTGGTCTCGGATCAAGCGGGGTCCAGCTGCGTTTACCTGCTGTTAACTGCTGTTTGGATTTCATGTGATTTCTCATTGTGGTGATGATATTATAACTCAGATTAATTAATTAATTTGATCAAATGTAATTCCATTTTGTAAGATCATTTAGTAAGATCATTTTCAAGTAGGCTAATTCCAAACTTCGCAAGGCAGACAACAACATTATGTGATCAAATACAAACAACTTGTCATCCAGCATTTAATTATAACTGTGAGTTAGTGCTTGGGATTTATCATGGATTCACTGCATTTACGGCCAGCAAAGCAACGTAGACAAAATGTAATAGTTTGCCTGATTATTTCTGTCAGTCTAACATTTATGACATAAAACAGCTGTCAAATATGAAATGTTTAGTACACTTACTTCTTATCTCGCACTTGAGCATAAACTGAAGCGTCGTCTGACTGCAGAGCCGTTGAGCCACAGTTTTACCCCAACTACAGTTTTGCCTGCGCATGCGCATTTTAGTCGTGAGAATTGTTTTATTTTTTTTGAACTTACACATAACTACAAGCTCAGGGAAGTGAAGCAAGGTTGTATCTCTTACAATGAACAAACAATGATACACTATGGAAAACATAAATATCCTGGATTTGCATAAAATTATGTAATTATACATACACACACAAAAAAAGAAAAGCATAATAATAAGGTTAAGTCATATGTTTGAATAATTCATCATAATGCATCAAAAATTTTGCACTTTTTTTTTTGTTATTTATAAGTCTAAGGGACGAAATAAAAGAGTTAAATTCAGCAAGAAAAAGAGGGAAGCTTAAAGGAGACTTAAGCCATTTTTGCTTGTGGATGAAGAATTTTGCATACAAGATAAGGAAATTAACAACATATTCAAGGGACAGCAGCTTTGGGTTTTCATAATAAAAGATAAGGGGTGAGGTGTGGGTCACATTTAAAAACAAAAGAGCTTAATTCAGCCCAAAATCTATTGGTTACATTACAATCACAAAATAAATGGGCGGCTGTTTCTTCAACAAAATCACAAAAAGAGCAAGTTTCATCAATATCAGAATATTTAGAGATGGATAAGTTAACAGGATATATTTTATGAAGGGTTTTATAATGAATTTCCTTAACTTTGTTGGATACACAACATTTACTAGGCAAAAGCAAGGCCTTTCTCCAATTTAAGTTTGTTACAAGGGATCCCCAATAGAATTTACGCCTTGGAGTAATCTTTCTCTTCATTTGAAAAATTGTTGAAGATATTATTAGGAATGAAAAACCATAACGACACTGGGTTCACAAGGCATCTTTTCAGCCAGTTTACTTTAAAGGTGTTTATAGTATCAGCAAAGTCCAAAAAGTCAAGGCCACCTTCACCTCTGGAATTAGAGAGTACTTCTCTTTTTAATTTTTGTGAGGCCTATTTTTCCAAATGAAATCCCAAAATATTTAGTTAATTTCCTTTATAGCTTCATCATTGATAAACAAAGAGAGAGCAGGGTATACAAAGCGAGAGAGCCCTTCCACCTTATAAAAGAACTCTACCCTATAATGAAAGATGATCTCTCTGAAGCCAGATGTTAAAGACGTTTTTAGTTCTTATCATTTTATCAGAAAAGTTCAAATGATGTTTGGTAACTGGATTTTTAGTGATATGAGTACCTAGATATTTTACACTGTTTTTAACTGGGATCCCCTCCAATGTCTCATCTATATCATGAATTGAGATAATTTCACATTTCGAAATATTGAGTTTTAGACCCGAGGCACATGAAAATTGTTCCACCAATTCCAGAGTATTAGGCAACTGTTTTTTATCCTCCAAGAATAGTGTGGTGTCGTCGGCCCCACATAGCAACATTGTGTCGGCCCAGATCCGGCTCACATCTGGCACACGTGGAAAGATGATCTGGCCCACATGCAGCGTGGAATGACGGCCCTTGGGCGGACTGCTCCTCAGATCTCGGCCACAAGCAGGCCATAGCAATGCCACATGTCAGCAAAGAGCAAAGAAATAAACCAGAACTGGATCTTATCTGAGCCACAAAATGTGTGTATATTAAATATGGAGTCATCCCAGCCTTAATAAACCTGTTAACAAAAAGAATCACTGAAGAATCACTAAAGGAAAGAAGAGAACAGAAAAAAGAGATGAGCAGAAACACAAGAACTACAACTATAACAGCCAGATGAACAAAGAGAAAAAGTGACCTGATGGTTTTGGTTGTGTTTTAACAATAATTTTTGATCTGAATCACAGAACTCATTTAGAGCCTAATCTCTGAGATAAGGTTATTTTATTTATTATAACAGCACTGATCTTGCATAACATAATAATTTTTTTTTACATTTTCAAAATGATTCAATGGATTTCTTAAAGTTGGTCTGAAACCAAAAGTTTTTTTTTTTTTTTTTTTTCTTATTTTTAATTTAGACACATAGACATCAAGAATCAGCCTGTGAATCTCAACAATGGTGACAATTATAAAGCATGTTGCAGTGCATTCTGGGTACCACCAATCAAAACTCATTCATGGCTGGTGTGCTTTTGTAGATATGGAAGAAAGGGGTATGATCTGAGCGTTGTTAGACATTTGTGCCTTTTGAGAAAGTGGATTGTTTCAGCAGCTTTTCTGGAATGCCTTGTGGCAATCCAATAATGGAAAGAGGAGCCCAGGACCAATGGAGCCGGTCCCGGCTAGAAAAAGTCATCAAATGTCACGTAAACTTTAAAGCCCACAGAATTCACCTACGCAAAACCATTTTAGAGGAGAGGCACAGCAGAATGGAATGCAGATTGAGTTTCGATAAATAGTTAAGACTATATTTTCAGGGATCATTTCTATAGTTCTTTGCTTGGAAATGTGTTTCGAAAGTGCTTGTCTCCCAACCCACGATGAAGACTCATGATGCTCCTTTCTGGGTGTGAATTGGGTGCAGAGCAGCAACTTTGGTTGTGAGCTCTGCGTTGTTGATGAACGTTCTTTGTTGCTTTTTGCAATATTGAAGAAAGGAGCATGTTCTGGGTGGTGTTGAGGCATTTAAGTCTCTTTTTGGAGTTTTTTTGTTTTCACATCTGTAGATCCTATGCAGGAAGCTTTGTTGAAATTCAGAACTGTTTGCAGTGATGTAGGACTTTATGTTGTGTAAGACAGCAGTTGCAGAAAGTGGGTTTTATGGTAAAAAGTGCTCTGGATGCATGCTCATTTCAAGGTCAGCCATTGCAAGTTTTTCAAGAGTGCAATCAACGTCAAGTTGCAGAAATGCCTTCGTTAGCATTTGTTGGCAGGTGCGTGACTTTTTCATTGGACGTCAGCTCTGTGTCATTTATGAAGGTTCTGTATTGCTTTTGTCGATATGGAAGAAAGGGGTATGATCTGAGTGTTGTTAGACATTTGTGCCTTTTGAGAAAGTGGATTGTTCTGGAATGCCTTGTGGCAATCCAATAATGGAAAGAGGAGCCCAGGACCAATGGAGCAGGTCCCGGCTAGGAAAAGTCATCAAATGTCATGTAAACGTTAAAGCCCACAGAATTCACCTACGCAAAACCATTTTAGAGGAGAGGCGCAGCAGAATGGAATGCAGATTGAGTTTCCATAAATCGATAAGACTATATTTTCAGGGATCATTTCTATAGTTTTTTGCTTGGAAATGTGTTTCAAAAGTGCTTGTCTCCCAACCCACGATGAAGACTCATGATACTCCTTTCTGGGTGTGAATTGGGCGCAGAGCAGTGACTTTGGTTGTGAGCTCTGCATTCTTGATCAACGTTCTGTATTGCTTTTTGCAATATTGAAGAAAGGAGTATGTTCTGAGTGGTGTTGAGACATTTGAATCTCTTTTTGGAGTTTTTTTCTTTTTGCATCTGTAGATCCTGTGCAGCAAACTTTGTTGAAATTCAAAACTGTTTGCAGTGATGTGGGACTGTATGTTGTATAAGACAGCAGTTGCAGAAAGTGGGTTTTATGGTAAAAAAGTGCTCTGGATGCGTGCTCACTTCGAGGTCAGCCATTGCAAGTTTTTTAAGAGCGCAATCAACATCAAGTTGCAGAAATGCCTCCGTTAGCATTTGTTGGCAGGTGCGTGACTTTTTCATTGGACGTCAGCTCTGTGTCATTTATGAAGGTTCTGTATTGCTTTTGTCGATATGGAAGAAAGGGGGTATGATCTGAGCGTTTTTAGACATTTGTGCCTTTTGAGAAAGTGGATTGTTTCAGGAGCTTTTCTGGAATGCCTTGTGGCAATCCAATAATGGAAAGAGGAGCCCAGGACCAATGGAGCCGGTCCCGGCTAGAAAAAGTCATCAAATGTCACGTAAACGTTAAAGCCCACAGAATTCACCTACGCAAAACCATTTTAGAGGAGAGGCACAGCAGAATGGAATGCAGATTGAGTTTTGCAATACTGAAGAAAGGAGCATGTTCTGAGTGGTGTTGAGGCATTTAAGTCTCATTTTGGAGTTCTTTTGTTTTTGCATCTGTAGATTATATGCAGCCAACTTTGTTGAAATTCAGAACTGTTTGCAATGATGTGGGACTGTATGTTGTGTAAGACAGCAGTTGCAGAAAGTGGGTTTTATGGTAAAAAGTGCTCTGGATACGTGCTCATTTCAAGCTTAGCCATTCCAGCTTTCCAGTATTTGTAGCGATGTGGTATTGTATCTCGGATAAGACAGCAGATACGAAAATCAGGTTTGACACGGGTTCATTTCGCATTTCAAAGTCAGCCTTAGCATGTTTTCTAAGTGCGCGAACCGATGTCAAGTTTCTGAAATGTCTACATAAAGAAATGTTAATGTGCGTGTGACTTTTCTTCTAAAAGATTTTCTACATTTAGCTCCAACGAGTGAACTACAATGCATGACACGGGTAGCTATGCTGCAAAAAAGCATGACATTATGGGTTGTTGTTTGTATCCCACATATCTTAACAGTAGGCTTCAAAGAGATTGTGGAAGTCCTTTCTGCTTCTGGCTCCGATGTATGCGCTAAAATGTCACGTAAACATTAAAGCCCACAGAATTCAACTACGCAAAACCATTTTAGAGGAGAGGCGCAGCAGAATGGAATGCAGATTGAGTTTCGATAAATAGTTAAGACTATATTTTCAGGGATCATTTCTATAGTTTTTTGCTTGGAAATGTGTTTCGAAAGTGCTTGTCTCCCAACCCACGATGAAGACTCATGATGCTCCTTTCTGGGTGTGAATTGGGCGCAGAGCAGCAACTTTGGTTGTGAGCTCTGCGTTGTTGATGAATGTTCTGTATTGCTTTTTGCAATATTGAAGAAAGGAGCATGTTCTGAGTGGTGTTGAGGCATTTAAGTCTCGGTTTGGAGTTCTTTTGTTTTTGCATTTGTAGATCCTATGCAACCAACTTTGTTGAAATTCAGAACTGTTTGCAGTGATGTGGGACTGTATGTTGTATAAGACAGCAGTTGCAGAAAGTGGGTTTTATGGTAAAAAGTGCTCTGGATGCGTGCTCATTTCAAGGTCAGCCATTGCAAGTTTTTTAAGAGCGCAATCAACGTCAAGTTGCAGAAATGCCTCCGTTAGCATTTGTTGGCAGGTGCGTGACTTTTTCATTGGACGTCAGCTCTGTGTCGTTTATGAAGGTTCTGTATTGCTTTTGTCGATATGGAAGAAAAGGGTATGATCTGAGCGTTGTTAGACATTTGTGCCTTTTGAGAAAGTGGATTGTTTCAGGAGCTTTTCTGGAAAGCCTTGTGGCAATCCAATAAAGGAAAGAGGAGCCCAGGACCAATGGAGCAGGTCCCGGCTAGGAAAAGTCATCAAATGTCACGTAAACGTTAAAGCCCACAGAATTCACCTACGCAAAACCATTTTAGAGGAGAGGGGCAGCAGAATGGAATGCAGATTGAGTTTCGATAAATCGATAAGACTATATTTTCAGGGATCATTTCTATAGTTTTTTGCTTGGAAATGTGTTTCGAAAGTGCTTGTCTCCCAACCCACGATGAAGACTCATGATGCTCCTTTCTGGGTGTGAATTGGGCGCAGAGCAGCAACTTTGGTTGTGAGCTCTGTGTTGTTGATGAACGTTCTGTATTGCTTTTTGCAATATTGAAGAAAGGAGCATGTTCTGAGTGGTGTTGAGACATTTAAGTCTCGGTTTGGAGTTCTTTTGTTTTTGCATTTGTAGATCCTATGCAACCAACTTTGTTGAAATTCAGAACTGTTTGCAGTGATGTGGGACTGTATGTTGTGAAAGACAGCAGTTGCAAAAAGTGGGTTTTATGGTAAAAAGTGCTCTGGATGCGTGCTCATTTCGAGGTCAGCCATTGCAAGTTTTTCAAGAGTGCAATCAACGTCAAGTTACAGAAATGCCTCCGTTAGCATTTGTTGGCAGGTGCGTGACTTTTTCATTGGACGTCAGCTATGTGTCATTTATGAAGGTTCTGTATTGCTTTTGTCGATATGGAAGAAAGGGGTATGATCTGAGCGTTGTTAGACATTTGTGCCTTTTGAGAAAGTGGATTGTTCTGGAATGCCTTGTGGCAATCCAATAAAGGAAAGAGGAGCCCAGGACCAATGGAGCAGGTCCCGGCTAGGAAAAGTCATCAAATGTCACGTAAACGTTAAAGCCCACAGAATTCACCTACGCAAAACCATTTTAGAGGAGAGGGGCAGCAGAATGGAATGCAGATTGAGTTTCGATAAATCGATAAGACTATATTTTCAGGGATCATTTCTATAGTTTTTTGCTTGGAAATGTGTTTCGAAAGTGCTTGTCTCCCAACCCACGATGAAGACTCATGATACTCCTTTCTGGGTGTGAATTGGGCGCAGAGCAGTGACTTTGGTTGTGAGCTCTGCATTCTTGATGAACGTTCTGTATTGCTTTTTGCAATTTTGAAGAAAGGAGTATGTTCTGAGTGGTGTTGAGACATTTGAGTCTCTTTTTGGAGTTTTTTTCTTTTTGCATCTGTAGATCCTGTGCAGCAAACTTTGTTGAAATTCAGAACTGTTTGCAGTGATGTGGGACTGTATGTTGTATAAGACAGCAGTTGCAGAAAGTGGGTTTTATGGTAAAAAAGTGCTTTGGATGCGTGCTCACTTCGAGGTCAGCCATTGCAAGTTTTTTAAGAGCGCAATCAACGTCAAGTTGCAGAAATGCCTCCGTTAGCATTTGTTGGCAGGTGCGTGACTTTTTCATTGGACGTCAGCTCTGTGTCATTTATGAAGGTTCTGTATTGCTTTTGTCGATATGGAAGAAAGGGGTATGATCTGAGCGTTTTTAGACATTTGTGCCTTTTGAGAAAGTGGATTGTTTCAGGAGCTTTTCTGGAATGCCTTGTGGCAATCCAATAATGGAAAGAGGAGCCCAGGACCAATGGAGCCGGTCCCGGCTAGAAAAAGTCATCAAATGTCACGTAAACGTTAAAGCCCACAGAATTCACCTACGCAAAACCATTTTAGAGGAGAGGCACAGCAGAATGGAATGCAGATTGAGTTTTGCAATACTGAAGAAAGGAGCATGTTCTGAGTGGTGTTGAGGCATTTAAGTCTCATTTTGGAGTTCTTTTGTTTTTGCATCTGTAGATTATATGCAGCCAACTTTGTTGAAATTCAGAACTGTTTGCAATGATGTGGGACTGTATGTTGTGTAAGACAGCAGTTGCAGAAAGTGGGTTTTATGGTAAAAAGTGCTCTGGATACGTGCTCATTTCAAGCTTAGCCATTCCAGCTTTCCAGTATTTGTAGCGATGTGGTATTGTATCTCGGATAAGACAGCAGATACGAAAATCAGGTTTGACACGGGTTCATTTCGCATTTCAAAGTCAGCCTTAGCATGTTTTCTAAGTGCGCGAACCGATATCAAGTTTCTGAAATGTCTACATAAAGAATTGTTAATGTGCGTGTGACTTTTCTTCTAAAAGATTTTCTACATTTAGCTCCAACGAGTGAACTACAATGCATGACACGGGTAGCTATGCTGCAAAAAAGCATGACATTATGGGTTGTTGTTTGTATCCCACATATCTTAACAGTAGGCTTCAAAGAGATTGTGGAAGTCCTTTCTGCTTCTGGCTCCGATGTATGCGCTAAAATGTCACGTAAACATTAAAGCCCACAGAATTCAACTACGCAAAACCATTTTAGAGAAGAGGCGCAGCAGAATGGAATGCAGATTGAGTTTCGATAAATAGTTAAGACTATATTTTCAGGGATCATTTCTATAGTTTTTTGCTTGGAAATGTGTTTCGAAAGTGCTTGTCTCCCAACCCACGATGAAGACTCATGATGCTCCTTTCTGGGTGTGAATTGGGCGCAGAGCAGCAACTTTGGTTGTGAGCTCTGCGTTGTTGATGAATGTTCTGTATTGCTTTTTGCAATATTGAAGAAAGGAGCATGTTCTGAGTGGTGTTGAGGCATTTAAGTCTCGGTTTGGAGTTCTTTTGTTTTTGCATTTGTAGATCCTATGCAACCAACTTTGTTGAAATTCAGAACTGTTTGCAGTGATGTGGGACTGTATGTTGTATAAGACAGCAGTTGCAGAAAGTGGGTTTTATGGTAAAAAGTGCTCTGGATGCGTGCTCATTTCAAGGTCAGCCATTGCAAGTTTTTTAAGAGCGCAATCAACGTCAAGTTGCAGAAATGCCTCCGTTAGCATTTGTTGGCAGGTGCGTGACTTTTTCATTGGACGTCAGCTCTGTGTCGTTTATGAAGGTTCTGTATTGCTTTTGTCGATATGGAAGAAAAGGGTATGATCTGAGCGTTGTTAGACATTTGTGCCTTTTGAGAAAGTGGATTGTTTCAGGAGCTTTTCTGGAAAGCCTTGTGGCAATCCAATAATGGAAAGAGGAACCCAGGACCAATGGAGCCGGTCCCGGCTAGAAAAAGTCATCAAATGTCACGTAAACGTTAAAGCCCACAGAATTCAACTACGCAAAACCATTTTAGAGGAGAGGCGCAGCAGAATGGAATGCAGATTGAGTTTCGATAAATAGTTAAGACTATATTTTCAGGGATTATTTCTATAGTTCTTTGCTTGGAAATGTGTTTCGAAAGTGCTTGTCTCCCAACCCACGATGAAGACTCATGATGCTCCTTTCTGGGTGTGAATTGGGCGCAGAGCAGCAACTTTGGTTGTGAGCTCTGTGTTGTTGATGAACGTTCTGTATTGCTTTTTGCAATATTGAAGAAAGGAGCATGTTCTGAGTGGTGTTGAGACATTTAAGTCTCGGTTTGGAGTTCTTTTGTTTTTGCATTTGTAGATCCTATGCAACCAACTTTGTTGAAATTCAGAACTGTTTGCAGTGATGTGGGACTGTATGTTGTGAAAGACAGCAGTTGCAAAAAGTGGGTTTTATGGTAAAAAGTGCTCTGGATGCGTGCTCATTTCGAGGTCAGCCATTGCAAGTTTTTCAAGAGTGCAATCAACGTCAAGTTACAGAAATGCCTCCGTTAGCATTTGTTGGCAGGTGCGTGACTTTTTCATTGGACGTCAGCTATGTGTCATTTATGAAGGTTCTGTATTGCTTTTGTCGATATGGAAGAAAGGGGTATGATCTGAGCGTTGTTAGACATTTGTGCCTTTTGAGAAAGTGGATTGTTCTGGAATGCCTTGTGGCAATCCAATAAAGGAAAGAGGAGCCCAGGACCAATGGAGCAGGTCCCGGCTAGGAAAAGTCATCAAATGTCACGTAAACGTTAAAGCCCACAGAATTCACCTACGCAAAACCATTTTAGAGGAGAGGGGCAGCAGAATGGAATGCAGATTGAGTTTCGATAAATCGATAAGACTATATTTTCAGGGATCATTTCTATAGTTTTTTGCTTGGAAATGTGTTTCGAAAGTGCTTGTCTCCCAACCCACGATGAAGACTCATGATACTCCTTTCTGGGTGTGAATTGGGCGCAGAGCAGTGACTTTGGTTGTGAGCTCTGCATTCTTGATGAACGTTCTGTATTGCTTTTTGCAATTTTGAAGAAAGGAGTATGTTCTGAGTGGTGTTGAGACATTTGAGTCTCTTTTTGGAGTTTTTTTCTTTTTGCATCTGTAGATCCTGTGCAGCAAACTTTGTTGAAATTCAGAACTGTTTGCAGTGATGTGGGACTGTATGTTGTATAAGACAGCAGTTGCAGAAAGTGGGTTTTATGGTAAAAAAGTGCTTTGGATGCGTGCTCACTTCGAGGTCAGCCATTGCAAGTTTTTTAAGAGCGCAATCAACGTCAAGTTGCAGAAATGCCTCCGTTAGCATTTGTTGGCAGGTGCGTGACTTTTTCATTGGACGTCAGCTCTGTGTCATTTATGAAGGTTCTGTATTGCTTTTGTCGATATGGAAGAAAGGGGTATGATCTGAGCGTTTTTAGACATTTGTGCCTTTTGAGAAAGTGGATTGTTTCAGGAGCTTTTCTGGAATGCCTTGTGGCAATCCAATAATGGAAAGAGGAGCCCAGGACCAATGGAGCCGGTCCCGGCTAGAAAAAGTCATCAAATGTCACGTAAACGTTAAAGCCCACAGAATTCACCTACGCAAAACCATTTTAGAGGAGAGGCACAGCAGAATGGAATGCAGATTGAGTTTTGCAATACTGAAGAAAGGAGCATGTTCTGAGTGGTGTTGAGGCATTTAAGTCTCATTTTGGAGTTCTTTTGTTTTTGCATCTGTAGATTATATGCAGCCAACTTTGTTGAAATTCAGAACTGTTTGCAATGATGTGGGACTGTATGTTGTGTAAGACAGCAGTTGCAGAAAGTGGGTTTTATGGTAAAAAGTGCTCTGGATACGTGCTCATTTCAAGCTTAGCCATTCCAGCTTTCCAGTATTTGTAGCGATGTGGTATTGTATCTCGGATAAGACAGCAGATACGAAAATCAGGTTTGACACGGGTTCATTTCGCATTTCAAAGTCAGCCTTAGCATGTTTTCTAAGTGCGCGAACCGATGTCAAGTTTCTGAAATGTCTACATAAAGAATTGTTAATGTGCGTGTGACTTTTCTTCTAAAAGATTTTCTACATTTAGCTCCAACGAGTGAACTACAATGCATGACACGGGTAGCTATGCTGCAAAAAAGCATGACATTATGGGTTGTTGTTTGTATCCCACATATCTTAACAGTAGGCTTCAAAGAGATTGTGGAAGTCCTTTCTGCTTCTGGCTCCGATGTATGCGCTAAAATGTCACGTAAACATTAAAGCCCACAGAATTCAACTACGCAAAACCATTTTAGAGGAGAGGCGCAGCAGAATGGAATGCAGATTGAGTTTCGATAAATAGTTAAGACTATATTTTCAGGGATCATTTCTATAGTTTTTTGCTTGGAAATGTGTTTCGAAAGTGCTTGTCTCCCAACCCACGATGAAGACTCATGATGCTCCTTTCTGGGTGTGAATTGGGCGCAGAGCAGCAACTTTGGTTGTGAGCTCTGCGTTGTTGATGAATGTTCTGTATTGCTTTTTGCAATATTGAAGAAAGGAGCATGTTCTGAGTGGTGTTGAGGCATTTAAGTCTCGGTTTGGAGTTCTTTTGTTTTTGCATTTGTAGATCCTATGCAACCAACTTTGTTGAAATTCAGAACTGTTTGCAGTGATGTGGGACTGTATGTTGTATAAGACAGCAGTTGCAGAAAGTGGGTTTTATGGTAAAAAGTGCTCTGGATGCGTGCTCATTTCAAGGTCAGCCATTGCAAGTTTTTTAAGAGCGCAATCAACGTCAAGTTGCAGAAATGCCTCCGTTAGCATTTGTTGGCAGGTGCGTGACTTTTTCATTGGACGTCAGCTCTGTGTCGTTTATGAAGGTTCTGTATTGCTTTTGTCGATATGGAAGAAAAGGGTATGATCTGAGCGTTGTTAGACATTTGTGCCTTTTGAGAAAGTGGATTGTTTCAGGAGCTTTTCTGGAAAGCCTTGTGGCAATCCAATAATGGAAAGAGGAACCCAGGACCAATGGAGCCGGTCCCGGCTAGAAAAAGTCATCAAATGTCACGTAAACGTTAAAGCCCACAGAATTCAACTACGCAAAACCATTTTAGAGGAGAGGCGCAGCAGAATGGAATGCAGATTGAGTTTCGATAAATAGTTAAGACTATATTTTCAGGGATCATTTCTATAGTTCTTTGCTTGGAAATGTGTTTCGAAAGTGCTTGTCTCCCAACCCACGATGAAGACTCATGATGCTCCTTTCTGGGTGTGAATTGGGCGCAGAGCAGCAACTTTGGTTGTGAGCTCTGTGTTGTTGATGAACGTTCTGTATTGCTTTTTGCAATATTGAAGAAAGGAGCATGTTCTGAGTGGTGTTGAGACATTTAAGTCTCGGTTTGGAGTTCTTTTGTTTTTGCATTTGTAGATCCTATGCAACCAACTTTGTTGAAATTCAGAACTGTTTGCAGTGATGTGGGACTGTATGTTGTGAAAGACAGCAGTTGCAAAAAGTGGGTTTTATGGTAAAAAGTGCTCTGGATGCGTGCTCATTTCGAGGTCAGCCATTGCAAGTTTTTCAAGAGTGCAATCAACGTCAAGTTACAGAAATGCCTCCGTTAGCATTTGTTGGCAGGTGCGTGACTTTTTCATTGGACGTCAGCTATGTGTCATTTATGAAGGTTCTGTATTGCTTTTGTCGATATGGAAGAAAGGGGTATGATCTGAGCGTTGTTAGACATTTGTGCCTTTTGAGAAAGTGGATTGTTCTGGAATGCCTTGTGGCAATCCAATAAAGGAAAGAGGAGCCCAGGACCAATGGAGCAGGTCCCGGCTAGGAAAAGTCATCAAATGTCACGTAAACGTTAAAGCCCACAGAATTCACCTACGCAAAACCATTTTAGAGGAGAGGGGCAGCAGAATGGAATGCAGATTGAGTTTCGATAAATCGATAAGACTATATTTTCAGGGATCATTTCTATAGTTTTTTGCTTGGAAATGTGTTTCGAAAGTGCTTGTCTCCCAACCCACGATGAAGACTCATGATACTCCTTTCTGGGTGTGAATTGGGCGCAGAGCAGTGACTTTGGTTGTGAGCTCTGCATTCTTGATGAACGTTCTGTATTGCTTTTTGCAATTTTGAAGAAAGGAGTATGTTCTGAGTGGTGTTGAGACATTTGAGTCTCTTTTTGGAGTTTTTTTCTTTTTGCATCTGTAGATCCTGTGCAGCAAACTTTGTTGAAATTCAGAACTGTTTGCAGTGATGTGGGACTGTATGTTGTATAAGACAGCAGTTGCAGAAAGTGGGTTTTATGGTAAAAAAGTGCTCTGGATGCGTGCTCACTTCGAGGTCAGCCATTGCAAGTTTTTTAAGAGCGCAATCAACGTCAAGTTGCAGAAATGCCTCCGTTAGCATTTGTTGGCAGGTGCGTGACTTTTTCATTGGACGTCAGCTCTGTGTCATTTATGAAGGTTCTGTATTGCTTTTGTCGATATGGAAGAAAGGGGTATGATCTGAGCGTTGTTAGACATTTGTGCCTTTTGAGAAAGTGGATTGTTTCAGGAGCTTTTCTGGAATGCCTTGTGGCAATCCAATAATGGAAAGAGGAGCCCAGGACCAATGGAGCCGGTCCCGGCTAGAAAAAGTCATCAAATGTCACGTAAACGTTAAAGCCCACAGAATTCACCTACGCAAAACCATTTTAGAGGAGAGGCACAGCAGAATGGAATGCAGATTGAGTTTTGCAATACTGAAGAAAGGAGCATGTTCTGAGTGGTGTTGAGGCATTTAAGTCTCATTTTGGAGTTCTTTTGTTTTTGCATCTGTAGATTATATGCAGCCAACTTTGTTGAAATTCAGAACTGTTTGCAATGATGTGGGACTGTATGTTGTGTAAGACAGCAGTTGCAGAAAGTGGGTTTTATGGTAAAAAGTGCTCTGGATACGTGCTCATTTCAAGCTTAGCCATTCCAGCTTTCCAGTATTTGTAGCGATGTGGTATTGTATCTCGGATAAGACAGCAGATACGAAAATCAGGTTTGACACGGGTTCGTTTCGCATTTCAAAGTCAGCCTTAGCATGTTTTCTAAGTGCGCGAACCGATGTCAAGTTTCTGAAATGTCTACATAAAGAATTGTTAATGTGCGTGTGACTTTTCTTCTAAAAGATTTTCTTTTCTACATTTAGCTCCAACGAGTGAACTACAATGCATGACACGGGTAGCTATGCTGCAAAAAAGCATGACATTATGGGTTGTTGTTTGTATCCCACATATCTTAACAGTAGGCTTCAAAGAGATTGTGGAAGTCCTTTCTGCTTCTGGCTCCGATGTATGCGCTAAAATGTCACGTAAACATTAAAGCCCACAGAATTCAACTACGCAAAACCATTTTAGAGGAGAGGCGCAGCAGAATGGAATGCAGATTGAGTTTCGATAAATAGTTAAGACTATATTTTCAGGGATCATTTCTATAGTTTTTTGCTTGGAAATGTGTTTCGAAAGTGCTTGTCTCCCAACCCACGATGAAGACTCATGATGCTCCTTTCTGGGTGTGAATTGGGCGCAGAGCAGCAACTTTGGTTGTGAGCTCTGCGTTGTTGATGAATGTTCTGTATTGCTTTTTGCAATATTGAAGAAAGGAGCATGTTCTGAGTGGTGTTGAGGCATTTAAGTCTCGGTTTGGAGTTCTTTTGTTTTTGCATTTGTAGATCCTATGCAACCAACTTTGTTGAAATTCAGAACTGTTTGCAGTGATGTGGGACTGTATGTTGTATAAGACAGCAGTTGCAGAAAGTGGGTTTTATGGTAAAAAGTGCTCTGGATGCGTGCTCATTTCAAGGTCAGCCATTGCAAGTTTTTTAAGAGCGCAGTCAACGTCAAGTTGCAGAAATGCCTCCGTTAGCATTTGTTGGCAGGTGCGTGACTTTTTCATTGGACGTCAGCTCTGTGTTGTTTATGAAGGTTCTGTATTGCTTTTGTCGATATGGAAGAAAAGGGTATGATCTGAGCGTTGTTAGACATTTGTGCCTTTTGAGAAAGTGGATTGTTTCAGGAGCTTTTCTGGAAAGCCTTGTGGCAATCCAATAATGGAAAGAGGAACCCAGGACCAATGGAGCCGGTCCCGGCTAGAAAAAGTCATCAAATGTCACGTAAACGTTAAAGCCCACAGAATTCAACTACGCAAAACCATTTTAGAGGAGAGGCGCAGCAGAATGGAATGCAGATTGAGTTTCGATAAATAGTTAAGACTATATTTTCAGGGATCATTTCTATAGTTCTTTGCTTGGAAATGTGTTTCGAAAGTGCTTGTCTCCCAACCCACGATGAAGACTCATGATGCTCCTTTCTGGGTGTGAATTGGGCGCAGAGCAGCAACTTTGGTTGTGAGCTCTGTGTTGTTGATGAACATTCTGTATTGCTTTTTGCAATATTGAAGAAAGGAGCATGTTCTGAGTGGTGTTGAGACATTTAAGTCTCGGTTTGGAGTTCTTTTGTTTTTGCATTTGTAGATCCTATGCAACCAACTTTGTTGAAATTCAGAACTGTTTGCAGTGATGTGGGACTGTATGTTGTGAAAGACAGCAGTTGCAAAAAGTGGGTTTTATGGTAAAAAGTGCTCTGGATGCGTGCTCATTTCGAGGTCAGCCATTGCAAGTTTTTCAAGAGTGCAATCAACGTCAAGTTACAGAAATGCCTCCGTTAGCATTTGTTGGCAGGTGCGTGACTTTTTCATTGGACGTCAGCTATGTGTCATTTATGAAGGTTCTGTATTGCTTTTGTCGATATGGAAGAAAGGGGTATGATCTGAGCGTTGTTAGACATTTGTGCCTTTTGAGAAAGTGGATTGTTCTGGAATGCCTTGTGGCAATCCAATAAAGGAAAGAGGAGCCCAGGACCAATGGAGCAGGTCCCGGCTAGGAAAAGTCATCAAATGTCACGTAAACGTTAAAGCCCACAGAATTCACCTACGCAAAACCATTTTAGAGGAGAGGCACAGCAGAATGGAATGCAGATTGAGTTTCGATAAATCGATAAGACTATATTTTCAGGGATCATTTCTATAGTTTTTTGCTTGGAAATGTGTTTCGAAAGTGCTTGTCTCCCAACCCACGATGAAGACTCATGATACTCCTTTCTGGGTGTGAATTGGGCGCAGAGCAGTGACTTTGGTTGTGAGCTCTGCATTCTTGATGAACGTTCTGTATTGCTTTTTGCAATATTGAAGAAAGGAGTATGTTCTGAGTGGTGTTGAGACATTTGAGTCTCTTTTTGGAGTTTTTTTCTTTTTGCATCTGTAGATCCTGTGCAGCAAACTTTGTTGAAATTCAGAACTGTTTGCAGTGATGTGGGACTGTATGTTGTATAAGACAGCAGTTGCAGAAAGTGGGTTTTATGGTAAAAAAGTGCTTTGGATGCGTGCTCACTTCGAGGTCAGCCATTGCAAGTTTTTTAAGAGCGCAATCAACGTCAAGTTGCAGAAATGCCTCCGTTAGCATTTGTTGGCAGGTGCGTGACTTTTTCATTGGACGTCAGCTCTGTGTCATTTATGAAGGTTCTGTATTGCTTTTGTCGATATGGAAGAAAGGGGTATGATCTGAGCGTTTTTAGACATTTGTGCCTTTTGAGAAAGTGGATTGTTTCAGGAGCTTTTCTGGAATGCCTTGTGGCAATCCAATAATGGAAAGAGGAGCCCAGGACCAATGGAGCCGGTCCCGGCTAGAAAAAGTCATCAAATGTCACGTAAACGTTAAAGCCCACAGAATTCACCTACGCAAAACCATTTTAGAGGAGAGGCACAGCAGAATGGAATGCAGATTGAGTTTTGCAATACTGAAGAAAGGAGCATGTTCTGAGTGGTGTTGAGGCATTTAAGTCTCATTTTGGAGTTCTTTTGTTTTTGCATCTGTAGATTATATGCAGCCAACTTTGTTGAAATTCAGAACTGTTTGCAATGATGTGGGACTGTATGTTGTGTAAGACAGCAGTTGCAGAAAGTGGGTTTTATGGTAAAAAGTGCTCTGGATACGTGCTCATTTCAAGCTTAGCCATTCCAGCTTTCCAGTATTTGTAGCGATGTGGTATTGTATCTCGGATAAGACAGCAGATACGAAAATCAGGTTTGACACGGGTTCGTTTCGCATTTCAAAGTCAGCCTTAGCATGTTTTCTAAGTGCGCGAACCGATGTCAAGTTTCTGAAATGTCTACATAAAGAATTGTTAATGTGCGTGTGACTTTTCTTCTAAAAGATTTTCTTTTCTACATTTAGCTCCAACGAGTGAACTACAATGCATGACACGGGTAGCTATGCTGCAAAAAAGCATGACATTATGGGTTGTTGTTTGTATCCCACATATCTTAACAGTAGGCTTCAAAGAGATTGTGGAAGTCCTTTCTGCTTCTGGCTCCGATGTATGCGCTAAAATGTCACGTAAACATTAAAGCCCACAGAATTCAACTACGCAAAACCATTTTAGAGGAGAGGCGCAGCAGAATGGAATGCAGATTGAGTTTCGATAAATAGTTAAGACTATATTTTCAGGGATCATTTCTATAGTTTTTTGCTTGGAAATGTGTTTCGAAAGTGCTTGTCTCCCAACCCACGATGAAGACTCATGATGCTCCTTTCTGGGTGTGAATTGGGCGCAGAGCAGCAACTTTGGTTGTGAGCGCTGCGTTGTTGATGAATGTTCTGTATTGCTTTTTGCAATATTGAAGAAAGGAGCATGTTCTGAGTGGTGTTGAGGCATTTAAGTCTCGGTTTGGAGTTCTTTTGTTTTTGCATTTGTAGATCCTATGCAACCAACTTTGTTGAAATTCAGAACTGTTTGCAGTGATGTGGGACTGTATGTTGTATAAGACAGCAGTTGCAGAAAGTGGGTTTTATGGTAAAAAGTGCTCTGGATGCGTGCTCATTTCAAGGTCAGCCATTGCAAGTTTTTTAAGAGCGCAATCAACGTCAAGTTGCAGAAATGCCTCCGTTAGCATTTGTTGGCAGGTGCGTGACTTTTTCATTGGACGTCAGCTCTGTGTCGTTTATGAAGGTTCTGTATTGCTTTTGTCGATATGGAAGAAAAGGGTATGATCTGAGCGTTGTTAGACATTTGTGCCTTTTGAGAAAGTGGATTGTTTCAGGAGCTTTTCTGGAAAGCCTTGTGGCAATCCAATAATGGAAAGAGGAACCCAGGACCAATGGAGCCGGTCCCGGCTAGAAAAAGTCATCAAATGTCACGTAAACGTTAAAGCCCACAGAATTCAACTACGCAAAACCATTTTAGAGGAGAGGCGCAGCAGAATGGAATGCAGATTGAGTTTCGATAAATAGTTAAGACTATATTTTCAGGGATCATTTCTATAGTTCTTTGCTTGGAAATGTGTTTCGAAAGTGCTTGTCTCCCAACCCACGATGAAGACTCATGATGCTCCTTTCTGGGTGTGAATTGGGCGCAGAGCAGCAACTTTGGTTGTGAGCTCTGTGTTGTTGATGAACGTTCTGTATTGCTTTTTGCAATATTGAAGAAAGGAGCATGTTCTGAGTGGTGTTGAGACATTTAAGTCTCGGTTTGGAGTTCTTTTGTTTTTGCATTTGTAGATCCTATGCAACCAACTTTGTTGAAATTCAGAACTGTTTGCAGTGATGTGGGACTGTATGTTGTGAAAGACAGCAGTTGCAAAAAGTGGGTTTTATGGTAAAAAGTGCTCTGGATGCGTGCTCATTTCGAGGTCAGCCATTGCAAGTTTTTCAAGAGTGCAATCAACGTCAAGTTACAGAAATGCCTCCGTTAGCATTTGTTGGCAGGTGCGTGACTTTTTCATTGGACGTCAGCTATGTGTCATTTATGAAGGTTCTGTATTGCTTTTGTCGATATGGAAGAAAGGGGTATGATCTGAGCGTTGTTAGACATTTGTGCCTTTTGAGAAAGTGGATTGTTCTGGAATGCCTTGTGGCAATCCAATAAAGGAAAGAGGAGCCCAGGACCAATGGAGCAGGTCCCGGCTAGGAAAAGTCATCAAATGTCACGTAAACGTTAAAGCCCACAGAATTCACCTACGCAAAACCATTTTAGAGGAGAGGGGCAGCAGAATGGAATGCAGATTGAGTTTCGATAAATCGATAAGACTATATTTTCAGGGATCATTTCTATAGTTTTTTGCTTGGAAATGTGTTTCGAAAGTGCTTGTCTCCCAACCCACGATGAAGACTCATGATACTCCTTTCTGGGTGTGAATTGGGCGCAGAGCAGTGACTTTGGTTGTGAGCTCTGCATTCTTGATGAACGTTCTGTATTGCTTTTTGCAATTTTGAAGAAAGGAGTATGTTCTGAGTGGTGTTGAGACATTTGAGTCTCTTTTTGGAGTTTTTTTCTTTTTGCATCTGTAGATCCTGTGCAGCAAACTTTGTTGAAATTCAGAACTGTTTGCAGTGATGTGGGACTGTATGTTGTATAAGACAGCAGTTGCAGAAAGTGGGTTTTATGGTAAAAAAGTGCTTTGGATGCGTGCTCACTTCGAGGTCAGCCATTGCAAGTTTTTTAAGAGCGCAATCAACGTCAAGTTGCAGAAATGCCTCCGTTAGCATTTGTTGGCAGGTGCGTGACTTTTTCATTGGACGTCAGCTCTGTGTCATTTATGAAGGTTCTGTATTGCTTTTGTCGATATGGAAGAAAGGGGTATGATCTGAGCGTTTTTAGACATTTGTGCCTTTTGAGAAAGTGGATTGTTTCAGGAGCTTTTCTGGAATGCCTTGTGGCAATCCAATAATGGAAAGAGGAGCCCAGGACCAATGGAGCCGGTCCCGGCTAGAAAAAGTCATCAAATGTCACGTAAACGTTAAAGCCCACAGAATTCACCTACGCAAAACCATTTTAGAGGAGAGGCACAGCAGAATGGAATGCAGATTGAGTTTTGCAATACTGAAGAAAGGAGCATGTTCTGAGTGGTGTTGAGGCATTTAAGTCTCATTTTGGAGTTCTTTTGTTTTTGCATCTGTAGATTATATGCAGCCAACTTTGTTGAAATTCAGAACTGTTTGCAATGATGTGGGACTGTATGTTGTGTAAGACAGCAGTTGCAGAAAGTGGGTTTTATGGTAAAAAGTGCTCTGGATACGTGCTCATTTCAAGCTTAGCCATTCCAGCTTTCCAGTATTTGTAGCGATGTGGTATTGTATCTCGGATAAGACAGCAGATACGAAAATCAGGTTTGACACGGGTTCATTTCGCATTTCAAAGTCAGCCTTAGCATGTTTTCTAAGTGCGCGAACCGATGTCAAGTTTCTGAAATGTCTACATAAAGAATTGTTAATGTGCGTGTGACTTTTCTTCTAAAAGATTTTCTACATTTAGCTCCAACGAGTGAACTACAATGCATGACACGGGTAGCTATGCTGCAAAAAAGCATGACATTATGGGTTGTTGTTTGTATCCCACATATCTTAACAGTAGGCTTCAAAGAGATTGTGGAAGTCCTTTCTGCTTCTGGCTCCGATGTATGCGCTAAAATGTCACGTAAACATTAAAGCCCACAGAATTCAACTACGCAAAACCATTTTAGAGGAGAGGCGCAGCAGAATGGAATGCAGATTGAGTTTCGATAAATAGTTAAGACTATATTTTCAGGGATCATTTCTATAGTTTTTTGCTTGGAAATGTGTTTCGAAAGTGCTTGTCTCCCAACCCACGATGAAGACTCATGATGCTCCTTTCTGGGTGTGAATTGGGCGCAGAGCAGCAACTTTGGTTGTGAGCTCTGCGTTGTTGATGAATGTTCTGTATTGCTTTTTGCAATATTGAAGAAAGGAGCATGTTCTGAGTGGTGTTGAGGCATTTAAGTCTCGGTTTGGAGTTCTTTTGTTTTTGCATTTGTAGATCCTATGCAACCAACTTTGTTGAAATTCAGAACTGTTTGCAGTGATGTGGGACTGTATGTTGTATAAGACAGCAGTTGCAGAAAGTGGGTTTTATGGTAAAAAGTGCTCTGGATGCGTGCTCATTTCAAGGTCAGCCATTGCAAGTTTTTTAAGAGCGCAATCAACGTCAAGTTGCAGAAATGCCTCCGTTAGCATTTGTTGGCAGGTGCGTGACTTTTTCATTGGACGTCAGCTCTGTGTCGTTTATGAAGGTTCTGTATTGCTTTTGTCGATATGGAAGAAAAGGGTATGATCTGAGCGTTGTTAGACATTTGTGCCTTTTGAGAAAGTGGATTGTTTCAGGAGCTTTTCTGGAAAGCCTTGTGGCAATCCAATAATGGAAAGAGGAACCCAGGACCAATGGAGCCGGTCCCGGCTAGAAAAAGTCATCAAATGTCACGTAAACGTTAAAGCCCACAGAATTCACCTACGCAAAACCATTTTAGAGGAGAGGCACAGCAGAATGGAATGCAGATTGAGTTTTGCAATACTGAAGAAAGGAGCATGTTCTGAGTGGTGTTGAGGCATTTAAGTCTCATTTTGGAGTTCTTTTGTTTTTGCATCTGTAGATTATATGCAGCCAACTTTGTTGAAATTCAGAACTGTTTGCAATGATGTGGGACTGTATGTTGTGTAAGACAGCAGTTGCAGAAAGTGGGTTTTATGGTAAAAAGTGCTCTGGATACGTGCTCATTTCAAGCTTAGCCATTCCAGCTTTCCAGTATTTGTAGCGATGTGGTATTGTATCTCGGATAAGACAGCAGATACGAAAATCAGGTTTGACACGGGTTCATTTCGCATTTCAAAGTCAGCCTTAGCATGTTTTCTAAGTGCGCGAACCGATGTCAAGTTTCTGAAATGTCTACATAAAGAATTGTTAATGTGCGTGTGACTTTTCTTCTAAAAGATTTTCTACATTTAGCTCCAACGAGTGAACTACAATGCATGACACGGGTAGCTATGCTGCAAAAAAGCATGACATTATGGGTTGTTGTTTGTATCCCACATATCTTAACAGTAGGCTTCAAAGAGATTGTGGAAGTCCTTTCTGCTTCTGGCTCCGATGTATGCGCTAAAATGTCACGTAAACATTAAAGCCCACAGAATTCAACTACGCAAAACCATTTTAGAGGAGAGGCGCAGCAGAATGGAATGCAGATTGAGTTTCGATAAATAGTTAAGACTATATTTTCAGGGATCATTTCTATAGTTTTTTGCTTGGAAATGTGTTTCGAAAGTGCTTGTCTCCCAACCCACGATGAAGACTCATGATGCTCCTTTCTGGGTGTGAATTGGGCGCAGAGCAGCAACTTTGGTTGTGAGCTCTGTGTTGTTGATGAACGTTCTGTATTGCTTTTTGCAATATTGAAGAAAGGAGCATGTTCTGAGTGGTGTTGAGACATTTAAGTCTCGGTTTGGAGTTCTTTTGTTTTTGCATTTGTAGATCCTATGCAACCAACTTTGTTGAAATTCAGAACTGTTTGCAGTGATGTGGGACTGTATGTTGTGAAAGACAGCAGTTGCAAAAAGTGGGTTTTATGGTAAAAAGTGCTCTGGATGCGTGCTCATTTCGAGGTCAGCCATTGCAAGTTTTTCAAGAGTGCAATCAACGTCAAGTTACAGAAATGCCTCCGTTAGCATTTGTTGGCAGGTGCGTGACTTTTTCATTGGACGTCAGCTATGTGTCATTTATGAAGGTTCTGTATTGCTTTTGTCGATATGGAAGAAAGGGGTATGATCTGAGCGTTGTTAGACATTTGTGCCTTTTGAGAAAGTGGATTGTTCTGGAATGCCTTGTGGCAATCCAATAAAGGAAAGAGGAGCCCAGGACCAATGGAGCAGGTCCCGGCTAGGAAAAGTCATCAAATGTCACGTAAACGTTAAAGCCCACAGAATTCACCTACGCAAAACCATTTTAGAGGAGAGGGGCAGCAGAATGGAATGCAGATTGAGTTTCGATAAATCGATAAGACTATATTTTCAGGGATCATTTCTATAGTTTTTTGCTTGGAAATGTGTTTCGAAAGTGCTTGTCTCCCAACCCACGATGAAGACTCATGATACTCCTTTCTGGGTGTGAATTGGGCGCAGAGCAGTGACTTTGGTTGTGAGCTCTGCATTCTTGATGAACGTTCTGTATTGCTTTTTGCAATTTTGAAGAAAGGAGTATGTTCTGAGTGGTGTTGAGACATTTGAGTCTCTTTTTGGAGTTTTTTTCTTTTTGCATCTGTAGATCCTGTGCAGCAAACTTTGTTGAAATTCAGAACTGTTTGCAGTGATGTGGGACTGTATGTTGTATAAGACAGCAGTTGCAGAAAGTGGGTTTTATGGTAAAAAAGTGCTTTGGATGCGTGCTCACTTCGAGGTCAGCCATTGCAAGTTTTTTAAGAGCGCAATCAACGTCAAGTTGCAGAAATGCTTCCGTTAGCATTTGTTGGCAGGTGCGTGACTTTTTCATTGGACGTCAGCTCTGTGTCATTTATGAAGGTTCTGTATTGCTTTTGTCGATATGGAAGAAAGGGGTATGATCTGAGCGTTTTTAGACATTTGTGCCTTTTGAGAAAGTGGATTGTTTCAGGAGCTTTTCTGGAATGCCTTGTGGCAATCCAATAATGGAAAGAGGAGCCCAGGACCAATGGAGCCGGTCCCGGCTAGAAAAAGTCATCAAATGTCACGTAAACGTTAAAGCCCACAGAATTCACCTACGCAAAACCATTTTAGAGGAGAGGCACAGCAGAATGGAATGCAGATTGAGTTTTGCAATACTGAAGAAAGGAGCATGTTCTGAGTGGTGTTGAGGCATTTAAGTCTCATTTTGGAGTTCTTTTGTTTTTGCATCTGTAGATTATATGCAGCCAACTTTGTTGAAATTCAGAACTGTTTGCAATGATGTGGGACTGTATGTTGTGTAAGACAGCAGTTGCAGAAAGTGGGTTTTATGGTAAAAAGTGCTCTGGATACGTGCTCATTTCAAGCTTAGCCATTCCAGCTTTCCAGTATTTGTAGCGATGTGGTATTGTATCTCGGATAAGACAGCAGATACGAAAATCAGGTTTGACACGGGTTCATTTCGCATTTCAAAGTCAGCCTTAGCATGTTTTCTAAGTGCGCAAACCGATGTCAAGTTTCTGAAATGTCTACATAAAGAATTGTTAATGTGCGTGTGACTTTTCTTCTAAAAGATTTTCTACATTTAGCTCCAACGAGTGAACTACAATGCATGACACGGGTAGCTATGCTGCAAAAAAGCATGACATTATGGGTTGTTGTTTGTATCCCACATATCTTAACAGTAGGCTTCAAAGAGATTGTGGAAGTCCTTTCTGCTTCTGGCTCCGATGTATGCGCTAAAATGTCACGTAAACATTAAAGCCCACAGAATTCAACTACGCAAAACCATTTTAGAGGAGAGGCGCAGCAGAATGGAATGCAGATTGAGCTTCGATAAATAGTTAAGACTATATTTTCAGGGATCATTTCTATAGTTCTTTGCTTGGAAATGTGTTTCGAAAGTGCTTGTCTCCCAACCCACGATGAAGACTCATGATGCTCCTTTCTGGGTGTGAATTGGGCGCAGAGCAGCAACTTTGGTTGTGAGCTCTGTGTTGTTGATGAACGTTCTGTATTGCTTTTTGCAATATTGAAGAAAGGAGCATGTTCTGAGTGGTGTTGAGGCATTTAAGTCTCGGTTTGGAGTTCTTTTGTTTTTGCATTTGTAGATCCTATGCAACCAACTTTGTTGAAATTCAGAACTGTTTGCAGTGATGTGGGACTGTATGTTGTATAAGACAGCAGTTGCAGAAAGTGGGTTTTATGGTAAAAAGTGCTCTGGATGCGTGCTCATTTCAAGGTCAGCCATTGCAAGTTTTTTAAGAGCGCAATCAACGTCAAGTTGCAGAAATGCCTCCGTTAGCATTTGTTGGCAGGTGCGTGACTTTTTCATTGGACGTCAGCTCTGTGTCGTTTATGAAGGTTCTGTATTGCTTTTGTCGATATGGAAGAAAAGGGTATGATCTGAGCGTTGTTAGACATTTGTGCCTTTTGAGAAAGTGGATTGTTTCAGGAGCTTTTCTGGAAAGCCTTGTGGCAATCCAATAATGGAAAGAGGAACCCAGGACCAATGGAGCCGGTCCCGGCTAGAAAAAGTCATCAAATGTCACGTAAACGTTAAAGCCCACAGAATTCAACTACGCAAAACCATTTTAGAGGAGAGGCGCAGCAGAATGGAATGCAGATTGAGTTTCGATAAATAGTTAAGACTAAATTTTCAGGGATCATTTCTATAGTTCTTTGCTTGGAAATGTGTTTCGAAAGTGCTTGTCTCCCAACCCACGATGAAGACTCATGATGCTCCTTTCTGGGTGTGAATTGGGCGCAGAGCAGCAACTTTGGTTGTGAGCTCTGTGTTGTTGATGAACGTTCTGTATTGCTTTTTGCAATATTGAAGAAAGGAGCATGTTCTGAGTGGTGTTGAGACATTTAAGTCTCGGTTTGGAGTTCTTTTGTTTTTGCATTTGTAGATCCTATGCAACCAACTTTGTTGAAATTCAGAACTGTTTGCAGTGATGTGGGACTGTATGTTGTGAAAGACAGCAGTTGCAAAAAGTGGGTTTTATGGTAAAAAGTGCTCTGGATGCGTGCTCATTTCGAGGTCAGCCATTGCAAGTTTTTCAAGAGTGCAATCAACGTCAAGTTACAGAAATGCCTCCGTTAGCATTTGTTGGCAGGTGCGTGACTTTTTCATTGGACGTCAGCTATGTGTCATTTATGAAGGTTCTGTATTGCTTTTGTCGATATGGAAGAAAGGGGTATGATCTGAGCGTTGTTAGACATTTGTGCCTTTTGAGAAAGTGGATTGTTCTGGAATGCCTTGTGGCAATCCAATAAAGGAAAGAGGAGCCCAGGACCAATGGAGCAGGTCCCGGCTAGGAAAAGTCATCAAATGTCACGTAAACGTTAAAGCCCACAGAATTCACCTACGCAAAACCATTTTAGAGGAGAGGGGCAGCAGAATGGAATGCAGATTGAGTTTCGATAAATCGATAAGACTATATTTTCAGGGATCATTTCTATAGTTTTTTGCTTGGAAATGTGTTTCGAAAGTGCTTGTCTCCCAACCCACGATGAAGACTCATGATACTCCTTTCTGGGTGTGAATTGGGCGCAGAGCAGTGACTTTGGTTGTGAGCTCTGCATTCTTGATGAACGTTCTGTATTGCTTTTTGCAATTTTGAAGAAAGGAGTATGTTCTGAGTGGTGTTGAGACATTTGAGTCTCTTTTTGGAGTTTTTTTCTTTTTGCATCTGTAGATCCTGTGCAGCAAACTTTGTTGAAATTCAGAACTGTTTGCAGTGATGTGGGACTGTATGTTGTATAAGACAGCAGTTGCAGAAAGTGGGTTTTATGGTAAAAAAGTGCTCTGGATGCGTGCTCACTTCGAGGTCAGCCATTGCAAGTTTTTTAAGAGCGCAATCAACGTCAAGTTGCAGAAATGCCTCCGTTAGCATTTGTTGGCAGGTGCGTGACTTTTTCATTGGACGTCAGCTCTGTGTCATTTATGAAGGTTCTGTATTGCTTTTGTCGATATGGAAGAAAGGGGTATGATCTGAGCGTTTTTAGACATTTGTGCCTTTTGAGAAAGTGGATTGTTTCAGGAGCTTTTCTGGAAAGCCTTGTGGCAATCCAATAATGGAAAGAGGAGCCCAGGACCAATGGAGCCGGTCCCGGCTAGAAAAAGTCATCAAATGTCACGTAAACGTTAAAGCCCACAGAATTCACCTACGCAAAACCATTTTAGAGGAGAGGCACAGCAGAATGGAATGCAGATTGAGTTTTGCAATACTGAAGAAAGGAGCATGTTCTGAGTGGTGTTGAGGCATTTAAGTCTCATTTTGGAGTTCTTTTGTTTTTGCATCTGTAGATTATATGCAGCCAACTTTGTTGAAATTCAGAACTGTTTGCAATGATGTGGGACTGTATGTTGTGTAAGACAGCAGTTGCAGAAAGTGGGTTTTATGGTAAAAAGTGCTCTGGATACGTGCTCATTTCAAGCTTAGCCATTCCAGCTTTCCAGTATTTGTAGCGATGTGGTATTGTATCTCGGATAAGACAGCAGATACGAAAATCAGGTTTGACACGGGTTCATTTCGCATTTCAAAGTCAGCCTTAGCATGTTTTCTAAGTGCGCGAACCGATGTCAAGTTTCTGAAATGTCTACATAAAGAATTGTTAATGTGCGTGTGACTTTTCTTCTAAAAGATTTTCTACATTTAGCTCCAACGAGTGAACTACAATGCATGACACGGGTAGCTATGCTGCAAAAAAGCATGACATTATGGGTTGTTGTTTGTATCCCACATATCTTAACAGTAGGCTTCAAAGAGATTGTGGAAGTCCTTTCTGCTTCTGGCTCCGATGTATGCGCTAAAATGTCACGTAAACATTAAAGCCCACAGAATTCAACTACGCAAAACCATTTTAGAGGAGAGGCGCAGCAGAATGGAATGCAGATTGAGTTTCGATAAATAGTTAAGACTATATTTTCAGGGATCATTTCTATAGTTTTTTGCTTGGAAATGTGTTTCGAAAGTGCTTGTCTCCCAACCCACGATGAAGACTCATGATGCTCCTTTCTGGGTGTGAATTGGGCGCAGAGCAGCAACTTTGGTTGTGAGCTCTGCGTTGTTGATGAATGTTCTGTATTGCTTTTTGCAATATTGAAGAAAGGAGCATGTTCTGAGTGGTGTTGAGGCATTTAAGTCTCGGTTTGGAGTTCTTTTGTTTTTGCATTTGTAGATCCTATGCAACCAACTTTGTTGAAATTCAGAACTGTTTGCAGTGATGTGGGACTGTATGTTGTATAAGACAGCAGTTGCAGAAAGTGGGTTTTATGGTAAAAAGTGCTCTGGATGCGTGCTCATTTCGAGGTCAGCCATTGCAAGTTTTTTAAGAGCGCAATCAACGTCAAGTTGCAGAAATGCCTCCGTTAGCATTTGTTGGCAGGTGCGTGACTTTTTCATTGGACGTCAGCTCTGTGTCGTTTATGAAGGTTCTGTATTGCTTTTGTCGATATGGAAGAAAAGGGTATGATCTGAGCGTTGTTAGACATTTGTGCCTTTTGAGAAAGTGGATTGTTTCAGGAGCTTTTCTGGAAAGCCTTGTGGCAATCCAATAATGGAAAGAGGAACCCAGGACCAATGGAGCCGGTCCCGGCTAGAAAAAGTCATCAAATGTCACGTAAACGTTAAAGCCCACAGAATTCAACTACGCAAAACCATTTTAGAGGAGAGGCGCAGCAGAATGGAATGCAGATTGAGTTTCGATAAATAGTTAAGACTATATTTTCAGGAATCATTTCTATAGTTCTTTGCTTGGAAATGTGTTTCGAAAGTTCTTGTCTCCCAACCCACGATGAAGACTCATGATGCTCCTTTCTGGGTGTGAATTGGGCGCAGAGCAGCAACTTTGGTTGTGAGCTCTGTGTTGTTGATGAACGTTCTGTATTGCTTTTTGCAATATTGAAGAAAGGAGCATGTTCTGAGTGGTGTTGAGACATTTAAGTCTCGGTTTGGAGTTCTTTTGTTTTTGCATTTGTAGATCCTATGCAACCAACTTTGTTGAAATTCAGAACTGTTTGCAGTGATGTGGGACTGTATGTTGTGAAAGACAGCAGTTGCAAAAAGTGGGTTTTATGGTAAAAAGTGCTCTGGATGCGTGCTCATTTCGAGGTCAGCCATTGCAAGTTTTTCAAGAGTGCAATCAACGTCAAGTTACAGAAATGCCTCCGTTAGCATTTGTTGGCAGGTGCGTGACTTTTTCATTGGACGTCAGCTATGTGTCATTTATGAAGGTTCTGTATTGCTTTTGTCGATATGGAAGAAAGGGGTATGATCTGAGCGTTGTTAGACATTTGTGCCTTTTGAGAAAGTGGATTGTTCTGGAATGCCTTGTGGCAATCCAATAAAGGAAAGAGGAGCCCAGGACCAATGGAGCAGGTCCCGGCTAGGAAAAGTCATCAAATGTCACGTAAACGTTAAAGCCCACAGAATTCACCTACGCAAAACCATTTTAGAGGAGAGGGGCAGCAGAATGGAATGCAGATTGAGTTTCGATAAATCGATAAGACTATATTTTCAGGGATCATTTCTATAGTTTTTTGCTTGGAAATGTGTTTCGAAAGTGCTTGTCTCCCAACCCACGATGAAGACTCATGATACTCCTTTCTGGGTGTGAATTGGGCGCAGAGCAGTGACTTTGGTTGTGAGCTCTGCATTCTTGATGAACGTTCTGTATTGCTTTTTGCAATTTTGAAGAAAGGAGTATGTTCTGAGTGGTGTTGAGACATTTGAGTCTCTTTTTGGAGTTTTTTTCTTTTTGCATCTGTAGATCCTGTGCAGCAAACTTTGTTGAAATTCAGAACTGTTTGCAGTGATGTGGGACTGTATGTTGTATAAGACAGCAGTTGCAGAAAGTGGGTTTTATGGTAAAAAAGTGCTCTGGATGCGTGCTCACTTCGAGGTCAGCCATTGCAAGTTTTTTAAGAGCGCAATCAACGTCAAGTTGCAGAAATGCCTCCGTTAGCATTTGTTGGCAGGTGCGTGACTTTTTCATTGGACGTCAGCTCTGTGTCATTTATGAAGGTTCTGTATTGCTTTTGTTGATATGGAAGAAAGGGGTATGATCTGAGCGTTGTTAGACATTTGTGCCTTTTGAGAAAGTGGATTGTTTCAGGAGCTTTTCTGGAATGCCTTGTGGCAATCCAATAATGGAAAGAGGAGCCCAGGACCAATGGAGCCGGTCCCGGCTAGAAAAAGTCATCAAATGTCACGTAAACGTTAAAGCCCACAGAATTCACCTACGCAAAACCATTTTAGAGGAGAGGCACAGCAGAATGGAATGCAGATTGAGTTTTGCAATACTGAAGAAAGGAGCATGTTCTGAGTGGTGTTGAGGCATTTAAGTCTCATTTTGGAGTTCTTTTGTTTTTGCATCTGTAGATTATATGCAGCCAACTTTGTTGAAATTCAGAACTGTTTGCAATGATGTGGGACTGTATGTTGTGTAAGACAGCAGTTGCAGAAAGTGGGTTTTATGGTAAAAAGTGCTCTGGATACGTGCTCATTTCAAGCTTAGCCATTCCAGCTTTCCAGTATTTGTAGCGATGTGGTATTGTATCTCGGATAAGACAGCAGATACGAAAATCAGGTTTGACACGGGTTCGTTTCGCATTTCAAAGTCAGCCTTAGCATGTTTTCTAAGTGCGCGAACCGATGTCAAGTTTCTGAAATGTCTACATAAAGAATTGTTAATGTGCGTGTGACTTTTCTTCTAAAAGATTTTCTTTTCTACATTTAGCTCCAACGAGTGAACTACAATGCATGACACGGGTAGCTATGCTGCAAAAAAGCATGACATTATGGGTTGTTGTTTGTATCCCACATATCTTAACAGTAGGCTTCAAAGAGATTGTGGAAGTCCTTTCTGCTTCTGGCTCCGATGTATGCGCTAAAATGTCACGTAAACATTAAAGCCCACAGAATTCAACTACGCAAAACCATTTTAGAGGAGAGGCGCAGCAGAATGGAATGCAGATTGAGTTTCGATAAATAGTTAAGACTATATTTTCAGGGATCATTTCTATAGTTCTTTGCTTGGAAATGTGTTTCGAAAGTGCTTGTCTCCCAACCCACGATGAAGACTCATGATGCTCCTTTCTGGGTGTGAATTGGGCGCAGAGCAGCAACTTTGGTTGTGAGCTCTGTGTTGTTGATGAACGTTCTGTATTGCTTTTTGCAATATTGAAGAAAGGAGCATGTTCTGAGTGGTGTTGAGACATTTAAGTCTCGGTTTGGAGTTCTTTTGTTTTTGCATTTGTAGATCCTATGCAACCAACTTTGTTGAAATTCAGAACTGTTTGCAGTGATGTGGGACTGTATGTTGTGAAAGACAGCAGTTGCAAAAAGTGGGTTTTATGGTAAAAAGTGCTCTGGATGCGTGCTCATTTCGAGGTCAGCCATTGCAAGTTTTTCAAGAGTGCAATCAACGTCAAGTTACAGAAATGCCTCCGTTAGCATTTGTTGGCAGGTGCGTGACTTTTTCATTGGACGTCAGCTATGTGTCATTTATGAAGGTTCTGTATTGCTTTTGTCGATATGGAAGAAAGGGGTATGATCTGAGCGTTGTTAGACATTTGTGCCTTTTGAGAAAGTGGATTGTTCTGGAATGCCTTGTGGCAATCCAATAAAGGAAAGAGGAGCCCAGGACCAATGGAGCAGGTCCCGGCTAGGAAAAGTCATCAAATGTCACGTAAACGTTAAAGCCCACAGAATTCACCTACGCAAAACCATTTTAGAGGAGAGGGGCAGCAGAATGGAATGCAGATTGAGTTTCGATAAATCGATAAGACTATATTTTCAGGGATCATTTCTATAGTTTTTTGCTTGGAAATGTGTTTCGAAAGTGCTTGTCTCCCAACCCACGATGAAGACTCATGATACTCCTTTCTGGGTGTGAATTGGGCGCAGAGCAGTGACTTTGGTTGTGAGCTCTGCATTCTTGATGAACGTTCTGTATTGCTTTTTGCAATTTTGAAGAAAGGAGTATGTTCTGAGTGGTGTTGAGACATTTGAGTCTCTTTTTGGAGTTTTTTTCTTTTTGCATCTGTAGATCCTGTGCAGCAAACTTTGTTGAAATTCAGAACTGTTTGCAGTGATGTGGGACTGTATGTTGTATAAGACAGCAGTTGCAGAAAGTGGGTTTTATGGTAAAAAAGTGCTTTGGATGCGTGCTCACTTCGAGGTCAGCCATTGCAAGTTTTTTAAGAGCGCAATCAACGTCAAGTTGCAGAAATGCTTCCGTTAGCATTTGTTGGCAGGTGCGTGACTTTTTCATTGGACGTCAGCTCTGTGTCATTTATGAAGGTTCTGTATTGCTTTTGTCGATATGGAAGAAAGGGGTATGATCTGAGCGTTTTTAGACATTTGTGCCTTTTGAGAAAGTGGATTGTTTCAGGAGCTTTTCTGGAATGCCTTGTGGCAATCCAATAATGGAAAGAGGAGCCCAGGACCAATGGAGCCGGTCCCGGCTAGAAAAAGTCATCAAATGTCACGTAAACGTTAAAGCCCACAGAATTCACCTACGCAAAACCATTTTAGAGGAGAGGCACAGCAGAATGGAATGCAGATTGAGTTTTGCAATACTGAAGAAAGGAGCATGTTCTGAGTGGTGTTGAGGCATTTAAGTCTCATTTTGGAGTTCTTTTGTTTTTGCATCTGTAGATTATATGCAGCCAACTTTGTTGAAATTCAGAACTGTTTGCAATGATGTGGGACTGTATGTTGTGTAAGACAGCAGTTGCAGAAAGTGGGTTTTATGGTAAAAAGTGCTCTGGATGCGTGCTCATTTCAAGGTCAGCCATTGCAAGTTTTTTAAGAGCGCAATCAACGTCAAGTTGCAGAAATGCCTCCGTTAGCATTTGTTGGCAGGTGCGTGACTTTTTCATTGGACGTCAGCTCTGTGTCGTTTATGAAGGTTCTGTATTGCTTTTGTCGATATGGAAGAAAAGGGTATGATCTGAGCGTTGTTAGACATTTGTGCCTTTTGAGAAAGTGGATTGTTTCAGGAGCTTTTCTGGAAAGCCTTGTGGCAATCCAATAATGGAAAGAGGAACCCAGGACCAATGGAGCCGGTCCCGGCTAGAAAAAGTCATCAAATGTCACGTAAACGTTAAAGCCCACAGAATTCAACTACGCAAAACCATTTTAGAGGAGAGGCGCAGCAGAATGGAATGCAGATTGAGTTTCGATAAATAGTTAAGACTATATTTTCAGGAATCATTTCTATAGTTCTTTGCTTGGAAATGTGTTTCGAAAGTTCTTGTCTCCCAACCCACGATGAAGACTCATGATGCTCCTTTCTGGGTGTGAATTGGGCGCAGAGCAGCAACTTTGGTTGTGAGCTCTGTGTTGTTGATGAACGTTCTGTATTGCTTTTTGCAATATTGAAGAAAGGAGCATGTTCTGAGTGGTGTTGAGACATTTAAGTCTCGGTTTGGAGTTCTTTTGTTTTTGCATTTGTAGATCCTATGCAACCAACTTTGTTGAAATTCAGAACTGTTTGCAGTGATGTGGGACTGTATGTTGTGAAAGACAGCAGTTGCAAAAAGTGGGTTTTATGGTAAAAAGTGCTCTGGATGCGTGCTCATTTCGAGGTCAGCCATTGCAAGTTTTTCAAGAGTGCAATCAACGTCAAGTTACAGAAATGCCTCCGTTAGCATTTGTTGGCAGGTGCGTGACTTTTTCATTGGACGTCAGCTATGTGTCATTTATGAAGGTTCTGTATTGCTTTTGTCGATATGGAAGAAAGGGGTATGATCTGAGCGTTGTTAGACATTTGTGCCTTTTGAGAAAGTGGATTGTTCTGGAATGCCTTGTGGCAATCCAATAAAGGAAAGAGGAGCCCAGGACCAATGGAGCAGGTCCCGGCTAGGAAAAGTCATCAAATGTCACGTAAACGTTAAAGCCCACAGAATTCACCTACGCAAAACCATTTTAGAGGAGAGGGGCAGCAGAATGGAATGCAGATTGAGTTTCGATAAATCGATAAGACTATATTTTCAGGGATCATTTCTATAGTTTTTTGCTTGGAAATGTGTTTCGAAAGTGCTTGTCTCCCAACCCACGATGAAGACTCATGATACTCCTTTCTGGGTGTGAATTGGGCGCAGAGCAGTGACTTTGGTTGTGAGCTCTGCATTCTTGATGAACGTTCTGTATTGCTTTTTGCAATTTTGAAGAAAGGAGTATGTTCTGAGTGGTGTTGAGACATTTGAGTCTCTTTTTGGAGTTTTTTTCTTTTTGCGTCTGTAGATCCTGTGCAGCAAACTTTGTTGAAATTCAGAACTGTTTGCAGTGATGTGGGACTGTATGTTGTATAAGACAGCAGTTGCAGAAAGTGGGTTTTATGGTAAAAAAGTGCTTTGGATGCGTGCTCACTTCGAGGTCAGCCATTGCAAGTTTTTTAAGAGCGCAATCAACGTCAAGTTGCAGAAATGCCTCCGTTAGCATTTGTTGGCAGGTGCGTGACTTTTTCATTGGACGTCAGCTCTGTGTCATTTATGAAGGTTCTGTATTGCTTTTGTCGATATGGAAGAAAGGGGTATGATCTGAGCGTTGTTAGACATTTGTGCCTTTTGAGAAAGTGGATTGTTTCAGGAGCTTTTCTGGAATGCCTTGTGGCAATCCAATAATGGAAAGAGGAGCCCAGGACCAATGGAGCCGGTCCCGGCTAGAAAAAGTCATCAAATGTCACGTAAACGTTAAAGCCCACAGAATTCACCTACGCAAAACCATTTTAGAGGAGAGGCACAGCAGAATGGAATGCAGATTGAGTTTTGCAATACTGAAGAAAGGAGCATGTTCTGAGTGGTGTTGAGGCATTTAAGTCTCATTTTGGAGTTCTTTTGTTTTTGCATCTGTAGATTATATGCAGCCAACTTTGTTGAAATTCAGAACTGTTTGCAATGATGTGGGACTGTATGTTGTGTAAGACAGCAGTTGCAGAAAGTGGGTTTTATGGTAAAAAGTGCTCTGGATACGTGCTCATTTCAAGCTTAGCCATTCCAGCTTTCCAGTATTTGTAGCGATGTGGTATTGTATCTCGGATAAGACAGCAGATACGAAAATCAGGTTTGACACGGGTTCGTTTCGCATTTCAAAGTCAGCCTTAGCATGTTTTCTAAGTGCGCGAACCGATGTCAAGTTTCTGAAATGTCTACATAAAGAATTGTTAATGTGCGTGTGACTTTTCTTCTAAAAGATTTTCTTTTCTACATTTAGCTCCAACGAGTGAACTACAATGCATGACACGGGTAGCTATGCTGCAAAAAAGCATGACATTATGGGTTGTTGTTTGTATCCCACATATCTTAACAGTAGGCTTCAAAGAGATTGTGGAAGTCCTTTCTGCTTCTGGCTCCGATGTATGCGCTAAAATGTCACGTAAACATTAAAGCCCACAGAATTCAACTACGCAAAACCATTTTAGAGGAGAGGCGCAGCAGAATGGAATGCAGATTGAGTTTCGATAAATAGTTAAGACTATATTTTCAGGGATCATTTCTATAGTTTTTTGCTTGGAAATGTGTTTCGAAAGTGCTTGTCTCCCAACCCACGATGAAGACTCATGATGCTCCTTTCTGGGTGTGAATTGGGCGCAGAGCAGCAACTTTGGTTGTGAGCTCTGCGTTGTTGATGAATGTTCTGTATTGCTTTTTGCAATATTGAAGAAAGGAGCATGTTCTGAGTGGTGTTGAGGCATTTAAGTCTCGGTTTGGAGTTCTTTTGTTTTTGCATTTGTAGATCCTATGCAACCAACTTTGTTGAAATTCAGAACTGTTTGCAGTGATGTGGGACTGTATGTTGTATAAGACAGCAGTTGCAGAAAGTGGGTTTTATGGTAAAAAGTGCTCTGGATGCGTGCTCATTTCAAGGTCAGCCATTGCAAGTTTTTTAAGAGCGCAATCAACGTCAAGTTGCAGAAATGCCTCCGTTAGCATTTGTTGGCAGGTGCGTGACTTTTTCATTGGACGTCAGCTCTGTGTTGTTTATGAAGGTTCTGTATTGCTTTTGTCGATATGGAAGAAAAGGGTATGATCTGAGCGTTGTTAGACATTTGTGCCTTTTGAGAAAGTGGATTGTTTCAGGAGCTTTTCTGGAAAGCCTTGTGGCAATCCAATAATGGAAAGAGGAACCCAGGACCAATGGAGCCGGTCCCGGCTAGAAAAAGTCATCAAATGTCACGTAACCGTTAAAGCCCACAGAATTCAACTACGCAAAACCATTTTAGAGGAGAGGCGCAGCAGAATGGAATGCAGATTGAGTTTCGATAAATAGTTAAGACTATATTTTCAGGGATCATTTCTATAGTTCTTTGCTTGGAAATGTGTTTCGAAAGTGCTTGTCTCCCAACCCACGATGAAGACTCATGATGCTCCTTTCTGGGTGTGAATTGGGCGCAGAGCAGCAACTTTGGTTGTGAGCTCTGTGTTGTTGATGAACGTTCTGTATTGCTTTTTGCAATATTGAAGAAAGGAGCATGTTCTGAGTGGTGTTGAGACATTTAAGTCTCGGTTTGGAGTTCTTTTGTTTTTGCATTTGTAGATCCTATGCAACCAACTTTGTTGAAATTCAGAACTGTTTGCAGTGATGTGGGACTGTATGTTGTGAAAGACAGCAGTTGCAAAAAGTGGGTTTTATGGTAAAAAGTGCTCTGGATGCGTGCTCATTTCGAGGTCAGCCATTGCAAGTTTTTCAAGAGTGCAATCAACGTCAAGTTACAGAAATGCCTCCGTTAGCATTTGTTGGCAGGTGCGTGACTTTTTCATTGGACGTCAGCTATGTGTCATTTATGAAGGTTCTGTATTGCTTTTGTCGATATGGAAGAAAGGGGTATGATCTGAGCGTTGTTAGACATTTGTGCCTTTTGAGAAAGTGGATTGTTCTGGAATGCCTTGTGGCAATCCAATAAAGGAAAGAGGAGCCCAGGACCAATGGAGCAGGTCCCGGCTAGGAAAAGTCATCAAATGTCACGTAAACGTTAAAGCCCACAGAATTCACCTACGCAAAACCATTTTAGAGGAGAGGGGCAGCAGAATGGAATGCAGATTGAGTTTCGATAAATCGATAAGACTATATTTTCAGGGATCATTTCTATAGTTTTTTGCTTGGAAATGTGTTTCGAAAGTGCTTGTCTCCCAACCCACGATGAAGACTCATGATACTCCTTTCTGGGTGTGAATTGGGCGCAGAGCAGTGACTTTGGTTGTGAGCTCTGCATTCTTGATGAACGTTCTGTATTGCTTTTTGCAATTTTGAAGAAAGGAGTATGTTCTGAGTGGTGTTGAGACATTTGAGTCTCTTTTTGGAGTTTTTTTCTTTTTGCATCTGTAGATCCTGTGCAGCAAACTTTGTTGAAATTCAGAACTGTTTGCAGTGATGTGGGACTGTATGTTGTATAAGACAGCAGTTGCAGAAAGTGGGTTTTATGGTAAAAAAGTGCTTTGGATGCGTGCTCACTTCGAGGTCAGCCATTGCAAGTTTTTTAAGAGCGCAATCAACGTCAAGTTGCAGAAATGCCTCCGTTAGCATTTGTTGGCAGGTGCGTGACTTTTTCATTGGACGTCAGCTCTGTGTCATTTATGAAGGTTCTGTATTGCTTTTGTCGATATGGAAGAAAGGGGTATGATCTGAGCGTTTTTAGACATTTGTGCCTTTTGAGAAAGTGGATTGTTTCAGGAGCTTTTCTGGAATGCCTTGTGGCAATCCAATAATGGAAAGAGGAGCCCAGGACCAATGGAGCCGGTCCCGGCTAGAAAAAGTCATCAAATGTCACGTAAACGTTAAAGCCCACAGAATTCACCTACGCAAAACCATTTTAGAGGAGAGGCACAGCAGAATGGAATGCAGATTGAGTTTTGCAATACTGAAGAAAGGAGCATGTTCTGAGTGGTGTTGAGGCATTTAAGTCTCATTTTGGAGTTCTTTTGTTTTTGCATCTGTAGATTATATGCAGCCAACTTTGTTGAAATTCAGAACTGTTTGCAATGATGTGGGACTGTATGTTGTGTAAGACAGCAGTTGCAGAAAGTGGGTTTTATGGTAAAAAGTGCTCTGGATACGTGCTCATTTCAAGCTTAGCCATTCCAGCTTTCCAGTATTTGTAGCGATGTGGTATTGTATCTCGGATAAGACAGCAGATACGAAAATCAGGTTTGACACGGGTTCATTTCGCATTTCAAAGTCAGCCTTAGCATGTTTTCTAAGTGCGCGAACCGATGTCAAGTTTCTGAAATGTCTACATAAAGAATTGTTAATGTGCGTGTGACTTTTCTTCTAAAAGATTTTCTACATTTAGCTCCAACGAGTGAACTACAATGCATGACACGGGTAGCTATGCTGCAAAAAAGCATGACATTATGGGTTGTTGTTTGTATCCCACATATCTTAACAGTAGGCTTCAAAGAGATTGTGGAAGTCCTTTCTGCTTCTGGCTCCGATGTATGCGCTAAAATGTCACGTAAACATTAAAGCCCACAGAATTCAACTACGCAAAACCATTTTAGAGGAGAGGCGCAGCAGAATGGAATGCAGATTGAGTTTCGATAAATAGTTAAGACTATATTTTCAGGGATCATTTCTATAGTTTTTTGCTTGGAAATGTGTTTCGAAAGTGCTTGTCTCCCAACCCACGATGAAGACTCATGATGCTCCTTTCTGGGTGTGAATTGGGCGCAGAGCAGCAACTTTGGTTGTGAGCTCTGCGTTGTTGATGAATGTTCTGTATTGCTTTTTGCAATATTGAAGAAAGGAGCATGTTCTGAGTGGTGTTGAGGCATTTAAGTCTCGGTTTGGAGTTCTTTTGTTTTTGCATTTGTAGATCCTATGCAACCAACTTTGTTGAAATTCAGAACTGTTTGCAGTGATGTGGGACTGTATGTTGTATAAGACAGCAGTTGCAGAAAGTGGGTTTTATGGTAAAAAGTGCTCTGGATGCGTGCTCATTTCAAGGTCAGCCATTGCAAGTTTTTTAAGAGCGCAATCAACGTCAAGTTGCAGAAATGCCTCCGTTAGCATTTGTTGGCAGGTGCGTGACTTTTTCATTGGACATCAGCTCTGTGTCGTTTATGAAGGTTCTGTATTGCTTTTGTCGATATGGAAGAAAAGGGTATGATCTGAGCGTTGTTAGACATTTGTGCCTTTTGAGAAAGTGGATTGTTTCAGGAGCTTTTCTGGAAAGCCTTGTGGCAATCCAATAATGGAAAGAGGAACCCAGGACCAATGGAGCCGGTCCCGGCTAGAAAAAGTCATCAAATGTCACGTAAACGTTAAAGCCCACAGAATTCACCTACGCAAAACCATTTTAGAGGAGAGGCACAGCAGAATGGAATGCAGATTGAGTTTTGCAATACTGAAGAAAGGAGCATGTTCTGAGTGGTGTTGAGGCATTTAAGTCTCATTTTGGAGTTCTTTTGTTTTTGCATCTGTAGATTATATGCAGCCAACTTTGTTGAAATTCAGAACTGTTTGCAATGATGTGGGACTGTATGTTGTGTAAGACAGCAGTTGCAGAAAGTGGGTTTTATGGTAAAAAGTGCTCTGGATACGTGCTCATTTCAAGCTTAGCCATTCCAGCTTTCCAGTATTTGTAGCGATGTGGTATTGTATCTCGGATAAGACAGCAGATACGAAAATCAGGTTTGACACGGGTTCATTTCGCATTTCAAAGTCAGCCTTAGCATGTTTTCTAAGTGCGCGAACCGATGTCAAGTTTCTGAAATGTCTACATAAAGAATTGTTAATGTGCGTGTGACTTTTCTTCTAAAAGATTTTCTACATTTAGCTCCAACGAGTGAACTACAATGCATGACACGGGTAGCTATGCTGCAAAAAAGCATGACATTATGGGTTGTTGTTTGTATCCCACATATCTTAACAGTAGGCTTCAAAGAGATTGTGGAAGTCCTTTCTGCTTCTGGCTCCGATGTATGCGCTAAAATGTCACGTAAACATTAAAGCCCACAGAATTCAACTACGCAAAACCATTTTAGAGGAGAGGCGCAGCAGAATGGAATGCAGATTGAGTTTCGATAAATAGTTAAGACTATATTTTCAGGGATCATTTCTATAGTTTTTTGCTTGGAAATGTGTTTCGAAAGTGCTTGTCTCCCAACCCACGATGAAGACTCATGATGCTCCTTTCTGGGTGTGAATTGGGCGCAGAGCAGCAACTTTGGTTGTGAGCTCTGTGTTGTTGATGAACGTTCTGTATTGCTTTTTGCAATATTGAAGAAAGGAGCATGTTCTGAGTGGTGTTGAGACATTTAAGTCTCGGTTTGGAGTTCTTTTGTTTTTGCATTTGTAGATCCTATGCAACCAACTTTGTTGAAATTCAGAACTGTTTGCAGTGATGTGGGACTGTATGTTGTGAAAGACAGCAGTTGCAAAAAGTGGGTTTTATGGTAAAAAGTGCTCTGGATGCGTGCTCATTTCGAGGTCAGCCATTGCAAGTTTTTCAAGAGTGCAATCAACGTCAAGTTACAGAAATGCCTCCGTTAGCATTTGTTGGCAGGTGCGTGACTTTTTCATTGGACGTCAGCTATGTGTCATTTATGAAGGTTCTGTATTGCTTTTGTCGATATGGAAGAAAGGGGTATGATCTGAGCGTTGTTAGACATTTGTGCCTTTTGAGAAAGTGGATTGTTCTGGAATGCCTTGTGGCAATCCAATAAAGGAAAGAGGAGCCCAGGACCAATGGAGCAGGTCCCGGCTAGGAAAAGTCATCAAATGTCACGTAAACGTTAAAGCCCACAGAATTCACCTACGCAAAACCATTTTAGAGGAGAGGGGCAGCAGAATGGAATGCAGATTGAGTTTCGATAAATCGATAAGACTATATTTTCAGGGATCATTTCTATAGTTTTTTGCTTGGAAATGTGTTTCGAAAGTGCTTGTCTCCCAACCCACGATGAAGACTCATGATACTCCTTTCTGGGTGTGAATTGGGCGCAGAGCAGTGACTTTGGTTGTGAGCTCTGCATTCTTGATGAACGTTCTGTATTGCTTTTTGCAATTTTGAAGAAAGGAGTATGTTCTGAGTGGTGTTGAGACATTTGAGTCTCTTTTTGGAGTTTTTTTCTTTTTGCATCTGTAGATCCTGTGCAGCAAACTTTGTTGAAATTCAGAACTGTTTGCAGTGATGTGGGACTGTATGTTGTATAAGACAGCAGTTGCAGAAAGTGGGTTTTATGGTAAAAAAGTGCTTTGGATGCGTGCTCACTTCGAGGTCAGCCATTGCAAGTTTTTTAAGAGCGCAATCAACGTCAAGTTGCAGAAATGCTTCCGTTAGCATTTGTTGGCAGGTGCGTGACTTTTTCATTGGACGTCAGCTCTGTGTCATTTATGAAGGTTCTGTATTGCTTTTGTCGATATGGAAGAAAGGGGTATGATCTGAGCGTTTTTAGACATTTGTGCCTTTTGAGAAAGTGGATTGTTTCAGGAGCTTTTCTGGAATGCCTTGTGGCAATCCAATAATGGAAAGAGGAGCCCAGGACCAATGGAGCCGGTCCCGGCTAGAAAAAGTCATCAAATGTCACGTAAACGTTAAAGCCCACAGAATTCACCTACGCAAAACCATTTTAGAGGAGAGGCACAGCAGAATGGAATGCAGATTGAGTTTTGCAATACTGAAGAAAGGAGCATGTTCTGAGTGGTGTTGAGGCATTTAAGTCTCATTTTGGAGTTCTTTTGTTTTTGCATCTGTAGATTATATGCAGCCAACTTTGTTGAAATTCAGAACTGTTTGCAATGATGTGGGACTGTATGTTGTGTAAGACAGCAGTTGCAGAAAGTGGGTTTTATGGTAAAAAGTGCTCTGGATACGTGCTCATTTCAAGCTTAGCCATTCCAGCTTTCCAGTATTTGTAGCGATGTGGTATTGTATCTCGGATAAGACAGCAGATACGAAAATCAGGTTTGACACGGGTTCATTTCGCATTTCAAAGTCAGCCTTAGCATGTTTTCTAAGTGCGCAAACCGATGTCAAGTTTCTGAAATGTCTACATAAAGAATTGTTAATGTGCGTGTGACTTTTCTTCTAAAAGATTTTCTACATTTAGCTCCAACGAGTGAACTACAATGCATGACACGGGTAGCTATGCTGCAAAAAAGCATGACATTATGGGTTGTTGTTTGTATCCCACATATCTTAACAGTAGGCTTCAAAGAGATTGTGGAAGTCCTTTCTGCTTCTGGCTCCGATGTATGCGCTAAAATGTCACGTAAACATTAAAGCCCACAGAATTCAACTACGCAAAACCATTTTAGAGGAGAGGCGCAGCAGAATGGAATGCAGATTGAGCTTCGATAAATAGTTAAGACTATATTTTCAGGGATCATTTCTATAGTTCTTTGCTTGGAAATGTGTTTCGAAAGTGCTTGTCTCCCAACCCACGATGAAGACTCATGATGCTCCTTTCTGGGTGTGAATTGGGCGCAGAGCAGCAACTTTGGTTGTGAGCTCTGTGTTGTTGATGAACGTTCTGTATTGCTTTTTGCAATATTGAAGAAAGGAGCATGTTCTGAGTGGTGTTGAGGCATTTAAGTCTCGGTTTGGAGTTCTTTTGTTTTTGCATTTGTAGATCCTATGCAACCAACTTTGTTGAAATTCAGAACTGTTTGCAGTGATGTGGGACTGTATGTTGTATAAGACAGCAGTTGCAGAAAGTGGGTTTTATGGTAAAAAGTGCTCTGGATGCGTGCTCATTTCAAGGTCAGCCATTGCAAGTTTTTTAAGAGCGCAATCAACGTCAAGTTGCAGAAATGCCTCCGTTAGCATTTGTTGGCAGGTGCGTGACTTTTTCATTGGACGTCAGCTCTGTGTCGTTTATGAAGGTTCTGTATTGCTTTTGTCGATATGGAAGAAAAGGGTATGATCTGAGCGTTGTTAGACATTTGTGCCTTTTGAGAAAGTGGATTGTTTCAGGAGCTTTTCTGGAAAGCCTTGTGGCAATCCAATAATGGAAAGAGGAACCCAGGACCAATGGAGCCGGTCCCGGCTAGAAAAAGTCATCAAATGTCACGTAAACGTTAAAGCCCACAGAATTCAACTACGCAAAACCATTTTAGAGGAGAGGCGCAGCAGAATGGAATGCAGATTGAGTTTCGATAAATAGTTAAGACTAAATTTTCAGGGATCATTTCTATAGTTCTTTGCTTGGAAATGTGTTTCGAAAGTGCTTGTCTCCCAACCCACGATGAAGACTCATGATGCTCCTTTCTGGGTGTGAATTGGGCGCAGAGCAGCAACTTTGGTTGTGAGCTCTGTGTTGTTGATGAACGTTCTGTATTGCTTTTTGCAATATTGAAGAAAGGAGCATGTTCTGAGTGGTGTTGAGACATTTAAGTCTCGGTTTGGAGTTCTTTTGTTTTTGCATTTGTAGATCCTATGCAACCAACTTTGTTGAAATTCAGAACTGTTTGCAGTGATGTGGGACTGTATGTTGTGAAAGACAGCAGTTGCAAAAAGTGGGTTTTATGGTAAAAAGTGCTCTGGATGCGTGCTCATTTCGAGGTCAGCCATTGCAAGTTTTTCAAGAGTGCAATCAACGTCAAGTTACAGAAATGCCTCCGTTAGCATTTGTTGGCAGGTGCGTGACTTTTTCATTGGACGTCAGCTATGTGTCATTTATGAAGGTTCTGTATTGCTTTTGTCGATATGGAAGAAAGGGGTATGATCTGAGCGTTGTTAGACATTTGTGCCTTTTGAGAAAGTGGATTGTTCTGGAATGCCTTGTGGCAATCCAATAAAGGAAAGAGGAGCCCAGGACCAATGGAGCAGGTCCCGGCTAGGAAAAGTCATCAAATGTCACGTAAACGTTAAAGCCCACAGAATTCACCTACGCAAAACCATTTTAGAGGAGAGGGGCAGCAGAATGGAATGCAGATTGAGTTTCGATAAATCGATAAGACTATATTTTCAGGGATCATTTCTATAGTTTTTTGCTTGGAAATGTGTTTCGAAAGTGCTTGTCTCCCAACCCACGATGAAGACTCATGATACTCCTTTCTGGGTGTGAATTGGGCGCAGAGCAGTGACTTTGGTTGTGAGCTCTGCATTCTTGATGAACGTTCTGTATTGCTTTTTGCAATTTTGAAGAAAGGAGTATGTTCTGAGTGGTGTTGAGACATTTGAGTCTCTTTTTGGAGTTTTTTTCTTTTTGCATCTGTAGATCCTGTGCAGCAAACTTTGTTGAAATTCAGAACTGTTTGCAGTGATGTGGGACTGTATGTTGTATAAGACAGCAGTTGCAGAAAGTGGGTTTTATGGTAAAAAAGTGCTCTGGATGCGTGCTCACTTCGAGGTCAGCCATTGCAAGTTTTTTAAGAGCGCAATCAACGTCAAGTTGCAGAAATGCCTCCGTTAGCATTTGTTGGCAGGTGCGTGACTTTTTCATTGGACGTCAGCTCTGTGTCATTTATGAAGGTTCTGTATTGCTTTTGTCGATATGGAAGAAAGGGGTATGATCTGAGCGTTTTTAGACATTTGTGCCTTTTGAGAAAGTGGATTGTTTCAGGAGCTTTTCTGGAAAGCCTTGTGGCAATCCAATAATGGAAAGAGGAGCCCAGGACCAATGGAGCCGGTCCCGGCTAGAAAAAGTCATCAAATGTCACGTAAACGTTAAAGCCCACAGAATTCACCTACGCAAAACCATTTTAGAGGAGAGGCACAGCAGAATGGAATGCAGATTGAGTTTTGCAATACTGAAGAAAGGAGCATGTTCTGAGTGGTGTTGAGGCATTTAAGTCTCATTTTGGAGTTCTTTTGTTTTTGCATCTGTAGATTATATGCAGCCAACTTTGTTGAAATTCAGAACTGTTTGCAATGATGTGGGACTGTATGTTGTGTAAGACAGCAGTTGCAGAAAGTGGGTTTTATGGTAAAAAGTGCTCTGGATACGTGCTCATTTCAAGCTTAGCCATTCCAGCTTTCCAGTATTTGTAGCGATGTGGTATTGTATCTCGGATAAGACAGCAGATACGAAAATCAGGTTTGACACGGGTTCGTTTCGCATTTCAAAGTCAGCCTTAGCATGTTTTCTAAGTGCGCGAACCGATGTCAAGTTTCTGAAATGTCTACATAAAGAATTGTTAATGTGCGTGTGACTTTTCTTCTAAAAGATTTTCTTTTCTACATTTAGCTCCAACGAGTGAACTACAATGCATGACACGGGTAGCTATGCTGCAAAAAAGCATGACATTATGGGTTGTTGTTTGTATCCCACATATCTTAACAGTAGGCTTCAAAGAGATTGTGGAAGTCCTTTCTGCTTCTGGCTCCGATGTATGCGCTAAAATGTCACGTAAACATTAAAGCCCACAGAATTCAACTACGCAAAACCATTTTAGAGGAGAGGCGCAGCAGAATGGAATGCAGATTGAGTTTCGATAAATAGTTAAGACTATATTTTCAGGGATCATTTCTATAGTTTTTTGCTTGGAAATGTGTTTCGAAAGTGCTTGTCTCCCAACCCACGATGAAGACTCATGATGCTCCTTTCTGGGTGTGAATTGGGCGCAGAGCAGCAACTTTGGTTGTGAGCTCTGCGTTGTTGATGAATGTTCTGTATTGCTTTTTGCAATATTGAAGAAAGGAGCATGTTCTGAGTGGTGTTGAGGCATTTAAGTCTCGGTTTGGAGTTCTTTTGTTTTTGCATTTGTAGATCCTATGCAACCAACTTTGTTGAAATTCAGAACTGTTTGCAGTGATGTGGGACTGTATGTTGTATAAGACAGCAGTTGCAGAAAGTGGGTTTTATGGTAAAAAGTGCTCTGGATGCGTGCTCATTTCAAGGTCAGCCATTGCAAGTTTTTTAAGAGCGCAATCAACGTCAAGTTGCAGAAATGCCTCCGTTAGCATTTGTTGGCAGGTGCGTGACTTTTTCATTGGACGTCAGCTCTGTGTCGTTTATGAAGGTTCTGTATTGCTTTTGTCGATATGGAAGAAAAGGGTATGATCTGAGCGTTGTTAGACATTTGTGCCTTTTGAGAAAGTGGATTGTTTCAGGAGCTTTTCTGGAAAGCCTTGTGGCAATCCAATAATGGAAAGAGGAACCCAGGACCAATGGAGCCGGTCCCGGCTAGAAAAAGTCATCAAATGTCACGTAAACGTTAAAGCCCACAGAATTCAACTACGCAAAACCATTTTAGAGGAGAGGCGCAGCAGAATGGAATGCAGATTGAGTTTCGATAAATAGTTAAGACTATATTTTCAGGGATCATTTCTATAGTTCTTTGCTTGGAAATGTGTTTCGAAAGTGCTTGTCTCCCAACCCACGATGAAGACTCATGATGCTCCTTTCTGGGTGTGAATTGGGCGCAGAGCAGCAACTTTGGTTGTGAGCTCTGTGTTGTTGATGAACGTTCTGTATTGCTTTTTGCAATATTGAAGAAAGGAGCATGTTCTGAGTGGTGTTGAGACATTTAAGTCTCGGTTTGGAGTTCTTTTGTTTTTGCATTTGTAGATCCTATGCAACCAACTTTGTTGAAATTCAGAACTGTTTGCAGTGATGTGGGACTGTATGTTGTGAAAGACAGCAGTTGCAAAAAGTGGGTTTTATGGTAAAAAGTGCTCTGGATGCGTGCTCATTTCGAGGTCAGCCATTGCAAGTTTTTCAAGAGTGCAATCAACGTCAAGTTACAGAAATGCCTCCGTTAGCATTTGTTGGCAGGTGCGTGACTTTTTCATTGGACGTCAGCTATGTGTCATTTATGAAGGTTCTGTATTGCTTTTGTCGATATGGAAGAAAGGGGTATGATCTGAGCGTTGTTAGACATTTGTGCCTTTTGAGAAAGTGGATTGTTCTGGAATGCCTTGTGGCAATCCAATAAAGGAAAGAGGAGCCCAGGACCAATGGAGCAGGTCCCGGCTAGGAAAAGTCATCAAATGTCACGTAAACGTTAAAGCCCACAGAATTCACCTACGCAAAACCATTTTAGAGGAGAGGGGCAGCAGAATGGAATGCAGATTGAGTTTCGATAAATCGATAAGACTATATTTTCAGGGATCATTTCTATAGTTTTTTGCTTGGAAATGTGTTTCGAAAGTGCTTGTCTCCCAACCCACGATGAAGACTCATGATACTCCTTTCTGGGTGTGAATTGGGCGCAGAGCAGTGACTTTGGTTGTGAGCTCTGCATTCTTGATGAACGTTCTGTATTGCTTTTTGCAATTTTGAAGAAAGGAGTATGTTCTGAGTGGTGTTGAGACATTTGAGTCTCTTTTTGGAGTTTTTTTCTTTTTGCATCTGTAGATCCTGTGCAGCAAACTTTGTTGAAATTCAGAACTGTTTGCAGTGATGTGGGACTGTATGTTGTATAAGACAGCAGTTGCAGAAAGTGGGTTTTATGGTAAAAAAGTGCTTTGGATGCGTGCTCACTTCGAGGTCAGCCATTGCAAGTTTTTTAAGAGCGCAATCAACGTCAAGTTGCAGAAATGCTTCCGTTAGCATTTGTTGGCAGGTGCGTGACTTTTTCATTGGACGTCAGCTCTGTGTCATTTATGAAGGTTCTGTATTGCTTTTGTCGATATGGAAGAAAGGGGTATGATCTGAGCGTTTTTAGACATTTGTGCCTTTTGAGAAAGTGGATTGTTTCAGGAGCTTTTCTGGAATGCCTTGTGGCAATCCAATAATGGAAAGAGGAGCCCAGGACCAATGGAGCCGGTCCCGGCTAGAAAAAGTCATCAAATGTCACGTAAACGTTAAAGCCCACAGAATTCACCTACGCAAAACCATTTTAGAGGAGAGGCACAGCAGAATGGAATGCAGATTGAGTTTTGCAATACTGAAGAAAGGAGCATGTTCTGAGTGGTGTTGAGGCATTTAAGTCTCATTTTGGAGTTCTTTTGTTTTTGCATCTGTAGATTATATGCAGCCAACTTTGTTGAAATTCAGAACTGTTTGCAATGATGTGGGACTGTATGTTGTGTAAGACAGCAGTTGCAGAAAGTGGGTTTTATGGTAAAAAGTGCTCTGGATGCGTGCTCATTTCAAGGTCAGCCATTGCAAGTTTTTTAAGAGCGCAATCAACGTCAAGTTGCAGAAATGCCTCCGTTAGCATTTGTTGGCAGGTGCGTGACTTTTTCATTGGACGTCAGCTCTGTGTCGTTTATGAAGGTTCTGTATTGCTTTTGTCGATATGGAAGAAAAGGGTATGATCTGAGCGTTGTTAGACATTTGTGCCTTTTGAGAAAGTGGATTGTTTCAGGAGCTTTTCTGGAAAGCCTTGTGGCAATCCAATAATGGAAAGAGGAACCCAGGACCAATGGAGCCGGTCCCGGCTAGAAAAAGTCATCAAATGTCACGTAAACGTTAAAGCCCACAGAATTCAACTACGCAAAACCATTTTAGAGGAGAGGCGCAGCAGAATGGAATGCAGATTGAGTTTCGATAAATAGTTAAGACTATATTTTCAGGGATCATTTCTATAGTTCTTTGCTTGGAAATGTGTTTCGAAAGTGCTTGTCTCCCAACCCACGATGAAGACTCATGATGCTCCTTTCTGGGTGTGAATTGGGCGCAGAGCAGCAACTTTGGTTGTGAGCTCTGTGTTGTTGATGAACGTTCTGTATTGCTTTTTGCAATATTGAAGAAAGGAGCATGTTCTGAGTGGTGTTGAGACATTTAAGTCTCGGTTTGGAGTTCTTTTGTTTTTGCATTTGTAGATCCTATGCAACCAACTTTGTTGAAATTCAGAACTGTTTGCAGTGATGTGGGACTGTATGTTGTGAAAGACAGCAGTTGCAAAAAGTGGGTTTTATGGTAAAAAGTGCTCTGGATGCGTGCTCATTTCGAGGTCAGCCATTGCAAGTTTTTCAAGAGTGCAATCAACGTCAAGTTACAGAAATGCCTCCGTTAGCATTTGTTGGCAGGTGCGTGACTTTTTCATTGGACGTCAGCTATGTGTCATTTATGAAGGTTCTGTATTGCTTTTGTCGATATGGAAGAAAGGGGTATGATCTGAGCGTTGTTAGACATTTGTGCCTTTTGAGAAAGTGGATTGTTCTGGAATGCCTTGTGGCAATCCAATAAAGGAAAGAGGAGCCCAGGACCAATGGAGCAGGTCCCGGCTAGGAAAAGTCATCAAATGTCACGTAAACGTTAAAGCCCACAGAATTCACCTACGCAAAACCATTTTAGAGGAGAGGGGCAGCAGAATGGAATGCAGATTGAGTTTCGATAAATCGATAAGACTATATTTTCAGGGATCATTTCTATAGTTTTTTGCTTGGAAATGTGTTTCGAAAGTGCTTGTCTCCCAACCCACGATGAAGACTCATGATACTCCTTTCTGGGTGTGAATTGGGCGCAGAGCAGTGACTTTGGTTGTGAGCTCTGCATTCTTGATGAACGTTCTGTATTGCTTTTTGCAATTTTGAAGAAAGGAGTATGTTCTGAGTGGTGTTGAGACATTTGAGTCTCTTTTTGGAGTTTTTTTCTTTTTGCGTCTGTAGATCCTGTGCAGCAAACTTTGTTGAAATTCAGAACTGTTTGCAGTGATGTGGGACTGTATGTTGTATAAGACAGCAGTTGCAGAAAGTGGGTTTTATGGTAAAAAAGTGCTTTGGATGCGTGCTCACTTCGAGGTCAGCCATTGCAAGTTTTTTAAGAGCGCAATCAACGTCAAGTTGCAGAAATGCCTCCGTTAGCATTTGTTGGCAGGTGCGTGACTTTTTCATTGGACGTCAGCTCTGTGTCATTTATGAAGGTTCTGTATTGCTTTTGTCGATATGGAAGAAAGGGGTATGATCTGAGCGTTGTTAGACATTTGTGCCTTTTGAGAAAGTGGATTGTTTCAGGAGCTTTTCTGGAATGCCTTGTGGCAATCCAATAATGGAAAGAGGAGCCCAGGACCAATGGAGCCGGTCCCGGCTAGAAAAAGTCATCAAATGTCACGTAAACGTTAAAGCCCACAGAATTCACCTACGCAAAACCATTTTAGAGGAGAGGCACAGCAGAATGGAATGCAGATTGAGTTTTGCAATACTGAAGAAAGGAGCATGTTCTGAGTGGTGTTGAGGCATTTAAGTCTCATTTTGGAGTTCTTTTGTTTTTGCATCTGTAGATTATATGCAGCCAACTTTGTTGAAATTCAGAACTGTTTGCAATGATGTGGGACTGTATGTTGTGTAAGACAGCAGTTGCAGAAAGTGGGTTTTATGGTAAAAAGTGCTCTGGATACGTGCTCATTTCAAGCTTAGCCATTCCAGCTTTCCAGTATTTGTAGCGATGTGGTATTGTATCTCGGATAAGACAGCAGATACGAAAATCAGGTTTGACACGGGTTCATTTCGCATTTCAAAGTCAGCCTTAGCATGTTTTCTAAGTGCGCGAACCGATGTCAAGTTTCTGAAATGTCTACATAAAGAATTGTTAATGTGCGTGTGACTTTTCTTCTAAAAGATTTTCTACATTTAGCTCCAACGAGTGAACTACAATGCATGACACGGGTAGCTATGCTGCAAAAAAGCATGACATTATGGGTTGTTGTTTGTATCCCACATATCTTAACAGTAGGCTTCAAAGAGATTGTGGAAGTCCTTTCTGCTTCTGGCTCCGATGTATGCGCTAAAATGTCACGTAAACATTAAAGCCCACAGAATTCAACTACGCAAAACCATTTTAGAGGAGAGGGGCAGCAGAATGGAATGCAGATTGAGTTCCGATAAATAGTTAAGACTATATTTTCAGGGATCATTTCTATAGTTTTTTGCTTGGAAATGTGTTTCGAAAGTGCTTGTCTCCCAACCCACGATGAAGACTCATGATGCTCCTTTCTGGGTGTGAATTGGGCGCAGAGCAGCAACTTTGGTTGTGAGCTCTGCGTTGTTGATGAATGTTCTGTATTGCTTTTTGCAATATTGAAGAAAGGAGCATGTTCTGAGTGGTGTTGAGACATTTAAGTCTCGGTTTGGAGTTCTTTTGTTTTTGCATTTGTAGATCCTATGCAACCAACTTTGTTGAAATTCAGAACTGTTTGCAGTGATGTGGGACTGTATGTTGTATAAGACAGCAGTTGCAGAAAGTGGGTTTTATGGTAAAAAAGTGCTCTGGATGCGTGCTCACTTCGAGGTCAGCCATTGCAAGTTTTTTAAGAGCGCAATCAACGTCAAGTTGCAGAAATGCCTCCGTTAGCATTTGTTGGCAGGTGCGTGACTTTTTCATTGGACGTCAGCTCTGTGTCATTTATGAAGGTTCTGTATTGCTTTTGTCGATATGGAAGAAAGGGGTATGATCTGAGCGTTGTTAGACATTTGTGCCTTTTGAGAAAGTGGATTGTTTCAGGAGCTTTTCTGGAATGCCTTGTGGCAATCCAATAATGGAAAGAGGAGCCCAGGACCAATGGAGCCGGTCCCGGCTAGAAAAAGTCATCAAATGTCACGTAAACGTTAAAGCCCACAGAATTCACCTACGCAAAACCATTTTAGAGGAGAGGCACAGCAGAATGGAATGCAGATTGAGTTTTGCAATACTGAAGAAAGGAGCATGTTCTGAGTGGTGTTGAGGCATTTAAGTCTCATTTTGGAGTTCTTTTGTTTTTGCATCTGTAGATTATATGCAGCCAACTTTGTTGAAATTCAGAACTGTTTGCAATGATGTGGGACTGTATGTTGTGTAAGACAGCAGTTGCAGAAAGTGGGTTTTATGGTAAAAAGTGCTCTGGATACGTGCTCATTTCAAGCTTAGCCATTCCAGCTTTCCAGTATTTGTAGCGATGTGGTATTGTATCTCGGATAAGACAGCAGATACGAAAATCAGGTTTGACACGGGTTCGTTTCGCATTTCAAAGTCAGCCTTAGCATGTTTTCTAAGTGCGCGAACCGATGTCAAGTTTCTGAAATGTCTACATAAAGAATTGTTAATGTGCGTGTGACTTTTCTTCTAAAAGATTTTCTTTTCTACATTTAGCTCCAACGAGTGAACTACAATGCATGACACGGGTAGCTATGCTGCAAAAAAGCATGACATTATGGGTTGTTGTTTGTATCCCACATATCTTAACAGTAGGCTTCAAAGAGATTGTGGAAGTCCTTTCTGCTTCTGGCTCCGATGTATGCGCTAAAATGTCACGTAAACATTAAAGCCCACAGAATTCAACTACGCAAAACCATTTTAGAGGAGAGGCGCAGCAGAATGGAATGCAGATTGAGTTTCGATAAATAGTTAAGACTATATTTTCAGGGATCATTTCTATAGTTTTTTGCTTGGAAATGTGTTTCGAAAGTGCTTGTCTCCCAACCCACGATGAAGACTCATGATGCTCCTTTCTGGGTGTGAATTGGGCGCAGAGCAGCAACTTTGGTTGTGAGCTCTGCGTTGTTGATGAATGTTCTGTATTGCTTTTTGCAATATTGAAGAAAGGAGCATGTTCTGAGTGGTGTTGAGGCATTTAAGTCTCGGTTTGGAGTTCTTTTGTTTTTGCATTTGTAGATCCTATGCAACCAACTTTGTTGAAATTCAGAACTGTTTGCAGTGATGTGGGACTGTATGTTGTATAAGACAGCAGTTGCAGAAAGTGGGTTTTATGGTAAAAAGTGCTCTGGATGCGTGCTCATTTCAAGGTCAGCCATTGCAAGTTTTTTAAGAGCGCAATCAACGTCAAGTTGCAGAAATGCCTCCGTTAGCATTTGTTGGCAGGTGCGTGACTTTTTCATTGGACGTCAGCTCTGTGTTGTTTATGAAGGTTCTGTATTGCTTTTGTCGATATGGAAGAAAAGGGTATGATCTGAGCGTTGTTAGACATTTGTGCCTTTTGAGAAAGTGGATTGTTTCAGGAGCTTTTCTGGAAAGCCTTGTGGCAATCCAATAATGGAAAGAGGAACCCAGGACCAATGGAGCCGGTCCCGGCTAGAAAAAGTCATCAAATGTCACGTAACCGTTAAAGCCCACAGAATTCAACTACGCAAAACCATTTTAGAGGAGAGGCGCAGCAGAATGGAATGCAGATTGAGTTTCGATAAATAGTTAAGACTATATTTTCAGGGATCATTTCTATAGTTCTTTGCTTGGAAATGTGTTTCGAAAGTGCTTGTCTCCCAACCCACGATGAAGACTCATGATGCTCCTTTCTGGGTGTGAATTGGGCGCAGAGCAGCAACTTTGGTTGTGAGCTCTGTGTTGTTGATGAACATTCTGTATTGCTTTTTGCAATATTGAAGAAAGGAGCATGTTCTGAGTGGTGTTGAGACATTTAAGTCTCGGTTTGGAGTTCTTTTGTTTTTGCATTTGTAGATCCTATGCAACCAACTTTGTTGAAATTCAGAACTGTTTGCAGTGATGTGGGACTGTATGTTGTGAAAGACAGCAGTTGCAAAAAGTGGGTTTTATGGTAAAAAGTGCTCTGGATGCGTGCTCATTTCGAGGTCAGCCATTGCAAGTTTTTCAAGAGTGCAATCAACGTCAAGTTACAGAAATGCCTCCGTTAGCATTTGTTGGCAGGTGCGTGACTTTTTCATTGGACGTCAGCTATGTGTCATTTATGAAGGTTCTGTATTGCTTTTGTCGATATGGAAGAAAGGGGTATGATCTGAGCGTTGTTAGACATTTGTGCCTTTTGAGAAAGTGGATTGTTCTGGAATGCCTTGTGGCAATCCAATAAAGGAAAGAGGAGCCCAGGACCAATGGAGCAGGTCCCGGCTAGGAAAAGTCATCAAATGTCACGTAAACGTTAAAGCCCACAGAATTCACCTACGCAAAACCATTTTAGAGGAGAGGGGCAGCAGAATGGAATGCAGATTGAGTTTCGATAAATCGATAAGACTATATTTTCAGGGATCATTTCTATAGTTTTTTGCTTGGAAATGTGTTTCGAAAGTGCTTGTCTCCCAACCCACGATGAAGACTCATGATACTCCTTTCTGGGTGTGAATTGGGCGCAGAGCAGTGACTTTGGTTGTGAGCTCTGCATTCTTGATGAACGTTCTGTATTGCTTTTTGCAATTTTGAAGAAAGGAGTATGTTCTGAGTGGTGTTGAGACATTTGAGTCTCTTTTTGGAGTTTTTTTCTTTTTGCATCTGTAGATCCTGTGCAGCAAACTTTGTTGAAATTCAGAACTGTTTGCAGTGATGTGGGACTGTATGTTGTATAAGACAGCAGTTGCAGAAAGTGGGTTTTATGGTAAAAAAGTGCTTTGGATGCGTGCTCACTTCGAGGTCAGCCATTGCAAGTTTTTTAAGAGCGCAATCAACGTCAAGTTGCAGAAATGCCTCCGTTAGCATTTGTTGGCAGGTGCGTGACTTTTTCATTGGACGTCAGCTCTGTGTCATTTATGAAGGTTCTGTATTGCTTTTGTCGATATGGAAGAAAGGGGTATGATCTGAGCGTTTTTAGACATTTGTGCCTTTTGAGAAAGTGGATTGTTTCAGGAGCTTTTCTGGAATGCCTTGTGGCAATCCAATAATGGAAAGAGGAGCCCAGGACCAATGGAGCCGGTCCCGGCTAGAAAAAGTCATCAAATGTCACGTAAACGTTAAAGCCCACAGAATTCACCTACGCAAAACCATTTTAGAGGAGAGGCACAGCAGAATGGAATGCAGATTGAGTTTTGCAATACTGAAGAAAGGAGCATGTTCTGAGTGGTGTTGAGGCATTTAAGTCTCATTTTGGAGTTCTTTTGTTTTTGCATCTGTAGATTATATGCAGCCAACTTTGTTGAAATTCAGAACTGTTTGCAATGATGTGGGACTGTATGTTGTGTAAGACAGCAGTTGCAGAAAGTGGGTTTTATGGTAAAAAGTGCTCTGGATACGTGCTCATTTCAAGCTTAGCCATTCCAGCTTTCCAGTATTTGTAGCGATGTGGTATTGTATCTCGGATAAGACAGCAGATACGAAAATCAGGTTTGACACGGGTTCATTTCGCATTTCAAAGTCAGCCTTAGCATGTTTTCTAAGTGCGCGAACCGATGTCAAGTTTCTGAAATGTCTACATAAAGAATTGTTAATGTGCGTGTGACTTTTCTTCTAAAAGATTTTCTACATTTAGCTCCAACGAGTGAACTACAATGCATGACACGGGTAGCTATGCTGCAAAAAAGCATGACATTATGGGTTGTTGTTTGTATCCCACATATCTTAACAGTAGGCTTCAAAGAGATTGTGGAAGTCCTTTCTGCTTCTGGCTCCGATGTATGCGCTAAAATGTCACGTAAACATTAAAGCCCACAGAATTCAACTACGCAAAACCATTTTAGAGGAGAGGCGCAGCAGAATGGAATGCAGATTGAGTTTCGATAAATAGTTAAGACTATATTTTCAGGGATCATTTCTATAGTTTTTTGCTTGGAAATGTGTTTCGAAAGTGCTTGTCTCCCAACCCACGATGAAGACTCATGATGCTCCTTTCTGGGTGTGAATTGGGCGCAGAGCAGCAACTTTGGTTGTGAGCTCTGCGTTGTTGATGAATGTTCTGTATTGCTTTTTGCAATATTGAAGAAAGGAGCATGTTCTGAGTGGTGTTGAGGCATTTAAGTCTCGGTTTGGAGTTCTTTTGTTTTTGCATTTGTAGATCCTATGCAACCAACTTTGTTGAAATTCAGAACTGTTTGCAGTGATGTGGGACTGTATGTTGTATAAGACAGCAGTTGCAGAAAGTGGGTTTTATGGTAAAAAGTGCTCTGGATGCGTGCTCATTTCAAGGTCAGCCATTGCAAGTTTTTTAAGAGCGCAATCAACGTCAAGTTGCAGAAATGCCTCCGTTAGCATTTGTTGGCAGGTGCGTGACTTTTTCATTGGACGTCAGCTCTGTGTCGTTTATGAAGGTTCTGTATTGCTTTTGTCGATATGGAAGAAAAGGGTATGATCTGAGCGTTGTTAGACATTTGTGCCTTTTGAGAAAGTGGATTGTTTCAGGAGCTTTTCTGGAAAGCCTTGTGGCAATCCAATAATGGAAAGAGGAACCCAGGACCAATGGAGCCGGTCCCGGCTAGAAAAAGTCATCAAATGTCACGTAAACGTTAAAGCCCACAGAATTCAACTACGCAAAACCATTTTAGAGGAGAGGCGCAGCAGAATGGAATGCAGATTGAGTTTCGATAAATAGTTAAGACTATATTTTCTGGGATCATTTCTATAGTTCTTTGCTTGGAAATGTGTTTCGAAAGTGCTTGTCTCCCAACCCACGATGAAGACTCATGATGCTCCTTTCTGGGTGTGAATTGGGCGCAGAGCAGCAACTTTGGTTGTGAGCTCTGTGTTGTTGATGAACGTTCTGTATTGCTTTTTGCAATATTGAAGAAAGGAGCATGTTCTGAGTGGTGTTGAGACATTTAAGTCTCGGTTTGGAGTTCTTTTGTTTTTGCATTTGTAGATCCTATGCAACCAACTTTGTTGAAATTCAGAACTGTTTGCAGTGATGTGGGACTGTATGTTGTGAAAGACAGCAGTTGCAAAAAGTGGGTTTTATGGTAAAAAGTGCTCTGGATGCGTGCTCATTTCGAGGTCAGCCATTGCAAGTTTTTCAAGAGTGCAATCAACGTCAAGTTACAGAAATGCCTCCGTTAGCATTTGTTGGCAGGTGCGTGACTTTTTCATTGGACGTCAGCTATGTGTCATTTATGAAGGTTCTGTATTGCTTTTGTCGATATGGAAGAAAGGGGTATGATCTGAGCGTTGTTAGACATTTGTGCCTTTTGAGAAAGTGGATTGTTCTGGAATGCCTTGTGGCAATCCAATAAAGGAAAGAGGAGCCCAGGACCAATGGAGCAGGTCCCGGCTAGGAAAAGTCATCAAATGTCACGTAAACGTTAAAGCCCACAGAATTCACCTACGCAAAACCATTTTAGAGGAGAGGGGCAGCAGAATGGAATGCAGATTGAGTTTCGATAAATCGATAAGACTATATTTTCAGGGATCATTTCTATAGTTTTTTGCTTGGAAATGTGTTTCGAAAGTGCTTGTCTCCCAACCCACGATGAAGACTCATGATACTCCTTTCTGGGTGTGAATTGGGCGCAGAGCAGTGACTTTGGTTGTGAGCTCTGCATTCTTGATGAACGTTCTGTATTGCTTTTTGCAATTTTGAAGAAAGGAGTATGTTCTGAGTGGTGTTGAGACATTTGAGTCTCTTTTTGGAGTTTTTTTCTTTTTGCATCTGTAGATCCTGTGCAGCAAACTTTGTTGAAATTCAGAACTGTTTGCAGTGATGTGGGACTGTATGTTGTATAAGACAGCAGTTGCAGAAAGTGGGTTTTATGGTAAAAAAGTGCTTTGGATGCGTGCTCACTTCGAGGTCAGCCATTGCAAGTTTTTTAAGAGCGCAATCAACGTCAAGTTGCAGAAATGCCTCCGTTAGCATTTGTTGGCAGGTGCGTGACTTTTTCATTGGACGTCAGCTCTGTGTCATTTATGAAGGTTCTGTATTGCTTTTGTCGATATGGAAGAAAGGGGTATGATCTGAGCGTTTTTAGACATTTGTGCCTTTTGAGAAAGTGGATTGTTTCAGGAGCTTTTCTGGAATGCCTTGTGGCAATCCAATAATGGAAAGAGGAGCCCAGGACCAATGGAGCCGGTCCCGGCTAGAAAAAGTCATCAAATGTCACGTAAACGTTAAAGCCCACAGAATTCACCTACGCAAAACCATTTTAGAGGAGAGGCACAGCAGAATGGAATGCAGATTGAGTTTTGCAATACTGAAGAAAGGAGCATGTTCTGAGTGGTGTTGAGGCATTTAAGTCTCATTTTGGAGTTCTTTTGTTTTTGCATCTGTAGATTATATGCAGCCAACTTTGTTGAAATTCAGAACTGTTTGCAATGATGTGGGACTGTATGTTGTGTAAGACAGCAGTTGCAGAAAGTGGGTTTTATGGTAAAAAGTGCTCTGGATACGTGCTCATTTCAAGCTTAGCCATTCCAGCTTTCCAGTATTTGTAGCGATGTGGTATTGTATCTCGGATAAGACAGCAGATACGAAAATCAGGTTTGACACGGGTTCATTTCGCATTTCAAAGTCAGCCTTAGCATGTTTTCTAAGTGCGCGAACCGATGTCAAGTTTCTGAAATGTCTACATAAAGAATTGTTAATGTGCGTGTGACTTTTCTTCTAAAAGATTTTCTACATTTAGCTCCAACGAGTGAACTACAATGCATGACACGGGTAGCTATGCTGCAAAAAAGCATGACATTATGGGTTGTTGTTTGTATCCCACATATCTTAACAGTAGGCTTCAAAGAGATTGTGGAAGTCCTTTCTGCTTCTGGCTCCGATGTATGCGCTAAAATGTCACGTAAACATTAAAGCCCACAGAATTCAACTACGCAAAACCATTTTAGAGGAGAGGCGCAGCAGAATGGAATGCAGATTGAGTTTCGATAAATAGTTAAGACTATATTTTCAGGGATCATTTCTATAGTTTTTTGCTTGGAAATGTGTTTCGAAAGTGCTTGTCTCCCAACCCACGATGAAGACTCATGATGCTCCTTTCTGGGTGTGAATTGGGCGCAGAGCAGCAACTTTGGTTGTGAGCTCTGTGTTGTTGATGAACGTTCTGTATTGCTTTTTGCAATATTGAAGAAAGGAGCATGTTCTGAGTGGTGTTGAGACATTTAAGTCTCGGTTTGGAGTTCTTTTGTTTTTGCATTTGTAGATCCTATGCAACCAACTTTGTTGAAATTCAGAACTGTTTGCAGTGATGTGGGACTGTATGTTGTGAAAGACAGCAGTTGCAAAAAGTGGGTTTTATGGTAAAAAGTGCTCTGGATGCGTGCTCATTTCGAGGTCAGCCATTGCAAGTTTTTCAAGAGTGCAATCAACGTCAAGTTACAGAAATGCCTCCGTTAGCATTTGTTGGCAGGTGCGTGACTTTTTCATTGGACGTCAGCTATGTGTCATTTATGAAGGTTCTGTATTGCTTTTGTCGATATGGAAGAAAGGGGTATGATCTGAGCGTTGTTAGACATTTGTGCCTTTTGAGAAAGTGGATTGTTCTGGAATGCCTTGTGGCAATCCAATAAAGGAAAGAGGAGCCCAGGACCAATGGAGCAGGTCCCGGCTAGGAAAAGTCATCAAATGTCACGTAAACGTTAAAGCCCACAGAATTCACCTACGCAAAACCATTTTAGAGGAGAGGGGCAGCAGAATGGAATGCAGATTGAGTTTCGATAAATCGATAAGACTATATTTTCAGGGATCATTTCTATAGTTTTTTGCTTGGAAATGTGTTTCGAAAGTGCTTGTCTCCCAACCCACGATGAAGACTCATGATACTCCTTTCTGGGTGTGAATTGGGCGCAGAGCAGTGACTTTGGTTGTGAGCTCTGCATTCTTGATGAACGTTCTGTATTGCTTTTTGCAATTTTGAAGAAAGGAGTATGTTCTGAGTGGTGTTGAGACATTTGAGTCTCTTTTTGGAGTTTTTTTCTTTTTGCATCTGTAGATCCTATGCAACCAACTTTGTTGAAATTCAGAACTGTTTGCAGTGATGTGGGACTGTATGTTGTATAAGACAGCAGTTGCAGAAAGTGGGTTTTATGGTAAAAAAGTGCTCTGGATGCGTGCTCACTTCGAGGTCAGCCATTGCAAGTTTTTTAAGAGCGCAATCAACGTCAAGTTGCAGAAATGCCTCCGTTAGCATTTGTTGGCAGGTGCGTGACTTTTTCATTGGACGTCAGCTCTGTGTCATTTATGAAGGTTCTGTATTGCTTTTGTCGATATGGAAGAAAGGGGTATGATCTGAGCGTTTTTAGACATTTGTGCCTTTTGAGAAAGTGGATTGTTTCAGGAGCTTTTCTGGAATGCCTTGTGGCAATCCAATAATGGAAAGAGGAGCCCAGGACCAATGGAGCCGGTCCCGGCTAGAAAAAGTCATCAAATGTCACGTAAACGTTAAAGCCCACAGAATTCACCTACGCAAAACCATTTTAGAGGAGAGGCACAGCAGAATGGAATGCAGATTGAGTTTTGCAATACTGAAGAAAGGAGCATGTTCTGAGTGGTGTTGAGGCATTTAAGTCTCATTTTGGAGTTCTTTTGTTTTTGCATCTGTAGATTATATGCAGCCAACTTTGTTGAAATTCAGAACTGTTTGCAATGATGTGGGACTGTATGTTGTGTAAGACAGCAGTTGCAGAAAGTGGGTTTTATGGTAAAAAGTGCTCTGGATACGTGCTCATTTCAAGCTTAGCCATTCCAGCTTTCCAGTATTTGTAGCGATGTGGTATTGTATCTCGGATAAGACAGCAGATACGAAAATCAGGTTTGACACGGGTTCATTTCGCATTTCAAAGTCAGCCTTAGCATGTTTTCTAAGTGCGCGAACCGATGTCAAGTTTCTGAAATGTCTACATAAAGAATTGTTAATGTGCGTGTGACTTTTCTTCTAAAAGATTTTCTACATTTAGCTCCAACGAGTGAACTACAATGCATGACACGGGTAGCTATGCTGCAAAAAAGCATGACATTATGGGTTGTTGTTTGTATCCCACATATCTTAACAGTAGGCTTCAAAGAGATTGTGGAAGTCCTTTCTGCTTCTGGCTCCGATGTATGCGCTAAAATGTCACGTAAACATTAAAGCCCACAGAATTCAACTACGCAAAACCATTTTAGAGGAGAGGGGCAGCAGAATGGAATGCAGATTGAGTTTCGATAAATAGTTAAGACTATATTTTCAGGGATCATTTCTATAGTTTTTTGCTTGGAAATGTGTTTCGAAAGTGCTTGTCTCCCAACCCACGATGAAGACTCATGATGCTCCTTTCTGGGTGTGAATTGGGCGCAGAGCAGCAACTTTGGTTGTGAGCTCTGCGTTGTTGATGAATGTTCTGTATTGCTTTTTGCAATATTGAAGAAAGGAGCATGTTCTGAGTGGTGTTGAGGCATTTAAGTCTCGGTTTGGAGTTCTTTTGTTTTTGCATTTGTAGATCCTATGCAACCAACTTTGTTGAAATTCAGAACTGTTTGCAGTGATGTGGGACTGTATGTTGTATAAGACAGCAGTTGCAGAAAGTGGGTTTTATGGTAAAAAAGTGCTCTGGATGCGTGCTCACTTCGAGGTCAGCCATTGCAAGTTTTTTAAGAGCGCAATCAACGTCAAGTTGCAGAAATGCCTCCGTTAGCATTTGTTGGCAGGTGCGTGACTTTTTCATTGGACGTCAGCTCTGTGTCATTTATGAAGGTTCTGTATTGCTTTTGTCGATATGGAAGAAAGGGGTATGATCTGAGCGTTGTTAGACATTTGTGCCTTTTGAGAAAGTGGATTGTTTCAGGAGCTTTTCTGGAATGCCTTGTGGCAATCCAATAATGGAAAGAGGAGCCCAGGACCAATGGAGCCGGTCCCGGCTAGAAAAAGTCATCAAATGTCACGTAAACGTTAAAGCCCACAGAATTCACCTACGCAAAACCATTTTAGAGGAGAGGCACAGCAGAATGGAATGCAGATTGAGTTTTGCAATACTGAAGAAAGGAGCATGTTCTGAGTGGTGTTGAGGCATTTAAGTCTCATTTTGGAGTTCTTTTGTTTTTGCATCTGTAGATTATATGCAGCCAACTTTGTTGAAATCCAGAACTGTTTGCAATGATGTGGGACTGTATGTTGTGTAAGACAGCAGTTGCAGAAAGTGGGTTTTATGGTAAAAAGTGCTCTGGATACGTGCTCATTTCAAGCTTAGCCATTCCAGCTTTCCAGTATTTGTAGCGATGTGGTATTGTATCTCGGATAAGACAGCAGATACGAAAATCAGGTTTGACACGGGTTCGTTTCGCATTTCAAAGTCAGCCTTAGCATGTTTTCTAAGTGCGCGAACCGATGTCAAGTTTCTGAAATGTCTACATAAAGAATTGTTAATGTGCGTGTGACTTTTCTTCTAAAAGATTTTCTTTTCTACATTTAGCTCCAACGAGTGAACTACAATGCATGACACGGGTAGCTATGCTGCAAAAAAGCATGACATTATGGGTTGTTGTTTGTATCCCACATATCTTAACAGTAGGCTTCAAAGAGATTGTGGAAGTCCTTTCTGCTTCTGGCTCCGATGTATGCGCTAAAATGTCACGTAAACATTAAAGCCCACAGAATTCAACTACGCAAAACCATTTTAGAGGAGAGGCGCAGCAGAATGGAATGCAGATTGAGTTTCGATAAATAGTTAAGACTATATTTTCAGGGATCATTTCTATAGTTTTTTGCTTGGAAATGTGTTTCGAAAGTGCTTGTCTCCCAACCCACGATGAAGACTCATGATGCTCCTTTCTGGGTGTGAATTGGGCGCAGAGCAGCAACTTTGGTTGTGAGCTCTGCGTTGTTGATGAATGTTCTGTATTGCTTTTTGCAATATTGAAGAAAGGAGCATGTTCTGAGTGGTGTTGAGGCATTTAAGTCTCGGTTTGGAGTTCTTTTGTTTTTGCATTTGTAGATCCTATGCAACCAACTTTGTTGAAATTCAGAACTGTTTGCAGTGATGTGGGACTGTATGTTGTATAAGACAGCAGTTGCAGAAAGTGGGTTTTATGGTAAAAAGTGCTCTGGATGCGTGCTCATTTCAAGGTCAGCCATTGCAAGTTTTTTAAGAGCGCAATCAACGTCAAGTTGCAGAAATGCCTCCGTTAGCATTTGTTGGCAGGTGCGTGACTTTTTCATTGGACGTCAGCTCTGTGTCGTTTATGAAGGTTCTGTATTGCTTTTGTCGATATGGAAGAAAAGGGTATGATCTGAGCGTTGTTAGACATTTGTGCCTTTTGAGAAAGTGGATTGTTTCAGGAGCTTTTCTGGAAAGCCTTGTGGCAATCCAATAATGGAAAGAGGAACCCAGGACCAATGGAGCCGGTCCCGGCTAGAAAAAGTCATCAAATGTCACGTAAACGTTAAAGCCCACAGAATTCAACTACGCAAAACCATTTTAGAGGAGAGGCGCAGCAGAATGGAATGCAGATTGAGTTTCGATAAATAGTTAAGACTATATTTTCAGGGATCATTTCTATAGTTCTTTGCTTGGAAATGTGTTTCGAAAGTGCTTGTCTCCCAACCCACGATGAAGACTCATGATGCTCCTTTCTGGGTGTGAATTGGGCGCAGAGCAGCAACTTTGGTTGTGAGCTCTGTGTTGTTGATGAACGTTCTGTATTGCTTTTTGCAATATTGAAGAAAGGAGCATGTTCTGAGTGGTGTTGAGACATTTAAGTCTCGGTTTGGAGTTCTTTTGTTTTTGCATTTGTAGATCCTATGCAACCAACTTTGTTGAAATTCAGAACTGTTTGCAGTGATGTGGGACTGTATGTTGTGAAAGACAGCAGTTGCAAAAAGTGGGTTTTATGGTAAAAAGTGCTCTGGATGCGTGCTCATTTCGAGGTCAGCCATTGCAAGTTTTTCAAGAGTGCAATCAACGTCAAGTTACAGAAATGCCTCCGTTAGCATTTGTTGGCAGGTGCGTGACTTTTTCATTGGACGTCAGCTATGTGTCATTTATGAAGGTTCTGTATTGCTTTTGTCGATATGGAAGAAAGGGGTATGATCTGAGCGTTGTTAGACATTTGTGCCTTTTGAGAAAGTGGATTGTTCTGGAATGCCTTGTGGCAATCCAATAAAGGAAAGAGGAGCCCAGGACCAATGGAGCAGGTCCCGGCTAGGAAAAGTCATCAAATGTCACGTAAACGTTAAAGCCCACAGAATTCACCTACGCAAAACCATTTTAGAGGAGAGGCACAGCAGAATGGAATGCAGATTGAGTTTCGATAAATCGATAAGACTATATTTTCAGGGATCATTTCTATAGTTTTTTGCTTGGAAATGTGTTTCGAAAGTGCTTGTCTCCCAACCCACGATGAAGACTCATGATACTCCTTTCTGGGTGTGAATTGGGCGCAGAGCAGTGACTTTGGTTGTGAGCTCTGCATTCTTGATGAACGTTCTGTATTGCTTTTTGCAATTTTGAAGAAAGGAGTATGTTCTGAGTGGTGTTGAGACATTTGAGTCTCTTTTTGGAGTTTTTTTCTTTTTGCATCTGTAGATCCTGTGCAGCAAACTTTGTTGAAATTCAGAACTGTTTGCAGTGATGTGGGACTGTATGTTGTATAAGACAGCAGTTGCAGAAAGTGGGTTTTATGGTAAAAAAGTGCTCTGGATGCGTGCTCACTTCGAGGTCAGCCATTGCAAGTTTTTTAAGAGCGCAATCAACGTCAAGTTGCAGAAATGCCTCCGTTAGCATTTGTTGGCAGGTGCGTGACTTTTTCATTGGACGTCAGCTCTGTGTCATTTATGAAGGTTCTGTATTGCTTTTGTCGATATGGAAGAAAGGGGTATGATCTGAGCGTTGTTAGACATTTGTGCCTTTTGAGAAAGTGGATTGTTTCAGGAGCTTTTCTGGAATGCCTTGTGGCAATCCAATAATGGAAAGAGGAGCCCAGGACCAATGGAGCCGGTCCCGGCTAGAAAAAGTCATCAAATGTCACGTAAACGTTAAAGCCCACAGAATTCACCTACGCAAAACCATTTTAGAGGAGAGGCACAGCAGAATGGAATGCAGATTGAGTTTTGCAATACTGAAGAAAGGAGCATGTTCTGAGTGGTGTTGAGGCATTTAAGTCTCATTTTGGAGTTCTTTTGTTTTTGCATCTGTAGATTATATGCAGCCAACTTTGTTGAAATTCAGAACTGTTTGCAATGATGTGGGACTGTATGTTGTGTAAGACAGCAGTTGCAGAAAGTGGGTTTTATGGTAAAAAGTGCTCTGGATACGTGCTCATTTCAAGCTTAGCCATTCCAGCTTTCCAGTATTTGTAGCGATGTGGTATTGTATCTCGGATAAGACAGCAGATACGAAAATCAGGTTTGACACGGGTTCGTTTCGCATTTCAAAGTCAGCCTTAGCATGTTTTCTAAGTGCGCGAACCGATGTCAAGTTTCTGAAATGTCTACATAAAGAATTGTTAATGTGCGTGTGACTTTTCTTCTAAAAGATTTTCTTTTCTACATTTAGCTCCAACGAGTGAACTACAATGCATGACACGGGTAGCTATGCTGCAAAAAAGCATGACATTATGGGTTGTTGTTTGTATCCCACATATCTTAACAGTAGGCTTCAAAGAGATTGTGGAAGTCCTTTCTGCTTCTGGCTCCGATGTATGCGCTAAAATGTCACGTAAACATTAAAGCCCACAGAATTCAACTACGCAAAACCATTTTAGAGGAGAGGCGCAGCAGAATGGAATGCAGATTGAGTTTCGATAAATAGTTAAGACTATATTTTCAGGGATCATTTCTATAGTTTTTTGCTTGGAAATGTGTTTCGAAAGTGCTTGTCTCCCAACCCACGATGAAGACTCATGATGCTCCTTTCTGGGTGTGAATTGGGCGCAGAGCAGCAACTTTGGTTGTGAGCTCTGCGTTGTTGATGAATGTTCTGTATTGCTTTTTGCAATATTGAAGAAAGGAGCATGTTCTGAGTGGTGTTGAGGCATTTAAGTCTCGGTTTGGAGTTCTTTTGTTTTTGCATTTGTAGATCCTATGCAACCAACTTTGTTGAAATTCAGAACTGTTTGCAGTGATGTGGGACTGTATGTTGTATAAGACAGCAGTTGCAGAAAGTGGGTTTTATGGTAAAAAGTGCTCTGGATGCGTGCTCATTTCAAGGTCAGCCATTGCAAGTTTTTTAAGAGCGCAATCAACGTCAAGTTGCAGAAATGCCTCCGTTAGCATTTGTTGGCAGGTGCGTGACTTTTTCATTGGACGTCAGCTCTGTGTCGTTTATGAAGGTTCTGTATTGCTTTTGTCGATATGGAAGAAAAGGGTATGATCTGAGCGTTGTTAGACATTTGTGCCTTTTGAGAAAGTGGATTGTTTCAGGAGCTTTTCTGGAAAGCCTTGTGGCAATCCAATAATGGAAAGAGGAACCCAGGACCAATGGAGCCGGTCCCGGCTAGAAAAAGTCATCAAATGTCACGTAAACGTTAAAGCCCACAGAATTCAACTACGCAAAACCATTTTAGAGGAGAGGCGCAGCAGAATGGAATGCAGATTGAGTTTCGATAAATAGTTAAGACTATATTTTCAGGGATCATTTCTATAGTTCTTTGCTTGGAAATGTGTTTCGAAAGTGCTTGTCTCCCAACCCACGATGAAGACTCATGATGCTCCTTTCTGGGTGTGAATTGGGCGCAGAGCAGCAACTTTGGTTGTGAGCTCTGTGTTGTTGATGAACGTTCTGTATTGCTTTTTGCAATATTGAAGAAAGGAGCATGTTCTGAGTGGTGTTGAGACATTTAAGTCTCGGTTTGGAGTTCTTTTGTTTTTGCATTTGTAGATCCTATGCAACCAACTTTGTTGAAATTCAGAACTGTTTGCAGTGATGTGGGACTGTATGTTGTGAAAGACAGCAGTTGCAAAAAGTGGGTTTTATGGTAAAAAGTGCTCTGGATGCGTGCTCATTTCGAGGTCAGCCATTGCAAGTTTTTCAAGAGTGCAATCAACGTCAAGTTACAGAAATGCCTCCGTTAGCATTTGTTGGCAGGTGCGTGACTTTTTCATTGGACGTCAGCTATGTGTCATTTATGAAGGTTCTGTATTGCTTTTGTCGATATGGAAGAAAGGGGTATGATCTGAGCGTTGTTAGACATTTGTGCCTTTTGAGAAAGTGGATTGTTCTGGAATGCCTTGTGGCAATCCAATAAAGGAAAGAGGAGCCCAGGACCAATGGAGCAGGTCCCGGCTAGGAAAAGTCATCAAATGTCACGTAAACGTTAAAGCCCACAGAATTCACCTACGCAAAACCATTTTAGAGGAGAGGGGCAGCAGAATGGAATGCAGATTGAGTTTCGATAAATCGATAAGACTATATTTTCAGGGATCATTTCTATAGTTTTTTGCTTGGAAATGTGTTTCGAAAGTGCTTGTCTCCCAACCCACGATGAAGACTCATGATACTCCTTTCTGGGTGTGAATTGGGCGCAGAGCAGTGACTTTGGTTGTGAGCTCTGCATTCTTGATGAACGTTCTGTATTGCTTTTTGCAATTTTGAAGAAAGGAGTATGTTCTGAGTGGTGTTGAGACATTTGAGTCTCTTTTTGGAGTTTTTTTCTTTTTGCATCTGTAGATCCTGTGCAGCAAACTTTGTTGAAATTCAGAACTGTTTGCAGTGATGTGGGACTGTATGTTGTATAAGACAGCAGTTGCAGAAAGTGGGTTTTATGGTAAAAAAGTGCTCTGGATGCGTGCTCACTTCGAGGTCAGCCATTGCAAGTTTTTTAAGAGCGCAATCAACGTCAAGTTGCAGAAATGCCTCCGTTAGCATTTGTTGGCAGGTGCGTGACTTTTTCATTGGACGTCAGCTCTGTGTCATTTATGAAGGTTCTGTATTGCTTTTGTCGATATGGAAGAAAGGGGTATGATCTGAGCGTTGTTAGACATTTGTGCCTTTTGAGAAAGTGGATTGTTTCAGGAGCTTTTCTGGAATGCCTTGTGGCAATCCAATAATGGAAAGAGGAGCCCAGGACCAATGGAGCCGGTCCCGGCTAGAAAAAGTCATCAAATGTCACGTAAACGTTAAAGCCCACAGAATTCACCTACGCAAAACCATTTTAGAGGAGAGGCACAGCAGAATGGAATGCAGATTGAGTTTTGCAATACTGAAGAAAGGAGCATGTTCTGAGTGGTGTTGAGGCATTTAAGTCTCATTTTGGAGTTCTTTTGTTTTTGCATCTGTAGATTATATGCAGCCAACTTTGTTGAAATTCAGAACTGTTTGCAATGATGTGGGACTGTATGTTGTGTAAGACAGCAGTTGCAGAAAGTGGGTTTTATGGTAAAAAGTGCTCTGGATACGTGCTCATTTCAAGCTTAGCCATTCCAGCTTTCCAGTATTTGTAGCGATGTGGTATTGTATCTCGGATAAGACAGCAGATACGAAAATCAGGTTTGACACGGGTTCATTTCGCATTTCAAAGTCAGCCTTAGCATGTTTTCTAAGTGCGCGAACCGATGTCAAGTTTCTGAAATGTCTACATAAAGAATTGTTAATGTGCGTGTGACTTTTCTTCTAAAAGATTTTCTACATTTAGCTCCAACGAGTGAACTACAATGCATGACACGGGTAGCTATGCTGCAAAAAAGCATGACATTATGGGTTGTTGTTTGTATCCCACATATCTTAACAGTAGGCTTCAAAGAGATTGTGGAAGTCCTTTCTGCTTCTGGCTCCGATGTATGTGCTAAAATGTCACGTAAACATTAAAGCCCACAGAATTCAACTACGCAAAACCATTTTAGAGGAGAGGCGCAGCAGAATGGAATGCAGATTGAGTTTCGATAAATAGTTAAGACTATATTTTCAGGAATCATTTCTATAGTTTTTTGCTTGGAAATGTGTTTCGAAAGTGCTTGTCTCCCAACCCACGATGAAGACTCATGATGCTCCTTTCTGGGTGTGAATTGGGCGCAGAGCAGCAACTTTGGTTGTGAGCTCTGCGTTGTTGATGAATGTTCTGTATTGCTTTTTGCAATATTGAAGAAAGGAGCATGTTCTGAGTGGTGTTGAGGCATTTAAGTCTCGGTTTGGAGTTCTTTTGTTTTTGCATTTGTAGATCCTATGCAACCAACTTTGTTGAAATTCAGAACTGTTTGCAGTGATGTGGGACTGTATGTTGTATAAGACAGCAGTTGCAGAAAGTGGGTTTTATGGTAAAAAGTGCTCTGGATGCGTGCTCATTTCAAGGTCAGCCATTGCAAGTTTTTTAAGAGCGCAATCAACGTCAAGTTGCAGAAATGCCTCCGTTAGCATTTGTTGGCAGGTGCGTGACTTTTTCATTGGACGTCAGCTCTGTGTCGTTTATGAAGGTTCTGTATTGCTTTTGTCGATATGGAAGAAAAGGGTATGATCTGAGCGTTGTTAGACATTTGTGCCTTTTGAGAAAGTGGATTGTTTCAGGAGCTTTTCTGGAAAGCCTTGTGGCAATCCAATAATGGAAAGAGGAACCCAGGACCAATGGAGCCGGTCCCGGCTAGAAAAAGTCATCAAATGTCACGTAAACGTTAAAGCCCACAGAATTCAACTACGCAAAACCATTTTAGAGGAGAGGCGCAGCAGAATGGAATGCAGATTGAGTTTCGATAAATAGTTAAGACTATATTTTCAGGGATCATTTCTATAGTTCTTTGCTTGGAAATGTGTTTCGAAAGTGCTTGTCTCCCAACCCACGATGAAGACTCATGATGCTCCTTTCTGGGTGTGAATTGGGCGCAGAGCAGCATCTTTGGTTGTGAGCTCTGTGTTGTTGATGAACGTTCTGTATTGCTTTTTGCAATATTGAAGAAAGGAGCATGTTCTGAGTGGTGTTGAGACATTTAAGTCTCGGTTTGGAGTTCTTTTGTTTTTGCATTTGTAGATCCTATGCAACCAACTTTGTTGAAATTCAGAACTGTTTGCAGTGATGTGGGACTGTATGTTGTGAAAGACAGCAGTTGCAAAAAGTGGGTTTTATGGTAAAAAGTGCTCTGGATGCGTGCTCATTTCGAGGTCAGCCATTGCAAGTTTTTCAAGAGTGCAATCAACGTCAAGTTACAGAAATGCCTCCGTTAGCATTTGTTGGCAGGTGCGTGACTTTTTCATTGGACGTCAGCTATGTGTCATTTATGAAGGTTCTGTATTGCTTTTGTCGATATGGAAGAAAGGGGTATGATCTGAGCGTTGTTAGACATTTGTGCCTTTTGAGAAAGTGGATTGTTCTGGAATGCCTTGTGGCAATCCAATAAAGGAAAGAGGAGCCCAGGACCAATGGAGCAGGTCCCGGCTAGGAAAAGTCATCAAATGTCACGTAAACGTTAAAGCCCACAGAATTCACCTACGCAAAACCATTTTAGAGGAGAGGGGCAGCAGAATGGAATGCAGATTGAGTTTCGATAAATCAATAAGACTATATTTTCAGGGATCATTTCTATAGTTTTTTGCTTGGAAATGTGTTTCGAAAGTGCTTGTCTCCCAACCCACGATGAAGACTCATGATACTCCTTTCTGGGTGTGAATTGGGCGCAGAGCAGTGACTTTGGTTGTGAGCTCTGCATTCTTGATGAACGTTCTGTATTGCTTTTTGCAATTTTGAAGAAAGGAGTATGTTCTGAGTGGTGTTGAGACATTTGAGTCTCTTTTTGGAGTTTTTTTCTTTTTGCATCTGTAGATCCTGTGCAGCAAACTTTGTTGAAATTCAGAACTGTTTGCAGTGATGTGGGACTGTATGTTGTATAAGACAGCAGTTGCAGAAAGTGGGTTTTATGGTAAAAAAGTGCTCTGGATGCGTGCTCACTTCGAGGTCAGCCATTGCAAGTTTTTTAAGAGCGCAATCAACGTCAAGTTGCAGAAATGCCTCCGTTAGCATTTGTTGGCAGGTGCGTGACTTTTTCATTGGACGTCAGCTCTGTGTCATTTATGAAGGTCCTGTATTGCTTTTGTCGATATGGAAGAAAGGGGTATGATCTGAGCGTTGTTAGACATTTGTGCCTTTTGAGAAAGTGGATTGTTTCAGGAGCTTTTCTGGAAAGCCTTGTGGCAATCCAATAATGGAAAGAGGAGCCCAGGACCAATGGAGCCGGTCCCGGCTAGAAAAAGTCATCAAATGTCACGTAAACGTTAAAGCCCACAGAATTCACCTACGCAAAACCATTTTAGAGGAGAGGCACAGCAGAATGGAATGCAGATTGAGTTTTGCAATACTGAAGAAAGGAGCATGTTCTGAGTGGTGTTGAGGCATTTAAGTCTCATTTTGGAGTTCTTTTGTTTTTGCATCTGTAGATTATATGCAGCCAACTTTGTTGAAATTCAGAACTGTTTGCAATGATGTGGGACTGTATGTTGTGTAAGACAGCAGTTGCAGAAAGTGGGTTTTATGGTAAAAAGTGCTCTGGATACGTGCTCATTTCTTTTTTCTTTTTTTTTTTTTTTTTTAACCTTTATTTTTACAGGCAAGTCATTAAGAACAAGTTCTTATTTACAATGGCGGCCTGAGCCATTGCAATTTCAAGCTTAGCCATTCCAGCTTTCCAGTATTTGTAGCGATGTGGTATTGTATCTCGGATAAGACAGCAGATACGAAAATCAGGTTTGACACGGGTTCATTTCGCATTTCAAAGTCAGCCTTAGCATGTTTTCTAAGTGCGCGAACCGATGTCAAGTTTCTGAAATGTCTACATAAAGAATTGTTAATGTGCGTGTGACTTTTCTTCTAAAAGATTTTCTACATTTAGCTCCAACGAGTGAACTACAATGCATGACACGGGTAGCTATGCTGCAAAAAAGCATGACATTATGGGTTGTTGTTTGTATCCCACATATCTTAACAGTAAGCTTCAAAGAGATTGTGGAAGTCCTTTCTGCTTCTGGCTCCGATGTATGCGCTAAAATGTCACGTAAACATTAAAGCCCACAGAATTCAACTACGCAAAACCATTTTAGAGGAGAGGCGCAGCAGAATGGAATGCAGATTGAGTTTCGATAAATAGTTAAGACTATATTTTCAGGGATCATTTCTATAGTTCTTTGCTTGGAAATGTGTTTCGAAAGTGCTTGTCTCCCAACCCACGATGAAGACTCATGATGCTCCTTTCTGGGTGTGAATTGGGCGCAGAGCAGCAACTTTGGTTGTGAGCTCTGCGTTGTTGATGAACGTTCTGTATTGCATTTTGCATTATTGAAGAAAGGAGCATGTTCTGAGTGATGTTGAGACATTTAAGTCTCGGTTTGGAGTTCTTTTGCATTTGTAGATCCTATGCAACCACTTTTGTTGAAATTCAGAACTGTTTGCAGTGATGTGGGACTGTATGTTGTGAAAGACAGCAGTTGCAGAAAGTGGGTTTTATGGTAAAAAGTGCTCTGGATGCGTGCTCATTTCAAGGTCAGCCATTGCAAGTTTTTTAAGAGCGCAATCAACGTCAAGTTGCAGAAATGCCTCCGTTAGCATTTGTTGGCAGGTGCGTGACTTTTTCATTGGACGTCAGCTCTGTGTCATTTATGAAGGTTCTGTATTGCTTTTGTCGATATGGAAGAAAGGGGTATGATCTGAGCGTTGTTAGACATTTGTGCCTTTTGAAAAAGTGGATTGTTCTGGAATGCCTTGTGGCAATCCAATAATGGAAAGAGGAGCCCAGGACCAATGGAGCCGGTCCCGGCTAGAAAAAGTCATCAAATGTCACGTAAACGTTAAAGCCCACAGAATTCACCTACGCAAAACCATTTTAGAGGAGAGGCACAGCAGAATGGAATGCAGATTGAGTTTTGCAATACTGAAGAAAGGAGCATGTTCTGAGTGGTGTTGAGGCATTTAAGTCTCATTTTGGAGTTCTTTTGTTTTTGCATCTGTAGATTATATGCAGCCAACTTTGTTGAAATTCAGAACTGTTTGCAATGATGTGGGACTGTATGTTGTGTAAGACAGCAGTTGCAGAAAGTGGGTTTTATGGTAAAAAGTGCTCTGGATACGTGCTCATTTCAAGCTTAGCCATTCCAGCTTTCCAGTATTTGTAGCGATGTGGTATTGTATCTCGGATAAGACAGCAGATACGAAAATCAGGTTTGACACGGGTTCATTTCGCATTTCAAAGTCAGCCTTAGCATGTTTTCTAAGTGCGCGAACCGATGTCAAGTTTCTGAAATGTCTACATAAAGAATTGTTAATGTGCGTGTGACTTTTCTTCTAAAAGATTTTCTACATTTAGCTCCAACGAGTGAACTACAATGCATGACACGGGTAGCTATGCTGCAAAAAAGCATGACATTATGGGTTGTTGTTTGTATCCCACATATCTTAACAGTAGGCTTCAAAGAGATTGTGGAAGTCTTTTCTGCTTTTGGCTCCGATGTATGCGCTAAAATGTCACGTAAACATTAAAGCCCACAGAATTCAACTACGCAAAACCATTTTAGAGGAGAGGCGCAGCAGAATGGAATGCAGATTGAGTTTCGATAAATTGATAAGATTATATTTTCAGGGATTATTTCTATAGTTCTTTGCTTGGAAATGTGTTTCGAAAGTGCTTGTCTCCCAACCCACGATGAAGACTCATGATGCTCCTTTCTGGGTGTGAATTGGGCGCAGAGCAGCAACTTTGGTTGTGAGCTCTGCGTTGTTGATGAACGTTCTGTATTGCTTTTTGCAGTATTGAAGAAAGGAGTATGTTCTGAGTGGTGTTGAGGCATTTAAGTCTCATTTTGGATTTTTTTTGTTTTTGCATCTGTAGATCCTATGCGGCAAACTTTGTTGGAATTCAGAACTGTTTGCAATGATGTGGGACTGTATGTTGTGTAAGACAGCAGTTTCAGAAAGTGGGTTTTATGGTAAAAAGTGCTCTGGATGCGTGCTCATTTCGAGGTCAGTCGTTGCAAGTTTTTTAAGAGCGCAATCAACGTCAAGTTGCAGAAATGCCTCCGTTAGCATTTGTTGGCAGGTGCGTGACTTTTTCATTGGACGTCAGCTCTGTGTCGTTTATGAAGGTTCTATATTGCTTTTGTTGATATGGAAGAAAGGGGTATGATCTGAGCGTTGTTAGACATTTGTGCCTTTTGAGAAAGTGGATTGTTTCAGGAGCTTTTCTGGAAAGCCTTTTGGCAATCCAATATTGGAAAGAGGAGCCCGGGACCAATGGAGCAGGTCCCGGCTAGAAAAAGTCATCAATCATGAGCATTTCCACCTACACTGTAAAAATGAATACGCTATATCTAATCAATAAAATTGTGGCAACAGATTACAATCAATATTATTAATTAAATTTAACAAATTAGAATTGAGTAATAATTAATCCAATTAATTCCTTAAAAGGTAACAATTTAAAATGAGTAAAATGTACAAAAATTATTGCCAACACCTGATGTTAACAAGCAGAATCACTGAAGGAGAAAACCGTAATTTTAAGTCACCATTATGGTGATTAGTGTTTTTTTTAGTTGGGCTCTGGACCCTTAAATCATTTACTTTAGATTTTGTTTGGTTGCTGTACCCGAGTTATAACAGCCAGATGAACAACGAGAAAAGGTGATCTGATGGTGTTGGTTGTGTTTTAACATAATCATTATTTCACAATCATTTAACCTGAATCACTCAACTCATATAGAGCCCAATTTCTGAGTTAGGTTTACTTCATTAATTATAGCAGCTCTGTCCTTGTACACCATAATATTTTTAGCCTTTTCAATGAAATCCATATAATTAAATCAATTTAAAAAAAAAACTTCAAAAAAAAGTTTTTATGTAGGCACACACAGACATCAAGAATTCGCGGATGAATCTCAGCAATGGTGACAAACAGATCACCTCTGATCATAAGCTCATTATTTATTCATGCAGCAATGTATGATGGGAGCCATGAATGAGTTTTGATTGGTGGCACCCAGAATGCACTGCAACATGCTTTATAATTGTCACCATTGTTGAGATTCACAGGCTGATTATTGATGTCTGTGTGTCTAAAAACTAAATAAAAGAAAAAAAAAATATTTTTTTTTTGTATATGAGACATGTTTAAGAAATCTTTGGATTACATTGTAAAAGTTCAAAATATTATGCTGTGCAAGAACAGTGCTGCTATAATTAAAAACCTAAATTGGTAAATTAGGTTCCCAAGTAAATTGGGATCTATATGAGTTCAGAGATTCAGGTCAAATGATTGTGAAATAATGATTATGTTAAAACACAACCAACACCATCAGATCACCTTTGCTCTTTGTTCATCTGGCTGTCATAACTCAGGTACAGCAGCCAAACAAAATCTAAAGTAAATGATTTAAGGTCAAGAGCCCAACTAAAACAAACACCGATCACCATAATGGTAACTTACAATTACGGTTTTCTCCTTCAGTGATTCTGCTTGTTAACATCAGGTTTCTTAAATGTTGGCAATAATTTTTTTTTTTTTTTTTTTTTTTTGTTGTACATTTTTGTCATTTTAAATGGTTAACTTTTAAGGAATTAATTTGATTAATTATTACTCAATTCTAATTTGTTAAATTTAATTAATAATATTGTTTGTAATCTGTTGCCACAATTTTATTGATTAGATATAGCGTATTCATTTTTACAGTGGATATAGTGCTAATTTAGTTCATTATACTGATTTGTGCTTTTTGAAAGTATTTTGTGACTAAATATCTTCTGTATGTTTTTAGTACCATCAACCTTGCTGACATTGCAACAACAATAACCTGCTAATGATGGAAACACCACTCACTTCGTCCACATGCAGCAGTATTGATCTTGACAAAGGTACTACAAGTTTCCTATTGTCTGACGACGCTGCGAAATGGCCCAGGATTTTTAAAGATCATGAGCGCTGTGAATTTAAAAAAAAAAAAAGGCTCCTTCCAATTAACCAATGCAGCGTTTCTACAAAATGGAAAAAGTTCCTTGACGATTCACAAAAGACAATTATGAGGTTTTAATAAAAAATTGAGAGAAAATCAAGAGATCATGGCTTGTATACTCTATCAGCACATATGCAGTAGGCTATTCTGCTTTGCATGCACACTGTTTGGTAAATGTGAAAATGCTCTCAGCAAAGGTGGATTTTGCACATGGAAGAATAAGAACATGCTGCAGGGCCTGGCGCTCTCCCTGGCAGTGGCAGGTCATAGCGCCACTTCCGGTGGCATCGCCAGATGCCGTGGCAGCTGCCAGGTCTCTTCTGGCAGCTGCCAGATTTCGTGACAGATGCCACGGTTTTTTCTCGCCGTTTTTGGAGATGTTTAAAACTACACTGTTCATAGTGGCGATCGATTTTGTTTTTATAATGCAAAGTTCCCACAGGTGTGTTATTTATTATGATTTTTTTTATTATTATAATACATTTCTATGTATCAGCTGCTAGAGTTCGTATCAGGAGTCACAATCGTTTATCGCCGTTTCTGCTGTAAACTACACAGTTTTATTTTTAAATGAAAGATTTGATGATGTATATTACATACCAGCAAGCAGATGCGATCAGAATATGAACCCAATAAGCTAAACAGCATTTTCCCATAAAGAACACATAAGGAGTGCTTAGCTGTATAGACAGTATATATGCACGTGTATACTATACACAGGTGCATAGCCAACATTTCAGAAGTGAGTGGAACAAAAATGTATATATATATATATATATATATATATATATATATATATATATATATATATATATATATATATAGGAGACTGTTTATAAGAATATAGAAACTTTATTTTTTTTCTCTTATGTCTTTCTTCTAATTGGCTTAGAAATCAGATACACTGTTGGACAATAACCAATAAATGATTTGTTAATGTACTACAAACACTTTTTTTATTCATTTTTATCAAATATAAGACAATAGTTTTTGTACTGTAATAAATGCTATGTCAGGTAGCACTGAATTGTTCATAAACTTACCTGGTAATTTACCATAAAATGACCTGGAGATGATTGAAAAAAAGTACAAATAAACCATATGGTCGCAATCGTGTGTTTAATGCCTTCATGTTTCCAAAGGTTTCTGCCTTTTATTCAGATCATACAGTGATGGATGCTTTTGTCCATATTAGGGATTTCCTGGTACTTTGTAAGTTATACTTCAATATGAGTCTGTCTTGCACTTTCTAAGCCCTCCGGCTTCGTAGGCTATATGTTGTCACATTTCCCAAACAATAATACACTAAAAAGGCCAAATACAATTATATTTTGTATTTTTACACTGTGTAATATTCTGTTTATCAAAACCAATAAATGTCATCAAGTTAGTGTTTTTACGTATTTTTACATTTATTCCAAAATAATAACAAAAGGCAGTAACAATACAAACATTTTTTCAGGTATAGGGTAAAATGTAGAATATGGTCACGTATAATACGGCATTAGTATGTGCTTTATGAGTACTAATAAACAGCTTAGTAATATGCAAGCTACTAGTTAATAACTAGTGTTACATTAAATACATAAAAAAATATGTTTGTGTGTGCAAGCGCGTGTGCATACAGTATTGGCTAGCGGCAGCTGGGCACTCCTTATCGGTGTGTATGTTCATATGTTTTTTTATTAAATACTTATGCAATTTAGCTTATTGGGTTCATATTCTGATCGCATCTGCTTGCTGGTATATAATATGCATAATCAAATCTTTCATTTAAAAATAAAAGGCGACAAACGATTGTGACTCTTGGCACTAACTCTGGCAGCTGATCCATAAAAATGTATAATAATAATAATAATAATAATACAACAACTACAACAAAAAACACCACCGCACGCCACTGAGAACAGTGTAGTTTTTACCGAGCAAACAGCAAAAACAGCGAGAAAAACCATGGCATAGGCTATCTGCCGCGAGAAATCTGGCAGCTGCCAGAAACGACTGGCAGCTGCCAGGGCATCTGGCGATGCCACCGGAAGTGCCGCTACGACCTGCCACTGCCAGCATTTGCGCTTATGGAAAGCTGGCTTAATCTTCAGAAGAGGTTGCTAAGTAAAACAACCATTGATCAAGTCCATCAAGATTTAATGCAGCTTGAAGTGCAATTGCCATCACCTGCCATCTATCTGAGTGGATCATGCGGCTGCAGTGCGATCTCCTCGGTGCACGAGTGAGTCTCTGTAAAAATCAGAGCACAACACTGCCTTACTTCCCGATGTGATGTAATCCTTGCTCTCAGCTCGTCTAGTTTAGCTAACAAAAGGCTGGGTAGTGGTGGCCGGCTAGCACACGCTTTTATCAATGTTATCACTAAACATGTTTAAAATGTTTTTAGAGAGTGTTATCCTACCTATTAGGAGAACATTCTGGTAACAGAAATAAAATTAGCTACAGAAAACATTACAAGAACAACATAATGCTCTCAAAACATTCATAGAACAATAACATTTCTAGCTGGGATGAGCTCATATTGTGGTCATAGTATGAGCACACAGTGTGTCTCATTCATGAAACATTCTTAAATATACAAGTAAATATGTGAGTGATTTGCGCGTAAAGAGACCTTCCCGAAAACTCTTCTCCTGATTCACAAATAGCCTACTTCGCAAACGTCAGATGTGATAGTGAAATGTGTGTGTGTGTGTGTGTGTGTGTGTGTTAATGAATTCCAATCAGTTGTAAATCGGACGCGCGTGCACGCTCATTCTCAATTACCATAAATCCCACCCATTAAATCCGACTGACAACTATATATGGGCATCGTAGGCTATTATGACACCAAACGAAGGATTTCAACATGTCTTCTCAAAAGCGAATGAAAAAGAGAAATTTCTCAGATGCAGAAATTGAACTTTTATTATCAGAAGTTCATTCAAAACGCCACATTTTATTTTCAATCGTACACATAGTGGTGTATCAGGTCCTAAAAAAAAGGAAGCTTGGCAGCATATTACAGATAATGGAGTTTCATCTGTTAATCGAACAGTCCCAGAAGTGAAAAGAAAATGGTTCGACATGAAGCTTGACTGCAACACTTGTGACTTGCGGACTTGTGTTCTGCACTGTTAAAAATGTTCGTAATTTTAACAGTAAAAAACTGTAAAAAAGCAACGAAAAAAAAATGTTAATTCCTTAACGGTATGCACCCTTACTATATACAGTGAAAAACTGTAATAGCTCTCACGGGACATTTCATGTAATTGTACATTAATATACTGTTAAATGTACGGATTTTGGAAGTACACTGTAAAAAAAAAACTTACCGTTGCATTTACCGTACCTTACCGTAAAAAATACGGTAGCAAATGTTTACTAATTTTACAAAGTTTTACATCATCGAACTAAAAATTACGGTGAAAAACTGCCAGCTGGTTGCCAGTACTTTACCGTAAAAAATACGGTATAAATATTTATGTTTTACGGCATTGAACTAAAGTTTACGGTAAAAAACTGGCAGCTGGTTGAAAGCAATTTACCGTAAAAAATACGGTAGTAATATTTTAGGTTTTACGGCAGTGATCTAAATATTACGGAAAAAAACTGGCAGCTGTGGTTGCCAGTACTTTACCGTAAAAAATACGGTAGAATTGTTTTTGCTTTTACGGCACTGAACTAAAGTTTATACGGTAAAATACGGTAGTAATATTTTAGGTTTTATGGCATTGAACATTGAACTGAACTTTTATTTAAAAAATAAAAAATAAAAACCTGCCAGCTGTGGTTTCCTGTAATCTAATTATTGAGAATTACCAGAGGTTTAGACGTTGATGTTTTATTGAAAATGATAAAGTTTGAAGTTACCATTATGGAGATGAGTGTTTGCTTTAGTTGGGCTCTCTGACTTTTTAACTTTAGATTTACTCTGACTGCCTTAACTGTGTGGTTATATAACACAAATGTTATGGCATGAAAATCAGAGAAAAAATGTGACCAGGTGATGATGGCAGGTTAATGATGAGAAAATCGTCATATTGTGGCCTGATTCACTGACCTCATAAACAGTCTTATCTCTCACTTTGAGCGAAGTGATAATATTGATTATAATATTACAAATAAATATTTCATATTATTGAGTAGAATATTTCTGTAAATGAGCAACAGATAATCTGAAGAACTTTAAAAATACATGGTGTAGAAAATAGATTTTGAACTACTGCTCGATTTAAACCAACACAGACATCAAGATTCAGCGTATGAATCTCAACAACGGTGACAATCAACACAATAATCAGATAAAACTCTGAACATCACAAAACAAGCTACTAAAAAGCTGCAACAAAAACAACATCAAAAATAAAAGCAGATATAATAATAAAAGAAAATACTAAGGCAATTCAGCATAATGTATTCCTGCTGCAATGCATGCTGGGAGATACTGATGAGTTTTGATTGGAGGCTCAATTAGGGCTGGGCGATTTAAATCGCGATATGGTTATGCGCATCTCGTCAGTAAAGCCGGTTCCTTGATTAGTAGTAAATCGCCATCACCTGCTTTCAGATGAAGCAGCATTTAGGGCTGAGGAGATAATTAAGTGATTAATTTAGTGATGATTGAGCATTATTGAAGACACCTGATGTTAACAAGCAGAATCACTGAAGAAGAAAATCACAAATTGTAAGTTACCATTAAAGTGATGGGTGTTTGCTTTAGTTGGGCTCTAGACCATTATATGTTTACTTTAATATTTACTGTTGTTTGTCTGCTGTTATTAATTTATAACAGTTAAATGAACAAAGTAAAATGTTATATTATAGTGGTGGTTATGTTTTGACATAATCATGCTGTGATCTGAAAAAGGAAACTTATTGAGATAGATTGGTTTAACTTGTTAGCAGCAGTTTAGTGATTCTTCAGCCTATAATTATCAGTACTTTACTTACAATTCAAAATATTTAATAAACATTGTTCTGATCAAAAGACTTTCAGATAAATTCATTTAAAACACAGACATCAATAATCAGCCTGTGAATCTCAACAATGGTGACAATAATAAAGCATGTTGCAGTGGCTGCCACCAATCACAACTCATTAATGGCTCCCATCATGCATTGCGGTATGAATAAATTATGATCTGAATTGTCTATGTAATTTACTTTTCCTAATTGAATATTCTGCTCCTCACCATTGTTGAGATGCATAGACTGAATCTTGACATCTGTGTGTGCCTAAAAGAATGATTTTTTTTTTTTTTAAACAACTTTTAAGAAATCCTTTATATTATATCAAAAAGTCTGGGCATTTATGCAGATTCACTAACCAACAACATAAATCGAAGTCAGAAAGAAGGATTTTAATGAGTTCAGTGATATCTGTGTGTGCCATCATTGATTCACAACTGCCATCACACGATTAATTTTCTCTCTGATTTTCTAGCCATAATCAACATGTCTTATAAAAACAGAGTTACAGCAGGCAGAGAAAAACTAAAGTTAGAAAGTCAAGGGTCAAAACCCCAACTAAAGCAGTCACTGATCTCCATCATGGTGACTTCAAATGAAACAATAAATCATCAACATCTAAACCTCTGTTAATTCTCAAACAGAACTGTAGGCGTCTGACAGAAATAAAGTCAGTCTGGTTAGTAATAAGTGAAGCTGGTAATGCTGTTTGTGGAGTTGTTTAATCCTCCTCTGCTGAGATCTTCACAGATTTAATGTTTTTTATCTTCAGTTGATTTCATCTAAGGCTGTGGCTGAAGTCAGTTGTAGTTCTTGTGTTTCTGCTCGTCTCTTTTTTCTGTTCCTGTTGTTTCTCTAAATGGACATTCCCAGAATTCCCTGTGTGACACTTCACATTTGATGCTATTTAATTTAAATAATTATGTTTCTTCTTGGTTTTTGTTATCAGTTTATATTATATTTTTTTGGTTTATATTACATCATATATTGTTTAATGAATGTTTATGGCATTATTTGGAGTCACGTGTGTATGTCACCATGATGGTGTTTTGTGTTTGTGTGTATGACACTGTGCACCTTCTCAATATTACCATGTACCTCAGTTTGTGAAAAACTTATGGTATACTTAAATCAACGTGGTTTTTTTTTTTCTTTTTTGCCATTTGTGTTATTATGATGGTTTTCAGTATATTGCAAAGATATAAAGCAGACTTTAATACTTCAGTGAAATTTAATGATAACATTTATCGGTTTATGTAATATAACGGTTGTCCCGTGAAAACTAAAAGGTTCCTACTGTATTTTTTATGGTGAAGTACTAGGAACCACAGCTGATGTTTTTTTTTTACCACACATTTAAATCCTGCTGAATCCTGCTTTTTTTTTCAAAGTAAGGTTGCTACCATATTTTTTACGGTAAAATACTGGCAACCAAGCTAACGTTTTTTACCGTAAATTTCACAGGGTTTTTTTTACATTGTGTTTTTTTGCCCGTAAATTTAAATCCCGTAAAACATAAAAGGTTGCTACCTTATTTTTTACGGTAAAATACTGGCAACCACAGCTGCCGGTTTTTTACCGTAAATTTCACGGGTTTTTTTTAACAGTGTGTTTGCAGATGCTATTACTGGCTCTCATAATAAAAGTAAAAAGAAAAACCGTAGGCTTTGTAAATTTTCAAAATGCTGTGTAAATATGTACCCTATTAACCCTCTGATGGTTTATGGGGTCTTTTGGGACCCCAAATGACTTTTGCTCAAATTAAAAAAATTTTTCCCTTTGTCCAAATGGTATGAAACCTTCTACGGCTCTCAACACTTTCTAGATCTACAAAAAAAAAAAAAAAATTTGGAATGATATCTGTTTTTATGTTAGCGTGACAAAAATTGTGACACTCGTGGTCTTCGGGGTCTCTGGAGACCCCGCAATCAAAATAGACAAAATTAATCATCAAAATCAGAAACAACGCAGAACACATCGACAGAAATGGCACAAATAAAGTGGCACACTTCCACCAATGCAAAAAACATCCACAATGCTAAATTATATTGCTCACAACACGTGTGTATAGACACACACACACACACACACACACACATATAGAGGAATACATTTTTGAGACTATAAAAACTGTTCTCTTATCATTTGTAAAATAAAATCATCCAAAATGCAATACCACCACAAAAATAAATTGGTGACACTGACACATTGAAAATGTACACACGCACACACACACACACACACACACACACACACACACACACACACACACATTTGTAAGGCTATAATTTGTCAAATAAAATCATCCAAAATGCAGAACCAACACAAATATAAAGTGTTCACACTGACATCGACAATGTGTACTCACACACACACACACACACACACACACACACACACACACACAGACACACACACACACACACACACACACACACACACACAGACACACACACACACACACACACACACACACACACACACACACACACACATTTGTAAGGCTATAATTTGTCAAATAAAATCATCCAAAATGCAGAACCAACACAAATATAAAGTGGTGACACTGACACCGACAATGTGTACTCACACACACACACACACACACACACACACACACGCACGCACACACACGCACACGCACACACACACATTTGTAAGGCTATAATTTGTCAAATAAAATCATCCTAAATGCAGAACCAACACAAATATAAAGTGGTGACACTGACACCGACAATGTGTACTCGCACACTCTCTCTCACACACACACACACACACGCACGCACACACACACACACACACAGGAACATTTGTAAGGCTATAATTTGTCAAATAAAATCATCCAAAATGCAGTACCACCACAAAAATAAATTGGTGACACTGACACATTGAAAATGTAAACACACACACACACACACACACACATACACACACACACATACACACACACACACACACACACATACACACACAGGAACATTTGTAAGGCTACTGTCAAATAAAATCATCCAAAATGCTAAACCACTTCAAATATAAAGTGGTGTGGTGACACTGGCACATCGACAATGTGTACTCACACACTCTCTCTCTCTTTATCTCTCAGACACACACACACACACACACACACACACGCAATTGTGTGTGTCTAGAATCTAGAATTAGATTAAAAATAAATGATTGAAATAAATGATAAAGTCTTAAGACTCCAACATTTCTCTTTGTAACATTTTGTTCAGGTTTGATTCTACTCATAATGTAACATTATTGAAAAACTGGGGGGGTTTTTGGTACAAAAAAATGCTAAACTTTGACAAAAATATTTTATTTTTGTTATAATTGTGATTTTATAATATTTAGATATGAATCCAACTGAATCCAACTTGTGAAAAGATATCTTTCAGGTAGTCTAATAGCAAATAGCATATACTGGAGCTCTATAGCCATCTAGTGGTTAAAATTATTATTATTTTTATATATTATCTTGTTACAAAATTAAATGTTATTTTCTGGGGTCTCTAGAGACCCCAAAACCCAGAGTGTAGACATAAATAAAGACCATCAGAGGGTTAAGGTGAATTAAAATGCAGCCTTGTTAATGAGCAAAACATTCGGATGTTAAACGCACTATTTACGCGTGGCTGGGAGCAGGTGTAGATTTCATTCGGACCAACTAACATTTGGAAAATACAAACATTTTAATGAATCCGAAAATTTACGTCAGAACCACTTTACACACGATTTACACAAAAATTCGTTCTGCTCGTGTTTCATGAATGAGACCCAGTGAGTGCACTGTGAGGTTACACTTTTAGCTCACTGTGACCTCACATTGCTTATATTGTGACCACATGGTGAGATCACTGTGAGATCAAAGTGTTGACTGGGCAGATAAGGTCCAGTTCTGGTTTATTCCTTTGCTCTTGGCTGACATGTGGCATTGCTATGGCCTAATTGTGGCCCAGATCTGGCAAACAGGAGCGGTCCGCCCAAGGGCCGTCATTCCACGCTGCATGTGGGCCAGATCATCTTTCCATATGTGCCAGATGTGGGCCGGATCTGGGCCGACACAATGTTGCTATGTGGGGCTAAGCTGTGCAATTTTAAACTCCCTATCAAATATAGAAATTCCTATCAAACTTTCATTTTGGTTAATCCTTAGACAACGTAATTCTGTGGCTAAAAGAAATAAAAACAGGGAGATTGGACAGCCCTGTCTGACTCCACGATGGATGTCAAACCTTTTGGAAGTAGGCTATCAAACTTAACGATCACTGAGCTGTTAATATCTCTATAAAACATGGTTACAGTATCAATAAATGATTTACCAAATCCAAATAACTCTAGAGTGCGTAAAAGAAATTTGTTTTCTATGGAATCAAAAGCTTTGTGAAAGTCAAGAAAAAGTATGAGACCATATGAAGATTTGAATAATACAGCACATCTAATACACTGTAAAAAGTGAATAGTTGGATCAACTTAAAAAAATTACTTCAATTGGTAACACCTAAAGAAATTAAGTTTTCTCAACTTAAATTATCATGTTTTATCATGAAAAACGTGATAATTTAAATTGAGAAAACTTAATTTCTTTAGGTGTTACCAATTGAAGTAATTTTTTTAAGTTGATCCAACTATTCACTTTTTACAGTGTACTAACCTTATATTATTAGATATGTGACAGCCTTTCATGAATCCTGACTGAGATTCTGAAATAATGTGATCTAGACCAGTACTTAATTTTTTATCGTAAACAGAGACTAATATTTTATAATCTAATGTTAACAGAGTAATAGGCCGCCAATTGTCAATTACAGTTTTTCTCGATTGATTAAACACATTTATTGAAACTATGCCTCATATTCTCAAAACAGTAAACACAAATCACAATAATACACAAACACAAAGACAATAATAAAGCATGTTGCAGTGGCTGCCACCAATCACAACTCATTAATGGCTCCCATCATGAATTGCGGTATGAATAAATTATGATCTGAATTGTCTATGTAATTTACTTTTCCTAATTGAATATTCTGCTCCTCACCATTGTTGAGATGCATAGACTGAATCTTGACATCTGTGTGTGCCTAAAAGAATGATTTTTTTTTTTAACAACTTTTAAGAAATCCTTTATATTATATAAAAAATTCTGGGCATTTATGCAGATTCACTAACCAACAACATAAATCGAAGTCAGAAAGAAGGATTTTAATGAGTTCAGTGATCAAGTTCAAATGATGATTGTCATAACATAACCAACACCATCAGATCACTTTTTTTCTTTGTTCAACTGGTGATTATAATTAAGAAACAACAGACAAACAAAATCTAAAGTTAATAATATATGGGTCAAGAGTCCAACTAAAGCAACCATTGATCGTCATAACGGTAACTTACAATTTGTGATTTTCTCCTTCAGTGATTCTGCTTGTTAACATCAGGTGTCTTCAATAATGTTCAATCATCACTAAATTAATCACTTAATTATCTCATTAACTTAAACACTCTTGAGTGTGGACTCATACACTCCCAGGAGTGTTAATTTAACACTGGAGTTTTTGCTGTGTACAAAGAGCCGTAGTTAACTGACAAGCTGAGCCATATCGCATTAATTATCGCTGGCGATATGTCCGCGATATTAATGCGATATGGCTCAGCTTGTCAGTTAACTACGTTCTTTGTAGTAAATGCCGCTCCATCTGAAAGCAGGTGATGGCGATTTACTACTAATCAAGGAACCGGCTTTACTGACGAGATGCGCATAACAATATCGCGATTTAAATCGCCCAGCCCTACTTTATACATGACAACATGGTGTAGTAGGCAATGAGAAATGAAGGGATTTGTGTGTAGAGTTTTGCAGTGACAGTTCAACAAATCCGACTCATGTGTCAAAACAGGGGAATAGTGTTTATAGTTTAGGGAAATGGGTGTGCTTTTTGATTTATGGCGTTATCCTTGCTTGACTTGGGTATAAGGGATATAACTCCCTGTTTCGTAGAGGTCATTTCTCCCTGACTGATGCATTCCTTATACATATGAAATAAAGGCAATTTAATAAACTCCCAAAAGTGGAGACAGAATTATACTGTCTCCTTTGTTCGGCATGAAATTGCAGTCTGTGGCCGACCTGCCTGACCAGCGATTGACCGCACGGCACCGCTGGAAATCACGTGATTGTACCAGGTGTTTGCGGCCACTACAACTTGCCATTAAGGAGGCCGGCCTGCCATCATCGCTCCATTTAGCGTTGCTAAATGCTTGTTCCATCACTAATAAGGCGCATGCCGTCAACGATTTGTTCACCAAGGAAAAGATGGATTTTATGTTTCTTACAGAAACTTGGCAAAAAAATAAGGAAGCTGTACATTTAAATGAGCTCTGCCCTGCAGGCTGCTCTGTGATTGGGACACCTCGAACGGCACGCCGAGGCGGCGGCCTTGCTGTTGTGTATCGTGACAGATTCTTATGCAGAGTAATTCACTCTGAAACCTTCTCCTCTTTTGAGTCACAGATGATTAAGGTCGGTTCTGTTAACATGTTTTATTGTGTGTTAATTTACCGCCCTCCTGGTCCTGCAGGCATCTTCCTTACTGATTTTACTGACTTTTTATCCTCTATAATCAAGCTGGAGAAAGTTTTAATTATTGGAGATTTTAATCTTCATATTGATGATATCTCATGTATTACAGCTACAGATCTCCTATCCATTAATTTTTAATTAATACCTACACATTTAAAGGGGCACACCCTGGACCTTGTTTTTTCATTAGGTCTAGAGATAGTAAATGTGTGTGTGTGGAGGATGTACATATGAGTGACCATAGTTGTGTTTTCTTTAACCTGAACTTACCTTGGGACCCCCCTCCCCTGAGAATTAAGGCTCAAAGGAGAGTTATTAACCAGGATGTTGCTGGGAAGTTTTCTATTTTGTTTGATCCATGCCGGCTAAAGGGTTGCAATGATGCAAATGTGTATGCTGAGTCTTTTAACAGCCACTGTTTAGCAATTTTAGATGAAGTGGCACCTGTGAAATCAAACATTGTCTCTCTTAAAAAGCCTTGCCCCTGGATAAATAAATCTATCCAGAGTTGTAGAAGTAAACGTCGGAAAATAGAGCGCTTATGGAAAACAACTAAACGCTTTATCTTAGGGAATTAACTGCTATCCTCTAATAAGAAAAAACCCAAATTCTTGTTTGACACCATCAATTCTATTGTTTCGCCATCTGTCCCTCCAATTGCAGTGCTCTCTCCATCAGACAGTAATGTATTCCTTAACTTCTTTGTTGAGAAGATTAGGGATATCAGAGTTAGTATCTTACCTTCACCTGCTTGTATCAAGGCATGTACTTTGGCTCTTTCCCATCCGTGTTTCTCCTTTAAACTAGTGACATTACATGAGGTCACCACTCTGCTAGATGAGTTGAAACCTTCTTCTTGTCACAGTGATGTTCTCCCGACTTTAAGCAGGTTTTTGATAGTATTGGCCCCTCTTTTAAGTGTGGTTCCTAACTTTTTTAAACATGCTATTGTTGAACCTGTTCTTAAAAAGCCCAGTTTAGACTCATCGCAACCCATGAATTATAGGCCTATATCTAAATTCCCTTTTATGGCTAAGATTTTAGAGAAAGTGGTAGCAGAGCAGCTTACTACTTTCTTAGAGATAAATTATATTTTTGACAAATATCAGTCAGGTTTCCGAAAAAAACATTCAACGGAAACTGCACTAATTAAAGTTTCGAGTGATATTTTGATGTCAGCTAATTCTGGGAAGCATACAGTGTTAATTTTATTGGACCTTACATCTGCTTTTGACACTATTGATCATAATATTTTGATTAATAAACTTCAGGATCTAGTAGGGATATCTGGATCAGCTTTAAAATGGTTTTCCTCTTACCTTTCCGGTAGAAGTTTTAGTGTTTTTATTAATCAGATCATACTGCAGGTTTATCGGGTGGTGTACCTCAGGGTTCTGTCCTGGGACCGATTCTTTTCCTTCTGTACATACTGCCTCTAGGACAGATAATCGGCCAGTTTACTGATGTTTCTTATCATTTGTATTCAGACGACATTCAGTTGTACTGCTCTTTTAAGCCTACTGAGTTATATAAACTGTCTTCTTTAATCAACTGTCTGAGTAGTATTAATCAGTGGCTAAATGATAACTTTTTACTCCTGAACTCAGCTAAGACTGAAACACTAATCATTGCCCCTGAGCAAAGCATCCCTCAGATAAAACAACATATCGGTGCCTTAGGCTCATCTGTCCAGCCGAGTCTCAGGAGCTTAGGTGTTATTTTTGATTCTGCCATGTCCTTGGAGAAACACTCAAATCAACTTATTAAAAACTGTTTCTTTCAATTAAGGAACCTTTCTAAAATAAGAGCCTTGGTGTCAAAGGCCGAATTGGAGATGATCATTCATGCTTTTATTTCATCTCGCTTAGACTATTGTAACAGTCTTTTTATTTGTCTTAATAAGAAAGATTTTTGTCGCCTCCAGACTGTCCAGAATTGTGCTGCAAGACTTTTAACCCACACCAGTAAAAGGGCACACATCACACCTGTCTTAGCTTCACTTCATTGGTTACCAATTTAGAACCAGTGCACTTTAAAATTTTGGTTCTTACTTTTAGAGCCCTACAAGGACAGGCGCCTCCTTATATCTCTGACCTGATACTGCTGCGTACGTCCTCACATAGTCTGAGATCAACAGGTCAGAGATAGAGGGGACCGTTCGTTTCAAGCTGTGGCACCTAGGCTGTGGAACGCATTGCCTCCTTCCATACGCTGCTTGGATTCAGTGGAAAATTTTAAAACACAGTTGGAAACTCTTCTATTTAAAGAGGCTTTTAGCTAGACTGTAGGGTGGTTAGGCCGGTCTTATGTGTATTTCTGTTTATTTCTGTTTTCATTTTTTGCTTTTGTTATTCATTTTTGATTATGTATTGTAATGTATTTATAAATGTTGTGTATTCCTCCTTTTGTTGTGAAGCACTTTGTGATTTTTATCTGTGAAATGTGCTATACAAATCAATTTTACTTACTTACTTTTACTACTGAAAGCCCGTTGTGATAGAAATGTTTTATGTAATGGGTATTTTCAACATTAAATGATGTTTTATTAACAAAGTTTGGGAGGAGCACGTTCAAATAATCAAGCAATCAATCAATCAATCAACTCATCAAACAATTACCATGTCTACCCTATCAGCATGAGAGGAAGCATATATATATTCACTCTGTCAACTCACCTAACTTCCTTGACAGTTTTCAGCATCCCTCCACCCAGGGATGGATTACTGACCGGGCCTATGGGGCCAGTGCCCAGGGGCCCTTGCCTACCAGAAGCCCGGGGGGGCCCTGGGGTTTAAGGCCACGCAATCCAGTTTGGTTCAGAAAACCCATTAACAATGAAAACAAATGTTTATTAATTCTGTAATATATGTGTACCATAGCCTACACAAGGCCTCTTAAACAAGGCACTTGGACTATGAGGGCTCCCTGGAACTTACTGTTGGGCCCTATGTGAATATGAAGGCCATGTGGAGTTACAAATTTAAGAATCTGTAAAAGATCTGCTGATCTTATGTCCTTACATAACATAACTAAGTTAGAACAATACTAGGTAGAGCACATTGAATTTAGCATTTAAGGTTATGATGATGATATCAGCTGTTAATCAAAGTTTCCAGCAAGAGATTTGTGCCAGTCCTGTTCTCTCTATTGTAGGCTAAGTTAAATGAGTCAGATTGGTAGTCTAACAAAGATATCAATAGCAAGATTAGTTTTAACATTATGTGACCGTTGCATATCGACATGATGAAAATATTCATTCAAAATCATTTGTGCATTAATGCTGCATAATTATACCTGAGAATGCTTTGACGAGTTTCCACAGCGCACAATGCTTAAGGGAACATCTGCCAATTCCACCAACTGCGGTAAACGTAGTCTATAAACGTATTATTTAAAATTACTTTTAACATTTAAAAACAGTCGTTTTCAAATTCCAAAGCTTGCAGAAGGTTCCTAATGGCAATACCGACTTAGGCTACAGCTTTCCTGGTAGCCTTGAGTGAATTAACTTGTCTAAGAAAATGATTCATAAAACGTAAATATCTGTTGAGCCTATGTTTACTTTCGTCACTGACACAGACTAAAATGAAAAGACTAAGTTCAGCTTTAGGAGGGGAAGAAATAGGCCAGGATAAGAAGACTGGGAGAAAAAGAAATATGAAGATGAGGAGAGAGCAGGTATTGAAAAATAATCTAATGACAAGGTTTTAAAGCTAGCCTATTTCTTATCATTTTTTGGCCTTCAAAAGTCCTAAATTGCACATATGTAGATCAGAGAAATCCAAATTTTCGCCGGGGGAGCATGCCCCCGAACCCCCCTAACTACGCTGGGGGCTTGAGTCTTGTTGCCCAGGGCACAGGAAATTGTTAATCCGGCCCTGAGCTCAATGAAATAAAAACTTATGATTTCGGGGGTTTACATAGCAGGCTATTGTCCGGTTTCCCTGGAAAAATCGACTGACGCCGCGTCTGATCAAAAGTAACCTGCCTTGCCTTGTCTGTTGGTGTCAGTGGCCTCTTTGCTTCGGGATTTTTCTTTGCGTGAAAAAAACGGAGAACAGTGTCAACACGATGCATGAGATTTGGCAGCCCTGTCTTCACCAACAACATTGTGCAATATATTTATCGAAAAACTATTTTATTATTGAACTGAGGGGGGGCTGGGGGGGCCTTTGGAGATAACTGGCCCCAGGGCCTTTACAAGTCATAATCCGTCCCTGCCTCCACCACCCCGACTCCTCACTCTTGGCTTGTTCTTTCACAGCCAGGAATACGGGGGGAGTACTCTGGGTTCGGGCCAAATACCGAGCCCGGAGCCCTCTCCTCGGACAGCACGCCAAATACGCATTTATTCTATCTGACTTATTTGTAAGTGTGAACTCGTGAAATGTACAGAGAAATGCAGACTAAGGATGCTCAGGTCAAAGGCCATATACTTAACCAAAAAGTGCTTAACACAGTAGAACTAACAGTCATATGACTAGCTTAGATCATTACAAACCAATGACCAGAACAAATCACAGTGAAGAAGACTTGAGTTACATTGATTTTTACTCAACTGTATGATTTAAATGTACATGTATCTTTCTATTCAGGAGACTCACTTGGTTGTTGTGGCCAGTGATCTCCCGGCCGTGAATAAAACTTCATTTCTACAAAGAGCAACTTGGGAGTCGTGTCAGGTATATGCTGCACAGCTGAGAAACAGATTCTACGCTCAAAAGACGACAACAGAACATCTATGCGTGATTGAGGTAGTAATAGAAGTACTAAAGATTCTATGCTCAAAAGACCACCGCAGACACAGTGATAGTGTTGGAAGACTATAGAGCCGCCCTCGGGGTAAGGCTGTAATACTCTGAGTTAGTATTAATGATCCTGTGTCGGACCACTTCTCCGTGTGCTGCAACCTTGTCGTGGTGGAGAGGCTTGCGTGCTTCTATGATCCTGAGAGCTATGCTGGAGGGAGCCTATGGCTCCTGGCAGGTTCAACCATACCAGACTGGTCTTGGGTGAGGAGTGAGACGAAAGGCAGCACCTGGCCCTCCAGGTTGGGGGTTGGGCGTGGCGCTAACAATGCCACCCTGTAAAAAACCTACTGTTACAGAAACTACAATGAGCAATACTACTTACATCAGGCCCATAGTAGACCCTGGTCACCCAAACTCTTCGGATGGCAGTATGGATGGCCTGATGAAATCCGAAGAGAAGTCAGGAGTGCGAAAGAGGGCCTACTAGGACCTAAAACTAAGATCCGCATTGGAACATGGAACGTCCGTACCATGTGGGAGACCACCAAGACAGCACAAGTCCTCAATGAGATGAAAAGGTACCACCTGGACATCTTGGGGATAAGTGAGAGTCACTGGATCGGCTCTGGTCATCAAGTCCTGCATGAAGGGTCTGTTATCCTCCATTCTGGTCACGAGAACACCCATACACATGGTGTAGCCATTCTAATCTCCAAGGAGAAGGCCAAAACCCTGCTAGAGTGGGAACCAGTAAGTGAAAGACTGATCCGAATACGCCTCAACTCAAAGTTCTGAAAACTCACCATCTTACAGTGCTATGCACCAACCAACGAGGCTGAAGAGGAGGTAAAAAAAAAAGAAAAAAGACTGGTATGAACAACTGCAAATGGCGGTTTCCAAAGTACCCCAACACAACGTTCTTCTCCTAACTGGTGACATGAATGCCAAAGTGGGAACCAACAACTTCAACAACGAGAGAGCAAATGGGTAGACATGGATGTGGCGACAGAAACAACAATGGTGAACGCCTTGTTGATTTCTGCATGAGTAACAACCTGGTCATCGGCGGCACCATCTTCCCACACAAAAACATTCATAAGCTCACATGGCAGTCACCTGATGGTAGGACCATCAACCAAATCAACCACATCATCATTAACGGTAAATGGCGCAGGTCACTGCAAGATGTTAGAGCCTACCGGGGTGCAGATGCCTATAGCGACCACTACCTAATCGCTGCCACCATTAAACTCAAGTTGAAGAAGTTAATCCCACAAGGCCATCGGCAGAAGAAACTGGACATTGCAAAACTCCAGTACCCAAAGAAAAACAAGAAGTTTGTGTTGGAACTCAGAAACCGCTTCAGCACGCCAGAGGCTTCTTCCGAAATAGAAGAAGAACCCACCATAAACCTCATAAACAGCAAATGGAATGCTATCAAAACCATATACTCTGAAACAGCACAAAAAGTCCTGGGCTTCAAACAGAAAGGGGCCAAAGAATGGATATCCGTTAACACTTGGCTGAAAATCGAAGAGAGGAAACAGCTGAAGGCAAAGATGCTGAACACCAAGTCCCAACGACTCCTCGAGAAAACCAAGATGTCCTATAAAAACAAGGACAGAGAGGTGAAGAGGAGTGCTAGAAAAGACAAAAGGGTCTTTGTTGAACACCTGGCAAGTGAAGCCGAGAAAGCTGCAGCCTATGGAAATCTGGGCACAGTGTACAAAATCACAAAGCGACTCTGCAGCAGATGCACAAACCAAACTACCCATGTTAGGGACAAGAATGGCAACATCTGTACATCAGAGAGTGAACAAGCAGTCAGATGGGTTCAACACTTCCAGGAAGTACTCAACCTCCCTGAGCCTGAACAACCAGCCAACATCACAACAACAGAGGGTATCCTGGAAATCAACATCAACCCCCCTGACTCTGCTGAAGTTAAAGCTGCCATCCAAACCCTGAAAAGTGGCAAGGCATGTGGCATAGATGCTATTCATGCCGAGATGCTCAAGGTTGACATTCTAACATCAACAAGAGTGCTGACGGACCTATTCCAAAACATCTGGAACAGTAACACCATCCCTGAAGATTGGTCCAAAGGCCTCATTGTCAAAGTCCCCAAGAAAGGCAACATTAAGAACTGTGACAGCTGGCGTGGAATTACTCTTCTGTCTATCCCAAGCAAGGTGTTCTGCAGAGTCCTTCTCAACCGCATGGAGACAGCCATTGACACCAGGATTAGACAGGAGCAAGCAGGCTTCAGGAAGGGAAGAGGATGTATGGACCAGATATTTGCTTAGCGTAACATCATAGAGCAGTGCTTGGAATGGAATACACCCCTCTACATCAACTTTGTGGACTTCAGGAAGGCCTTCGACAGTGTCCATCGACACACCCTCTGGAAGATACTGCACTCCTATGGAATACCATCAAAGATCATCTCAATCATAAAAACATTCTATGAACATTTTAAGTGTAGTGTTATTATGGGAAATCACCTCTCTGAGTGGTTTCCTGTGCAGTCCGGAGTGAGACAAGGGTGCATCATCTCCCCTATCCTCTTCCTGGTCGCCATAGACTGGATCACAACCAACACCATAGCAGACAGACCCTATGGAAGTATTGTATTGTATTGTAAGTGCACACAAGATGCACACAAGAAGTAATTTAGGCATTTGCAACAGCTTATTTTTTACACAAAGTTTGATTTTACACAAATAATCTGTTGTGCAGTTCCCGACTGATGTTTTTGGTTGCAAATAGCTGTTGACAGGCTTGCAGCGCCTTTGGTCATATTTGTGCGAAAAAAACGTACCAAAAGTGTAAGTGCGGAAAAATGGAAGTCAGAAGAATACAGATCCTATTTATTTTGCGTTAGCACGAAGCTGCAGTTTCACAATACATGCATTACTCTTACGAATAACAGTAAAATGCTGCAAAAAAAAAATTCTTACACGTTAAAGGCGATTTACACCTTTACAATCTTCTCTTGCGCATGCAAACTTAATTTACACTTGCAATCTTATGTACACTTTCACAAATCTTACCCTGCGCATGCGATTCTTAATATGGATTAGTTTTACGATCTCTTCATGAACTTGTGTCAAGTGTCAAAGTGGTAGTTGTGTAGCTGTCAATGGAGGGACAGAAATCTCTCAGAGTTCATTAAAAATATCTTCGTTTGTGTTCCGAAGATGAGCGAAAGTCTTATGGGTTTGGAACAACATAGGGTGAGTAGGCTAAATGATGACAGAATTTTCAGTTTTGGGAGAACTATCCCTTTAACAAAGACATTTTTATCATCCATAACTGGAGAAGTATACTTTCTTTTTATGTTTAAAAGTAGTATACTAATAGCACATGTGGGATAACAGATCAATAACTTCCAGCTTCACCAGCAACAACAAAAAAAAAAGATTCAGTTCTCCTGAATTGTTTGTGGTTTTTCACACACCATGTCTAAAGTAAGGTTTTACTCTTAATAACAGGTTAACTTTGCACCTGTTTTTTAATTTAAATTTTTTTTTTTAAATAGGACTATAAAGTGTGTGGGCGATTAGAAGGATATTTATATCAGTTTTGGATATTTATGTGTTTCTTTTTGTAGGCCTACAATTCTCACTATTAGTGAGTGAATTGAGTCAAGTGGCTTTAGTAACCGTAATATTCGGATTATGTTGATTTAGATTTTTACCTGTTTTTACTGCTATTTATGCTTCAAATATCCACTGTTAGAAAGAAACATTTTCAGATCACTTTTTATCAATTCAAAAGGTTTGTTGCTTGTAATTTTACATGGCTGGACCAATTGAAATACATATCGGTTGAAGTTTGCAGTATGATTGTACAGACACAAGGTGGTGCTGTGCGTCTTGCCACTAACAGTACTACACAGTAATCAAACAAATACAGTTTTTGGTTCCTTAGTGTTAATAAAAGCAATTTTCATATTTTTATATAATTTTTATAATTTTATTTAGTATTTGATCTCTTACTTATAAATATGTGTTGCTAAAGTCATTAATATTTTCATATAGTCATTATTCATTATTTTACATAATGCATTTTTGCATTGTAAGTTAAATATTATTTAATGCCCAACAAATCCAGATGATTTCACTTCCACTATCTAGTAAATTATGGTTGTAGTTGTATGGCTGCTGAAATCATTAAGGACCACAGTGCCCTAAAAAGGCAATGTAGTAACTTGATTTTTGTCATTCAGCATGAGAGCCTGATAGACCCTCAACACTTCCTCAAGCTTTCATTTTTTGCTTAGTTTTCTCACAATTTCCATACACTGCGCAAATGCAGAAGCGGCCTTGCATAAAGTTCATTGCCCTACATTCCACACTTTCTTTTTTCAGTTTGCATTATCCAGATACTTGAAGTGCACTTCTTGTTGAAATTTTCAGTGTGAACACATTACTCATAATATTTATATTACAAAATGGCAGAGTAGTGCGTAAGCAAGTTGGGATGCACCTCCTCTCACGGGCACTGGCCCTAAGGTTCCTGTTTCAACCTAAGCTCTTTGAGGTTCTTGTCACAGCCAAGCCCAAGCCCTAGACACTTTTATTAAAATAAACTTAGATTGCATTTAAGATTGCAAACCCAGGCACCCCTCGGTGTGAGGCAAACCCAGGCACCCCTCGGTGTGAGGCAAACCCAGGCACCCCTCGGTGTGAGGCAAACCCATGCAGTCCTCAGTGTGAGGCAAACCCAGGGAGTCCTCAGTGCAGCCCTTACAGCCAAGGCCTCCATTTGTGCCACAGCAGACCAAAGGACCATCTCAATGCCATGACCATAGTACAGGTACATTCAGGGCCCTATTTTAACGATCTGAAATGCAAGTATCAAACGCGAAATGCAAGTAACTTTGTGGGCGGATCTCGCAAATCTAAAATGGGTTGGTCTGAAGTAGCTACATTACTCATAGGTGTGGTTTAGGTGTAATGTGAAACAAACCAATCAGAGCATCATCTCACATTCCCTTTAAGAGCAGGCGCGCTTGTTCCATGGCGGATTGCTATTATAACGGCAAATTTGCCAGGCGCGCGCCAGGAGCAGTTCACAGCCGAGGAGACCGACGTTCTCGTCAGGGCCGTAAAACACAGATAAGTGACATTGTATGGGGAAGGGAGAAACACACCCAAATTAGCTTCGGTTAAACAGGCGTATAATAATTTTGGTAAATGTGTAAGCTAGATTTATGCCTATTTTTTAGCGCAATTTTCCTACGGACAAAATTGCGATTGTTAACTCATGATTTCTGTTCTGTCTGTGCGCACCAATCTTGCACTTCTATCTCCTCCTCAACCAGACCACCTAGAGACTTCGGGTTTTCGGCATTATGTTAAGGAAGGTCTAATCTCGGGAACGCACAAAAAAAAAAAAAAAAAAATACATAAAAAGGTTTACTATCTCTTAGTGTTGTGATCCCATGACGTCAGAAAATTGCGCTAAAACACTCACTGAGTTTTTATTACTTGTTTACATCTTCATGGACACCACAATGATTTCCCTCACGTGGAATATTTTTCCTTGTAATTATGTATGGATGGCAAAAATGGCAACTGCTGGTTCTGTGTGTAGATGAGAGAAGCAAAGTGTATGCGCGTTGTGTACACGCCACATTATGGCCAAGCAAGCGCCCTTAAAATAGCATCTGAACGCACCACTGAAAACACGCCACTGACTTTAGACTAGGTTTTTCCTGGTCTGTGGCGGAATTGTTTTCTGAAACTGCAAAATAGCACCAGGGAACGTTTGCGCCGGAACACGCCGCCTCTTTTCGCTGAACCGCAAGTTCATTCCCTAATTTACCGACATGCGTCTGCCGAGGGAAAACTCCGCTGTGCGTTGGGTGCAAGATAGGGCCCTCAGGGTCGTCGCTGACTAGGGCTGAGTGGGATAAGATGGCGATGCAATTTTGACAAATAGGGAACCTTGTAGTGTACAGGTAAATCTGGTAGAATAGAAGAGTCGTAGAGTACAGGTAAGAGTTGTAATGTACAGTTAAGTGTTGTAATGTACAAGTAAGAGTTGTAGAGAAAATGTCAGTGTTGTAATGTACAGTTAAGTGTTGTAATGTACAAGTAAGAGTTGTAGAGAAAATGTCAGTGTTGTAATGTACAGGTAAGAGTTGTAGAGTACAGGTAGGAGTTGTACAGAACATGTAAGAGTTGCAATGTAGTTGTTTGTACGTTTAAATTTAGAATTGGGTTGATATTTTGTTAATTATCATCAGGCCATAAATAGTATAAATCAAATATGCAGTATTTTTTAAATGTGTCGGCCAGAGGAGGATGGGCCCCCCCTGCTGAGTCTTGGTTTCTTCCAACATTAAATTTTGTAGGGGGATTTTCCTTGCCACCGTCGCCTTTGGCTTGCTCACTGGGGTTATTAAGGCACAATTTAACTAGTGTTGTGAATGAGACTATAAATTGAATGTAGCGATATAAAAGACTGCGTACCATGAAATATTGTCTTGAAAACGTGTCTTTAAATTGTCTCGTGGTCGTCTTTAGTCTCAGTTATTGGTTATTTGAATGCATTGTTCAAAAAAATTAAAAATATAAATAAATAAATACTCGTCTGATGAATCCTTGAATTAAATAAATCAGTTCAGCGCAATGACTTAAGCTCAGTATAGTGAACAATTACTCTGAGCTGGCTCTTTATACTGATACTAAAAATATAGAGAGCTTCCAGTGAGGTCTGATTCACGGGCAAATGGCTCTTATGATCTGGTTATTTTAATGACATAGTTGATTCTCCACATCGCCACAGTACAGGTCCATCTCCGCTCTACGGCCATGACCCAGGTCCACCATACCACTATTACAGAAATAAAACAAGTAGCATAAACCAAGTAAAAAAAAACTGGATTAAGGAGTGATTCTTCCACAATACATAAGTCTCGACTGTTATTTCCATCTTATAAAGTTTAATTAGAATGCCCAGATTGTATTTTATAAACTCAAGGATGTGTTGAGGGGAGTGAAAACAACGACACAATTTCAAACTGTAGTATTAATAAACTTCAGTTTATTCTGATTTCTTTTTCATGGCATTTATAAATTGATCCAGATATCTGTGACAGAAAAGTAGAAAATTTGAGGCATATTTACATTATTTTACTTCTTATTTCAACAACTTTTATCCTAAATCGAAACAATGAGGTCATTGTAATTGCAGTCTCATAGTTATGTTGGGCATATCTTACATTCACTCTTTGGTCTTTTATACATTTTAAAATCCAAATTACATTCTCTTGTGGTCGCAAAAGTGTGTAACACCCTTCCATACAGTGACAAAAGATAAATGTGTGGGTAAAGTTGTAGCTGTAAAAGTTGTAAAACTCACAAAAAAGTTAATATAATTTATTTTCCTAATGCAGCCAGTAGTAGCGTTAAAACAGACAGGTGCTGTAGATGGTAACTTTGTGACTGATCTCCTGAAGCAGTTCTTTCACAGCCTTCTCCAGATCCACCAGCTCATTGGCCTTGTCCTCCAGCAGCTTCTGATTTTCATCGTAGCTCTTCTCTAGATCTGCAAAACAACAGAAGTTTAGCTCTTCCTAATTGAGTACACTAAAATCTAAATTGAAAACAGTTGTATGATGGTTCTTTTTAAACTAGTGATGCACCAAAATTTTGCCAACCATAGATTTTAGATTCTGGTCGAAATTATTTTGATTAATTAGCATGCCGCGTTTTGACCGTGTTCACGTCTGTTTTGTTCACACAATTTCAATAAGCTTTGTGCTTTGTTACTTTTAATATAAAACGGAGTCTGAACTTTTAAATTATGTGGATTTTATCACGAAATTCAAACAATAAATGTCGTTTTGGCATTCTTTTGTATCCGCTCAATTAGTTTCGATGCACTAAATTACATTCATTATATTTTTAATGTTAGTAATGTCTTCATTAGAAGAAACATAATTCTATTATTAAAAGTTGATATAAAAACTGCCTAATATGTGATTTTAAATGTTTATACAACTCTTTTTCTTTTTTTTTGAGTGTTGATTATTAAATGAATGACTAATTATTTGATTATCAAATAAACTTTCGGTTTTCGCCCAAGTGCATCCTGAATTTTGGGTTTCGGCCCAGACTTTTTATTTTTCAGTGCATCACTACTTTAAAGTGATTTCTGGGTTAAAACTTTTTAAACATTGAGGTTTATAGTCGCAGCTCTGTTACCCAGTGAAATGTGTGAAAGCTGATGTTGCAGCTGCGCTTATTTCATGCAGATATGTGTAATATTTGCTTTGCTATTAGCAATTAGAAATGCATTATCGACTTACTTTTCAGAAGCTGAAGTTTCTCGCTGGCCTGTAGCAACAGATTTTTGGCTTCCTGTTGGAGTTTCTCTGCTCTTTTCTTGGCTTCTGTCACTCCTTCAGCCTTCTGTGTGATCAGCTCTTCAACAGTACTGTACTTGTCTTTCAGCTCTGAATCCAGATCCTGCATAAACGGTCAACCACAACATAAGAGGTTACAAACGCAATACAGTTAATACCAAAAAAGACGTAACGTCCATATATTACAGGCACCTTTTTGAGCTGCTCGGCCAGTGCGTTAATGCTATCAGCCTCTTTCTCTGTGCTGTTGGCACTTGTGGAGGTGTTGAGAGCCTTTTCTTTCAGCAGAGCTACATCGCTTTCCAGCTTCAGGAGCCTTCGGGTGGCGTTACTCAGTTTTAGCTCTGAGTCGGATGTCTCTGACTCCACCTTTTGTACAAAAGAGTCATTTAGATTCATTCAAAAGCAGCAAATTGTTCATGTCCAAAACAAGTCTTGAACTCAGTTGTTGAGTGGTGATAAAAACCAGTGTAGACTTACCGAGACCAGCAGGTCTTGTGTTCCCTTGATGTCAGCAGTGGCCTGTTTCAAGGCCTCGGTTACAGAACTCTGAGCGCGTTCAGCCTGCTGCAAGGCCTCCTTCACCATCTCAGCTGTGTCTTTGACATCTGACGCCTCCTTCCTGTGAAAAATAGAGAACAAACAAACGTGTTGTTCAATGAACTAGGCAGTAGGTGGCAATACTGCCACATTCCACAGATATGGTACACATTGATGCATCAGGGGCTCACTAGGGGGCCTCAACAAACACTCAAAGGAGTCGCATGATAACCTAAATGTATTGAAATGAACAAATTGTTATTAATATATCTAAATACAAAAAAAAAATATATATATATATATATATTTTATTTTATTTTTCCCCATTCAATGATTATTGGTTTTATTGAAGAACATACAGAAACTTCTGGAATCAAGTTGAGTCAAATTGATTTATATAGCTCTTTACTGACAATCATGTTGTTAATGATTATAATATCTTAATATCAACATGCTTTATAGTCGCATTTAGCAGATTAGAGATTAGTGATAATATAGTTTACGCTTTGCAAAGATACAATCATTCATGTAGTTGAGATTTGCAATATAGTAGGATATACTGCTTTGCGTCAGTGTGCTGTATGTATGCAGATGAAGTTCGATATAATATTTTCAACTTTATATACAGAGCTGGGCGACAATGTAGTTACATTTTGCGAAAAAATAAAATAAAAAAATGAGCGAATTGAGATTTGCTATATAGTATATATCGCTCTACATTAGTGTACTGTATATATGCAATAAAGCTTAATATAATGTATATCCAATTTTATATAAAGAGCTGGGTGATAATCTAGTTACTTTTTTGCAACGATATAAATAACCAAGCAGTCAAGATACTACATAGCAGAATCTTTTACATGAATATACTGCATGTACGCAGGCAAATGTAGGTTGTTCTATATAAACTAAATATAATTTATCAAACATTTTCCAATGATATAACAATCAAGCAGTTGAGATTTGCTATATAGTACACACTGCTTAGCGTGAGTGTACTGAATGTATTCGAGTAAGGTTGGATATACTATAGTAGTATAAATCGAAATCAAAAAATGAATTTAAAATGGCAATATCCCAGTTTTCTAATGAAAAAATTTAGGAAAGGGGAGAGAGCCTTAAATTATGTTGAACAATGAAGTGCCTTCGAGTCAAAAAAGTTGAGAACCTCTGCTTTAGTGTCCCATTACTTTTTAAAGCACTAAGGCACAAATCCAATTTATTTTGTTATAAGAACTATTAAAATCGACAAAAAATAACCTAGCATGCAAAATGGCAAATATTGATAATCAGGTTGCAAAAATGGCAAACCTCATAGAAAAGTAGTAGAAGAATAAAAGGTTTTTGTGTAGCTGATTTGTGACAGGTGCCTGTTCAAACTGTCTCAATCTGTTCTCAGGAATTGAATATATCTCAGACCTGGCCTTGCGGGCTTGTTCCAGCAAGCTTTCTGCTCTCATGATGTCATTGGCGCTCTGGTTAAGGATGTCCTCCACATCTGTCAAGCTGCCCACGCGCTCCCTGATCTCTGCTGTCAGGTTCTGCAGCTGGGCTGGTGTGGTGGGCATCTGCATCTGCAGAACTTCATTGGCCACAGCCTCGATGCTTTCCAGGTCCGCTCCATCTTCTAAAGAAACAGACACAATAGGAGTTGAAATTCAAGCCACTTTTCACCATCCAAGCAACTTAGCTCAAGGAAACTTGCTAAGTGTGTCTTACGAGTGAGGAAGTCTCGGATCTGTTTGATGAGTTGGCGTAGCTCCTCGTTGCTGCCGTCCACGCGTTTTTTGGTCTCATTGGTCTTCGCCAGCACCTCCTGAGCATTTAACTTTGCTTCGTCGGCTTTCACCTTTGCCTCTGACACCTGAACAAACATATTAAGGACTCTTTACATGGATGTGATTTTTGCATATTTATCCCACCATCTGCAGGACACTACTAGCATGTTAGCCAGGGAAGTGCCAAACAAGAGTAAAATTTGCCATTGTTACTGTGTTACTCGCCAGTTTTCGGAAACTTTTTTTAATTAATTTTGACGTGTGGTGGTGAGAATGTGAAATGGCTTAAGTGCGATCATCAAAATGTTAATAAATCATATAATTATATGGTCTGATGCGCTGCATGTTTCAGAGAAAAGCCCAGCACTGTGTTCATTTTCGTGGTCAGGTTTTTCTTTGTCTTTAGCTGATCACATGCCTGTCTTTAAAGAAAGGATCCTTAAAGAAGAAATCCTTGCAAATCGTACAATTTAATGTCTTCAAAATGGAATTCAGCAGTTGACAAGTGAAAAGATCCGAATAGAGAATGAAAATGCAGAACATCTCTAGAAAATAATTGCAAAATCCTTTATCATATCAATAGCAGATACAGTGTCTGCTGAGAAACCTCACCATTTTGGACAGCTTGTCCACTTCCTCCATGGCGCTGATAATCTCCAGGTCAAAGTCCTTGGCTTTCTGCCAGGCATTTTGGGCCAGCGTGGCGAGGCCATCACATCCCTCTCCTCCACACTTCCTGTTCCCATCCCCGTCCACACAGCTCAGGCCTCCACAGGGAGAGTCGGCACAGTTCTCAGAGCCAGCTGGACTACCACATGTCTGTATCCAAGGAGAGATCACAACGGTAAAACTAGGTTTTAAATGAGCAAAACTCACTGGCATGATGCTAGAGTGTTCTGGGTGGTTACAAATGTGGGTGTTTGTTTATTGGCCCAAGCAAAAAAACAGAAAATTCAATCACTTTTTTAATGTAATTGTACACCTTGGGAAGTATAATACAAAGTTTAAGATTTTGAGTGATCAGGAACAAAAGTCTAAGGATATCTAGGCAATTTTAAAGTGATGTCAAAATAGTTTTTCTTGCACTTGATTAGTTTCTAAAAACTAAACTTTTGCTAATTGAAACTTCAGTGCTGTCAAGTCACTAGATAAGCTCTTGACGTAGACCATGATCATAAATCTGTTGACTGCTTTACCTTCTCGCTAAGCTCAGACAGGTCCAGAGTCTCTAGTTGTCCTGCCAGGTTGTCCAGTTTCGTCGAAAACTCATCCTGCCTTTGACTGAACTCTTCTTTGGTCTGGTTCATCAAGTCCTCCGTTTCTGTCCGCAGGACGGCAGACTGATTGACCAGGTTGTATGGGTCACTGGTGGAGGCATTGGCACGGACCTCTGCATTCTGGGACTGCTCGTAATATCGATTCACGCTGGCTCTGGCCCCTGTAGACCGAAAAAGATGGTGAAATGATGGATTTTCCTGGTCAAGAAAAGCTATTTTGAGGACACTGAAATAGACTGCGCCATTGACCAACTAAAACCTGGACTAAAGTCAATGGAGCAGTATTTATTTTTTTGTCATTTAAAGGGCACATTAGTAATATGCTCCTATAGGCGGGTCCACAACACATGTACAATCTTGGCGCCATGGCGCGAGAGCAACTGACTTTTAAAGGGAATGGGAGATGAAACTCTGATTAGTTTTTTGCACGTTAAGCCCAAAACACACCCATTACTCATTAAGAGAATAGGGACAACCCTTTTAGACCATGCGCCGGGAGCGCCGACCATTTTTCCCGTCGTTAAACTAACAAAAGTGGATTCGGACACGCCGTAAATGCACTTGCGCCATGCGCTTTAGACCATGCGCTTAGATCGTTAAAATATGGCCCCTTAAGTTATGTTACTCACCTCGAACGTCTGAATTCTTCACAAACTCCACCTGTTTCTGCAGGTCTTTCACCGTCTGTTCTAGTTTCTGAGCTTCTTCTTTGAGGGAGTTCAGTTTGGTGTCCGTGCTGTTGTTGTCAGATGAGATCTCGGACAAGGTCTCCTCGGTCAGATTAAGGTTGGTGTTCATTTCAGCCATCAAGGCACTTTAGAGAAAGAGGATTATTCTTATGAGAAGAGTCAAAGATCCCTCATTGTGAACTAATAAGAAGGATCTAAACTTGCTTCCACATCCCTAAGTAAGGATGTAACTTACGTAGCTTGTTCGAGAAGTCCCTGGATCTCCGTTAGAGGCTGAGTGGCCTGATTCTGGGCGAGGATGTTGCGGATGGAGTTGGCGCTGCTTTCAACGTTATCGATGGTGGCCTGGTAGGGTCCAGTAATGCCAGTGGCTTTGATGGTATTGACCTTCTGGACCAGTCTGTGGGTCTGATTGGTGAGGTCGCCTACAATTATGTCCCATTCGGCAAAGCACTGGTGGCAGCGCTCGCACTGTGGGAAGTCGCCCGTGAAGCCTCGAGCGCATGTGTCACATCGGGGACCGGAAACACCCTCCACACACACGCAGTGACCTGTGGCCTTGTTGCACTGCTGCTCCGCGATGCCTCTCGGGTCACAGTCACATGCTGAGAAAATATACGGGAACACAGAGGTTTAAGTACAGTTATTATCATTACTTAAAACTATTGAAAACATTTTTGGTAATTGAAATAAAGCTGAAATACAATAAAAATATTAGCTGAAAGATTTAAACTAAATAAATTCAAAATTTTGCATTGGAAACGAATTGAAATTAGTTTAATTTGAAGCAATATAACTACTAACTGGTTAAATTAAACCTAAATAGTAATATTCAAAAAATAATAAAATAAAATAAAATTCACAAAAGCAAACAACAATTTCTTAAATTTTACGTAAAATGAACACCAAAAATATAAAAATAAAAGCTAATTTATTTATTTAAAAAAAAAAGCTTAAAAATAATTAATTAAAAAATATAATTTAATTAATTTACGAATTAGTATTTTTTTACATGTATAACAAATGTAAATGTGTGTGTTATATATATATATATATATATACACAACATTGGTTAAAAAAATACGAATTCAACAATGATGTGGTGTGCTTTGCATTGGTTAAATAATAAATTAGTAAAAGCTTGGCCAGATTTAAGTAGATTGAGATCGACATCAGAAAAATAAAAATCTGTAAGGCTGAAAGAACTGAAATGTTAAACCTATGCAAGATTTGTAAGACAGCAGCTCATTTACTGGCATTTTCTGTCAACAGCTGCAAACTTTGAGTTCCAGTGACCTTATTAGGCTGGAGTTTAAAGAGTGAGTGATCGAGGTGGGAGTGGAAGCATGAAGGAAAAGACTGTTTGCCCACTTTAGTGCTGCACTGCTAGCGTTGTTTCAGAGTGTTTGGTGAACAAAAGGCAGTAACTGCCCACAATGACAGACGAGACACTTGGCAAACACCACATCAGGAATGACCTAACGTGAGGCCCTTAAACAAACACACTCATCCACAAAACATTCTAGGAGGTGTAACAACCTTGTTAACCTTCATCAAGACCTATTTCACCCAAAAAAAAAATCTCTTTTTAGATTCACAAGAATCTGAAATTCTATTTTTTGTTGTTTTTATTCAATTATCAACATAACCATTTAGCGCTCTTCCAAAACCTAGTTAATAACATTTGCTTTACCAAGTTAATATTTTTTTCAGCTTTTTTCAAATGGTTATATATATATATATATTTTTTTTTTTATAATTTGTTACTCATTGTCATGGATAACAAGATGTTACAGGCCGTAAAAAAAGTGTCTTATATAGCTGAAAATCATTATTTCTTGTTGTCCGAATTAGTCGGTGTATTTTTTCTTTTTACTTTTGGTAATATTTCAATTACTGTATTTATAAAAACCCTAAATAGACATTTTCCTAATTCTAAAATGTTCCTAACACATTCATTTGTTTAAAAATAACTTTTAATCTTATAAAAATGTGTCCATAAATCTTGCGTCAATTCTGGCACCATACTTTGCCTTTAAATTGGTGTTGTACAGCTTTGTAATGCCAATCTGGCATTAGAGGCCAAGAAAATGATGCTACCTAGATAAGTTGGTAGCTCATTAGGAGTTGGAACAGAGCCCGTGTCTTTCTGAGTAGATAAGTAACCAGGAATTCAGGACAATACATGTGACACATACAATACGTGAATGGGGACCCTGTCTGGGACGGTTCATTTACTTAAAACGCATTCCAGTGTGTAGTGATTACACACACATTCCACGGGAAAAGACTCCTTCACCTAAGGACACTAATGCATACAAGGTACTAGAGATAGGGAATTATCTCGGAGGTTAATCCCTGCTATTATCCAGGGGGCCTCAGGCGGCACCAGGGGTGTTTCTTGTTGGGACAATACCGTGAATGTGACCCCTGGAGACGGCGACTGGCATAGGAGTTTTTGTGATGGTGATTTTCTAGCAATTTACACTCTTACAACAGACAAAAACACTAGGACATGCTTTTACTGTCTAGGAACACATCTGCATTTTATTGTTTAAAACCTGGCTTGAGATTTAAATGAACCTTTTTAAAGTAGGCCTAAAATAAACACGCTTCTTGAAGATTGAATGCAATGCGTTTGTGTACTCAGCAATCGTTTACTTTACACAGACGTACATGGCTAAGGCATGGGGATGTAAATCTTTAACATCTCACACGCCAGTCGAGAAGAGGAACCACAGTCTCCCAGCCTAGACCACCCTATTAACAAAGTCCGTTTTACTGCTGTTAAACATTCATGACGGTGTTAACAAGCTCTCGGAAATTATGCCTTTAAAAACGTACCAACTTCTGGGTTAGTGATGTATTTGCCAGATTAGTGTAAACAGTAACCAACCATGAAGCCAGGTCCTGCTGCATGAGCAATATCCTTTTTCTGTCAATAAATTCAATCTCAAACCAACTAAAGACCTGCAATTCTAATCTAACTGTCAGTAGGTTTTTATTCACAGATATAGTTTTACATGGCTGTCCGATGCAGGAAGGTATGTATCCCTTTCCATCTGTTTTTCATTGCCATCGCGATAAGGTTATTGTAAAAATGCATGGGAGGAAAGCTATCCAGCTAAAAAAAATCTATGCTTTGCTTTCACTCTCCTTTAATCCCTTCCTATTCTAGCTTATGAAGAAAAGTCTGAAACTTTGTATTTTTAGCACTTCTTGTGTTTTTTTGCCTCTTCACAATGAATCGCTTGCTGTATTCCACCTTTGAAAGTCGCTTTGATTAAAAGCGTCTGCAAAATGAATAATTGTAAATGTATCATTCCTTTCACAAGGGCTTTTAGAGTTTAAGTGGCATTCAAGGAAAATGTTCCCAAAATTGTTTTACTTAGGGATGCACCAATAGGAAAATTTGGCCGATACGATAACCAATAATTCTTTATATTTGAAAGCCGATAACTGATATATTGGCCGATAAATCTAAATCCAAATTTTATATAACTTTTGACAGCCTGATTACAAAAAGTCTCACCAATAAAAGCCATGTCCCAAGCACACAATTATAATTTTATGTAGCCTATAGGACAGACTTGCACATGTCGCACTTAACTGTATTTTCCTTTTTTTAAGTGATTCAAATCATATTTCAAGAAATTCAAAACCATCATGAATCGCGAGTTTATGTGTGTTTTATATATATTCATTTATTTATTTATATATACCCACATTTCACCTTTAAAAGCTATACTAAACCACTAGTCTGAACTTAAAAACTCTAAAACTGAAGTGCCATAACCGATCAGAATTCTTGATTGAAGAGCAAACCAGACACAAAATGTACAAGATAAACTACAACCTACAAAATCTCTAAACAAATCACATGTGGTTGGACAAAGCTCAAAGCTTGGGATTTCACAAGATTATCAAACTAGTATTTAAGAGGAAACCACATAAAGCACAGCTCAAACTGAACAGACGCTCAGTCCTGTGTTGGGAAAGGGAAGAGCATGTTGAGGGCGAGTCAACAGAAGGGTTATAGAGGGGTAACTGGATCTTAGAGGAACACAGGGGGCTTCCTGCTCCATCCGGACTCTTTAAACAAACGGAGGAGTGTGGGGGTGGAAAAAATCTTGGTTAGCAAAGCGCCTTTTCTGCTAAAAGAGAGTCCAAAACCTGCTCCGCTGAAGGCCAAATGGACAAAATGGGTAAATAAAGTAATAGTTTTAGCAAAAAATAAATAAATCTGCATTTAATTTCCTTTGTGTCATTCCAAAAACGTAGCATAAAACTGTTTATATGGCTTGTGTGGATTTCTGTGAAACAGACCAAATTGTTATTCACTGAAAATCTCTTTCGACTACTTATTGGAAATGCTGATGGTGTCATTTTACATACACCATCCTTGATTATGAGCTGTTAAATGAGCGGAGATTAGAAGTTCTAATGAAAAGCTTCACAACCATCTTGAAGGAGATCAGTAGATAGTGGACGCTCAGTCAGAATCTTACCCCGTCAAAAGCACTTTCCATTAAAGCACCAGAAAAGTTCAAATAGATTTTCAAAGATATGTTCTGCACAGCCACAAACGCAGTCAGAGAGAGGACAAAAACTCTTTTCTGTGAAGGAACTCTGCCTCAGACACCCATAAGGGGAAAGCCCACGAATACAAAGGTGCATTGTGGGAGTAGAGAGGATATTGCGAGGCTTCGACAGATCCCCCCACGAGCTTGTCATGGTCACGCACATCTGGGGCGAATCAGAGTGGGACGAGGGCTTTTCCATTCTGCTACACATTCCTACAAAACTGGGTTGCCTACAGTTTTTATGGTTTAGAGTTTTGGCAGAGCTCACCATTGGCGTGTTTCCATTGTCAGCAAAATGTGTTTAGTTGTGTTCTTTGGGTTTGTTTAATGTTCAGCACAGCAGTGATAATTCAAATTTAAGGTTTACTTTCTATTAAACTAAATTTATTTAATCATTCTGAAGATAAAAATACAGACTACTGTCATAACCGAGACAACATGGGTGGGGGGGAATATATTAATTACAATATAAACTTAAATAATATACAGTATATTTTTAATCATTCAAAACTTTGAGGTCGAATTGGGGTAAGATTTCTTATCGTTTTTGAAAGAAGTCTCTTATGTTCACCGAGGCTGCATTTATTCGATCAAAAATCTTATAAAATATTATTACATTTTAAAATAGTTTTTCTATTTTAATATTTTTTTAATAAAGCTGAATTTTCAGCATCATTACTCCAGGCTTCAGTGTCACATGATCCTTCAATAATCATTCTAATATGCTTATTTAATGCTCAAGAAACATTTATTATTATCATCAGCAATATTGAAAACACTTATGTTATTTTTAATATTTAGTACGCTTAATATGTTTGTAGAAACCGTTTTTTCAGGATTCGTTGATGAACAGAACGTTTTAAATAGCAGAATTTATTTGAAATAGAAATCTTTAGAAACATTGTAAATGTATTTGTCACTTTTGGTCAATTGAATGCATCCTTGCTGAATAAAAGTATGAAATTCTTCCAAAAGTCTTATGAACCCAAACTTTTGAGATGATAGTGGAAATAATATACTAAAAATTAAAACAAATAATGATATAAATAATATTAAAACCAATAATACACAGAGGAGCATTATAAATGTTCTTACTGTCACTTTTGATTAATTAAAATTAAAAATCTTAGACCCTAAACTTTTGAAATAGTTTATAATATAATATAAGTTAAATAATAATATAAATCATTTTTAAATCATTCATATAATAGCCTAATTGTATAAATATTTTCAAAATAAAATTAACAAAATAACGCCCCATAATATATTATTTCCTGGAGAAATACGTCCCATTATTAAAGTTAAATGCACTGCAAATATTATAAAAGTTTACCATAATTCACTGGGTAATTTAATGCACTAATATTTTTCATTATTTTCTGAACTCACCGTGGCATCTGACCTCAGGGTTCCCCCAGAACAGTTCTCTACACTCTTGGCAGGTTCTGCCACCAAACCCAGGTTTACAAGAGCACTGGCCCATTATCTAAAGCACAGAGGATAAAAAAAACACAAATGAATCCAACTGAAAATGTGTACTTTGTTACTATCCCAAACATGCGATGGCTGTGAATGTGGTCTAACCTCATTGCAGGAGGAGCCGAAGGAATGGTTGAGGTCGCAGTCGCAGGTCTCGCAGCCTTTCCCGCTGGCCATGTTCCAAGTGTCCGGGGCGCACTGATCGCAGTGCTGGCCCACCACGTTGGGAAGACACTGGCACTGTCCGCTGTTTAAGTCACAGTTGCAGTCCCCCTGAGAAGGGCACGTCTCCTTAGCAGTGCCCATATTATTACAAACACACTCTGAGAAAGAAGAGGACAACATTTTTGAAAACTCAGGGGCCAAGAATCAAATCCATACTTACACAAGATGCACAATTTTAAATGACCTTTTAATTGTTTTTTTATATACTAGTAAAAAAGCCTTTAACTCTTTCCCCGCCACTGATGTAATTTTCCAGCATACGGTAGGGGGCGCTATTAAACATCTTCTGAAAGAGTACAGAATCTGCGGATCAAAACGAAGACGAAGAAGAAGCAGAAACAAGCGATAGATCCAAAGACACTTGAAGGCAAGCCTGCAACCTTAGCAGAAAAAAGCGTAACACAGCGTTAGCAGGCTAAGGGAAGGAGACGTCGATGGAGGAGAGGCCTATCGACTAATCTTCAACATGTTTGCTCTTAAACATTAGTTTTGGATTGATCTACTTATAGAGTTTACACCAGAATAAAATGTTGTTTTATAAGAGAAGTCACAGACATTTGCACGACAGGTATTATTGGTATCCACAAACAGTGATTGACTGTCGCACAACTTCAATGACGTCAAGGCTGTAATGTGATTGGTTATCCAGGCACACATGATCCAAGTTGGTCGTTATGCTTTCTCCAATGGTAGAGCCACGTATCTCCCAATAATTAGACCATCTCTGATAGAAGATTGCTTACGCACATGTAAAATAACACGATCATCAAATATTAAACGGAATATAAATCAAAACTGCCTAACGTTACAGAATGAAATGTCGACCCAGGAAGGGTTAACGACTGTGAAGCTTTGTAGGTGTTGATGGTCTTTGACAAAAACACGATTTTCTCAGCTTTTTGTTTAAAATGTTTTTGTTTTTATTAGACATAAAGCTTTCAGCATAAAACAAGATGAAAAAAAAAACTGTATGTTCAGATATTCATACAACTAAATATTCTGGGGGCCATAAAACTTTTGTGAAAATGCTGACACTGACTGGCAACTTAAAAAAAAAAAAAAAAAAAAAAGGCTGGCGAGGAAAGAGTTAAACTAGATTTCAAAAACTAAACATTTTCAATTAGTATACATTATCATGTTTTAAATAAAAATATGCATTAATCAGGAATTGCATTGGCAATAATAATTGGTATCACCCAAAATATCTATATCACTGCATAACTCAATTTTAAATGCCAAAAATATGTAATCAAATGTTTGGATCATATTTTTTGGAAATGTTCAGTATTGAAACTGACTTCTTCAAAAACTTACTTCTGCAACTCTGGGTCAGTGCATTGCCGTAATAACCAAGCTTGCAACGGTTGCAGTCCTCGCCCTCCGTGTGGTACAGGCATTTGAGACAGGTGCCCGTGCGGGCGTCACAGGACCCCGGGTCCTGCATGTCAATGTTGTTATTGCACTGACAGGAGCGGCATTCTCCGCCCACCTCGTGAGGGTTTCCGTAATAACCAGGGGCGCATTCTTCACACCTGGCACCTATGGGCGACAGGAGATGTGTTAAATTACAGCTTTCACTACAAAAAAATTACATCTTGCAAGATAAAAAAAAACCACATATTTCAAGACAAAAAATATATATATATTCTTCCACATACACTACGTTACAAAAGGTTGGAATCTTTTTTTTTTTTTAAATCAAAGGAAATCTCATGCAAATCAAGTCTGCATTTATTTGACCAGAAATACAGTAAAAAGAATATTATTGTAAAATATTATTACAATTTAAAATAACTGTTTTCTATTTGCATATATTTTAAAATGTAATAACATTTAAGCCTTTTACTTAAGTAATGATGCTGAAAATACAACTTTGATCACAGGAATAAATTACATTTTAAAATAACTGTTTTCTATTTGCATATATTTTAAAATGTAATTTATTCCTGTGATCAAAGCTGTATTTTCAGCATCATTACTCCAGTCTTCAGTGTCACATGATCCTTCAGAAATCATTCTAATATGATGATTTGTTGCTCAAGAAACATTTCATATTATCATCAGTTATTTTAAATGGTAATAATATTTCACAATGTTACAGTTTAACTGTATTCTTGATTAAATAAATGCAGCCTGAGAGAGCAGAAGAGACTTGGAAGAAAATCTGGAAGATTCTAAACTTATATGACAAGTTCTAACGTGTGTCATGATGACAGATGCTGTTATAAATCAAGTAAGATGTGTGGTGTTTACCTTTATGTCCCTGGTTGCAGACACAGAACACCTGGTTGGAATCGAGACTCTTATAACAAGCGCCGGAGAACTGTCGGCCGCTGCCGGGACCGTCGGGACACATGCAGGGGCGGCAGTGGTCTCCAGAGCCCAGGACAGGGTCACCATAGTAGCCGTTCAAACACCTGCGAAAGTGATTTGATGAGTAAAAGCCTTTATTTCAGCCTATAATGTTGAACAAAGAAAACAGTAACTGACCTCTCGCAGTTGTGGCCAGTGGTGTGGTCCCTGCAGGACAGACACTGTCCGGTGTGCGGGTCACACTGCTCAGCGTGGCCGTTGCAAGTGCAGGGGCGACAGTTAGGGAAACCCCAGTGTCCCGGCAGACAGCGCTCACACTGCCGCCCATACGCTCCGGGAATACATTCACACTGACCCGTGGCCTCGTGGCAGAAAGAGTGGACAGACCCTTCAGGACTGCAATCACATGCTAAATAACAAGAGAACAGAATTACACTTGTGAAAGACATTTTAGGAATCGTCTATACATGGTGCAATTTATATTATAGACTAGTGTTTTCACGATACTGGATTTTGATACGATACCTTGGGGAAAACTGCCATATATACCACCATACAGATAATTTGTTATTATAATCATAATTATTTGATAATTTGGGTAATTTTGTTGTTATAGCTTACACACAGCACAGGGAAGCTTTATGTGAATCATTGAAATACATTTACAAAAAAAAAAAGACAAGTAAACAGTCAGTAATAAAATAAGAACAAATAAACAAATTGCAAATGTAAAATAACACTGGATAGTTTTCGTTGTAAAAATTAAAAACAGGTTACAATTAAAGTTACAAAAGTTATTCAGTCAAGAGCAGCGAGTGTTTTTTGCAGCAGGTTTATTAGGCTGCTGTCACTTTAAGAGTTTATGCACCGATCCAATATACTGTTACACAGCATGCGTTTTCTATTTACATTCCAAAACTGACTGCATTTACCTGAAAACTCTGCAAGACTGGCATTTTGACATCATTTTGAATGTATTTGACCGTTTAAGCGCAATAAGCCACAAAAAATAAGTAAATTTGGTACTCGCGAGCTGTTTGAGAGACGGCTTTATGAGAGCGCCACTTATATATAGATCAGTGGTGCGTGTGCTTATGCTGTGAGCGCGAAACCTGTGGGAATTACTAAAATTATGCTTAATACAAGCAATATTCAAGCCGGAGCGAATGAGACGAATGAGGAAAATAGGAACGCAAAAAATATATTTGTTGCAGTTTCCATTCACCACTGTAGTGGTTTACCCAACCATGACAAACCCCATAAATGTGAAAAGAGTCCACTGGCAAGTTGTACTTACGCCTGCAGCCTTGCGGCCCAAAAAGGAAGGTAGACGGGGCGCACTTGTCGCAGTTCCTGCCAACCACGTTGGGGCGACACTGGCACTGCCCACCGCTGGGGTCACAAACAGTGCTGAGAGAGCCCTGCGGGTCACACTGGCAGGCTGAGAGAAGAGAAACATATTCAATATTAGCAATATTGACAGAATTGAATTTATCTGTTGAGCATTTTCTTTCTAATTAATTTTCTTTTTCACTGAGTTATCCATATTTTCTTTGCATTTTTCAGATCGACCAATCATTATTTTCTGATATTTAAGCATTTTTTCTTAATTGGATATTAGTTTTGTTATCTATTCTCTCTGGTGGATATTCACCAAAGTTAAAGGTGAACATGGGTTTACAAAGTAGAACATGTTCAGGCATCAACATCCTTGGATCCAGGAACAACATTCCAATCAACCAATCAAATATGAGGGATAGGTTTACAGTTGATGTCAAGTAAAGGCTTACAACCAGGGGTAGGTGCTTCTACATCAGTGTTATTCACCTATCATTTCCCTCTGATTTTAGGGATAAGTTATGGGTAGGGGTAGGTTTAGGGGTAGGGATAGGGATAGGGTTAGGACTACATTTTCAGACAGGAATGTTGTTCCAGGATCAACAAAATATGTTGATCCAGGAACATGTCTTACTTGGCAAAATCATGGCGACCGAAGTTAAACTCGACACCTCAGCGGCTCTGAGTTAAAATAGCCTGCATAAAAATGCTTGTTTAGTGACTTGGCATGTCATGACACCATGAAAGACTTAAAAAATCCAGGGGACTTTTTGAGAAGTCACTGGTGCTGGCCAAAAGAGTCTGTAAGAAATTTTTTCTAGTTCTTTAAACCAAGCTTCAGTACTAGAGGATTGCTATAGCAGTAATAATGAGACACTGAGGAGAAAAGTAGCAAAACCACAAATGTAACCACTTTTTCATATTAGCGTGACAGTAGTTTTGCTTAAAAAATAGTGTAGCTTTTCTAGTAACAAGCTGCACTTGTAGTGCCAGAAGATGCAAAGTCCATGGCTTTTATGCCAAGTGGAGCAAATTGAGACACAAACGCCTTCTAGAATGTCAGACGATACAAAAAAAAAAAAAAATCTCAGTTTTATGATCTTTTGATGATATGCAATATATCTCTAGATTTATGTATTTGCTCTAAAATGGCTTTATTTTTTCAGAAAAACCAACATTACTGAAAAAAATTATTTTTGCCAGGTAGATTACATGTTTGGAACAAAAACTAAAACACAATTAAACATCTAGGTTTAAAAATAAATTAGTTTTCATTTTCATTTTTTTTTTTTTTTTATTAAAAAATAAAAAATCTGAATTAATTGATCTCACCAACTGTAACATCATTTTTCCTGCTAAATAAATAAATTGGATACAATATTAAAACAATTTGTCTATTCAAGTTTAATGTAGTCGCCATACTTGATACTGTTTATTCAAAAACTAACATTAATTTGCCATTCTGTGTAATATACTGCTCTGGTTAAATGATATCAGATTTATCATCAGATCGGTTATATATTTAAAAAGACTGTCTCTTTAAATAGCTTCAATGTATCCATTTATTAAAGTGTAGCCTTGAACTGTAGCTTACTTTTCCTAGAAAGGAGTCTGACTGTAGTTTTTACATTAAGTATCGCATGAAGCTTGACAAGTTACAGTTTCAAAGCATCTTAAAGTATGACAAACACATCTTTCTAGTAGTACTGTGTTTTGATTTTGTCATGTGGAGGTGAACGTTTTCACACCGATATTTATAGTCAGCAAAGCTTTTGTTCTGATTTATGCCTCTAGCCATGTCTTTTGCTTTTCTTCTAGCCCTGACAGTCGATGAAATTGTAAAGTCTCAGACAGGAAGCATGCAAGGCAGTATAATTACGGCTGAGGCCCCGTTACAAGCTCTGACATGAGGCAGGAAAGCACCTCTGCTGATGGAGGAAAATGAAAGCTGAATGAATGATGACAGAATGAAGACTGGCACGTCTATCATAAAGGGAGAAGGGGATGCTTATGTGGTTAGAGAATGGAGCCAATCTCATGCGATGATGACAGAGTGAGCATCTGTACGTGTGTGCACTTTAAACAACAGAGCAAGTCGAAATGCCACATTTGATTGCACAGTGTAAAAATTATAATAAATAAGTTATGACAACAACATTTGTTTTTACATTTACAAAATAGAACTTTGAACTTTTTTTAAAAGTTATACAAGATTCAACTCATTTCAAGTCAGTTTTATGTAATTTAAGTTGAAATTACTTACATTTTTAAGTACAATCAACTTATATGTTCAAGGCAGCAACTTTTTTAGTGTAGAACTAGATTTTTTTTATTTTCTGAGGGAAATTCTTAGCAAACATAACTAATAATTTGAATTTGTGTAGATTGTGTACCTTTAACTCCCTGGTGCAGAAGAGCCGACACACTGAAGATGTAATTTCTGCAGATGTCGGTCATGGGGGTTTTCACCACAGCTTGGCTGTTCTCCAAACAGCGGTAACGCTGGAAGGTTTCCCAGGCGCTGTTGGTCACCAAATCCCCAGCCTCTGATCCAGAGCCAGAGAAAATATCCAGGTTTTTGCAGTGTGGCATGAGGACGATCTGAGGGCAAGGATCGAAATCGAACGATCAGCATTTGAGGATTCCAATGCAATTGAGCCTGTCTGTTTTGAGGGTAAAGCTTACCGAGTCGATGAGCGTGTATGGCGACTGCATATCGCTGAGAGCCGAGTATAGAGACAGACTCAAGCGCACGGTGTAGTTCAAGCCCTCTTCAAAACACACAGGCCTGGGCAGCACCACATACCTGATGGGTAAAACCAAGAGAATTCAACACTCAATGACATTGGCTTCCAAAACCTAGTGAGCTGCCTTCTATACACAGTTAACATTGTTCAGCATATTATCATGGTCAAAAGCAAGTAATTTCAATAGGAGATTTCCCCATGCAGATTTCGCAGAAGTTGGTCACGTGAATGTGCTGCATTGACCAACAGAATGGTGCACTGAAAAAAATGATTCGTTGAATTTAATTTAAAAAATTATCGTAAGTGGTTGCACACAATTGATTTTAGCTACATTTAAAGGGATACTCCACTGTTTTTTCATATTAAACTATGTTATTCCCTTAACTAAGACGAGTTGATACATACCTCTCTCATCTCAGTGCGTGCACTTAATCGCTCTGGCGCGCGGTGACACTTTGATGGCACTTAGCTTAGCCCAGTATATTCAATGGTATCTAACAGCAATGAATTTAGAAGTGACCAAACACATCAACGTTTTCCCTATTTAAAAACAGTTACACGAGTAGTTATACGACCAAGTATGGTGACACAAAATAAAACGTGGCGCTTTTCTAAGCGGGTTAAAAAGGATAACTATAATGTATGGCGGAATAGCACTTTTGGGGAGTACTTTCACTTCTGTCAATAGAAAAAACTTGACTTTTTACTTCGCCGAGTGGGAGGAAGAGGATCAGGCGTGACTTTTTACTGCGCCGAGTCGAAGTACTCCGAAAAGTGCTATTCCGCCATACATTATAGTTATCCATTTTAACCCGCTTAGAAAAGCGCCACGTTTTATTTTGTGTCACCATACTTGGTCGTATAACTACTCGTGTAACTGTTTTTAAATAGGGAAAACGTTGATGTGTTTGGTCACTTCTAAATTCATTGCTGTTAGATACCATTGAATATACTGGGCTAAGCTAAGTGCTATCAAAGTGTCACCGCGTGCCAGAGCGATTAAGTGCACGCACTGAGATGAGAGAGGTATGTATCAACTCGTCTTAGTTAAGGGAACAACATAGTTTAATATGAAAAAACGGTGGAGTATCCCTTTAAACAAAAGCATTAAGTTGAACTTAATCAATTTTAGTTCAGCTTAATGCATTTGTTTAAATGTAGCTAAAATCAATTGTGTGCAACCACTTACGATACATTTTTTTATTAAATTCAACGAATAATTTTTTTCAGTGTGCTTGGTTTGAAAGTGACTTCTGTGTGAGCTGCACTACATACACTACACTTGACAACAGACAAAAAAAACTTTTTTTTGCTTAAATGTCGCCAATGAGATTGCACCTTCAAGCAGCACCCTAACTGAAGTGACACCTCATAATGACTGATTTGGGATGTTCTACATAGGCAAGGAACTCTGTGTTACACAAACAGACTCAGCTCACAATTGATTTCAAGGGAGTTTTACATTAGCATGTTGCTAAGCTAACAGCATGATACTTAAATAAGCATAAAAAAGTATAGCATATAAATCTTGAGTTTTAATTAGATGTAACTATTTTTTGTTCTATGTATTATTAGGTTTTGTATTAAATAAATATATCTATAATCAACATTTCTATGGATTTGTGGCAATGCATTCTGGGATTGCATTCTATGTAAAGGATACTTGCGTCACATTTATGTTCAGTTTAGCTCAGTTCATGGACTTTTAGTTTGTTTTTCCTCAGTTCCTGTTTTTCTTTGTTTGTATTCCCGCACTTCCTAGTTGCTATGGTCACTGTCATTATTAGTTAGTTGAGTTCAGCTGTGTTTGATTAAAAATCTTGTTTAAGTCACTACTTAAGTTCTTCACGTTTACGTTTATAGTGTATGTTGCTCTGCCTGTTATCGTTACAACTTCGTGTTGGAACTGTAATCTTAGTCTTAGCCTTCCTGCAACCACCTGTGACAACATGAGATGCTGCCTTAAAATTTGGTCAAAATAAGCATAATGTTGCTCATTACCATTAGCAACATCCTTTCAGTGTTATTTTATTATTGTTTATATAGACCTTATGCGCCAGAGAAACGAGGGCGCCGCCATCTTTAGAATATTGTCTTTGAACTTCCGTTTTTGCAGTCGCTCTGTATATTTCAATGGCATTGCTATCCAGGAGTAATTAGCTTTTGAAGTGGATTTACTTAATGTAAAGTTAATGAAAGTTATCATGAGGATTGTAATGTTTAAAGCAGATGTCTTAACAAACGTCAGTAGACCGGGAAGATTTTAAAACGAGCCGTTCATTCATAAATATGCAAGATCGCTGTGAAAATACAGACCGGAAGTCAAAAGACAACGAGCACAGCGCTGAAAAGGGGCGGGGCTACATAAGGTCTAGTATAGGTTTTAATGTGTATTTTTAATAAGCTTTTATTTTATATTTTCAGTTGTCAATTTGTATTTTTTTTTTGTTGTTGTTTTTTGTTAATATTACTGTTTAGGCTGAATTTTTTTTTATTTTTTTTTCAGTTTTAATTCAGGTTTAGTTTCTATTTATTTTCAGTTAGTAACTTAAGTGCTTCAGCTTAAACTTAATTCAGTCAGCTGTCAAAGCAACATTTCTAAGTTTTTCATCTAATATGTTTATTTTATTTTGGATTTATTTCAATTACCAAAGGTGTTTTTAATCATTTTAGTTGAAGTTAACCATAATAACCCTGCAGCCTTTGCATCAGGAGCAAATCTACAGTATTATGACTTGAAATACTTCCTATGTAGGAAGCACACTAGTTATGCAGCACAGAGCTGGTCTGTCATTATTGTTGCAGTGATGAAAGCGAATGTGCATCAGGTGGTTTTTCTTCCTTCTCTCACGATGCATCAGAAATCAAATACTTCCCTACTATATAGTATGTGAAAAAACTACGCCAACAGAGTAGTATGTCCAAATACATAGCAGTCAAAAAATAGCTGGCGAAAAGTACATGGATGACCTACTACTTCTGTCGAGATTCTGAAGTGCACATTCCATGGACACTTTACTATCCCATGAGGCCACGGGACAGGATTTGTGAATGGAAGTGAAAGCGACACAACTGACGCCATAGGTCACATGACAGTAACAACATGGCGGATGAATTTCATTCATACTATATAGAATGTACTTTTTTAACGGTCGCAAAGTAAACTCAACTCAAGTGAACCTACTCAAACAGTACGTGATTTCAAGCGTAGCACATACCTGGATCCAGGATGCAGAGACACCATCTGGTTGTCATCATCGGGCATTGTGTTGGCACAGCGGCTGTCGGCAGTAATGACGCGAGGCCTGATGACAGTCATCAACACTTCTTCCCACTGCTCTGGCAGCTACAGACCATGACAGGGCAAAAAGATGATGTAATGATGTGTGTCTGCTGAAGATGCCTGATTACCCTTGAACTCAAGAGAGGACTGATGAAACATGTCCCAGCTGACTTCAGTCAGAACTACAATTGCGTCATATTAATTACACTGTGTAATACTCGTATTGACATTTGACTCTTGAAGATTAGTAGAGGAAGTCACCTGAGGTTCATATCGGATGATGATGTCATACTCCATAGAGTAGGGAATGTTGTCAATGCTGAATTCAAGATAGGCACCTTCAGGAACATTCACAAAACCAATGCCAGTCCAAGTAGGGGATCTGTCCTGAGGGTGTGTTCTCGGGACAACGGTCACACCCTGCAGAGAGACGGAGAGATAATTGGGTCTAACATTGGGTCAAACGAGGACTTTGATAAATGGGAATAACGAAGACACCTACTGGTCCAAATTTGGCGTCCTCTGCTTCATAAGTGTAGTGGTCCAGAGCGATGAAGTAAAAACCAGATTCCACCTGGTCGCAGCGCCTGCCAAACATGTGCTCGCGACACTGACACTGGCCCGTTTCAGGAGAACAACTGGGAAATGAGAGGTTAAGAGGTTTAGATGGTTCGTCTGAATGGTCTTGAGAAAAATAGCTCAGGAGGAAATATTCCATGCTGACACACACACACATAGTCAAGATACAAAACCTGTGAGGAACGGCACCCAACTGATTGTTGGACTGCGGTTAAAGCCTGCCTTTGTAATTTATGTAAATGGAGGTTTCTTATTGGACGATATTGCCAGTTCAGGGCTTAATCTGGGACTAAGAAACATTCTTTTTCATTGCTTTTTCAGGCCTCCTGCCAGTAGTTTCTCAACAGGCTGATACAACTTGTTAGAAGGACAGTGCAGAAGGAGTAGAAAGTAAGTTTTTCTGAAGAATATGTGAGTTGTTTCTGCACTTTTAAAGACCATTATGAATGTAATTTAAGACCTCTCACGTCCTTTCACGTCAAAAAAAGTATGGAAAGTCCCAGAATTACTTGTAAAGTAAATTAATTTATTCACATTCAATATGAACATTCAACTGAATATGACAATACAGTACTGTGTAACCAAGAAATTGATTAAAATAAAATAAACACCACATTACGACACACTTCCTGGGCATGCTAAATAAATTCTGAAAAAATATAATAATTTCAGTCTGAGCTGCACAGTTTGCAGAGTAGTAAAATACGCCCAAAAATACGTTTAAAAAACATTTCCCAAAAAGCGTTTAGTTAAGAACAATTTAAAAGTAATGTTAACTACATAATCCAATCAATAACCAATCGTATTTAAGACAGTAAAGGCAGAAAGTAGAACTTCATACAGAAGGAGTAGTTTTACTCACTGGTTGTTGATTGCACCACCATGATCACAGTCACATGGTCTGCAGCCATCCATATCGTTACTGAGACCCCAGTGCTGAGGCTATGAGAGAGAGAGAGAGAGAGAGAGAGAGAGAGAGAGAGAGAGAGAGAGAGAGAGACTTGTTAAAAGACCATTTCAACAGACAGACCTCACAAGAAGCAAAATGTAAACAGCAGTTCTTAAACTAGGCAAGAGATCACATTTTTGCACAACAAAATGATGGAAATCTGTAAAAAAAAAAAAAAAAATTTATATATATAATACAAATTTAATAAAAAAAATTAAAGGTGCAGTAAGCATTTTCTGAGAATAACTGTTGATATTTGAAATCACCAAAACAAATTCAAAGTATAAATATAATAACAAATATAAACGTCCCTACCCAAAGGGATCACACCCCTATCTTGATAGCTCCGCCCACAAATTCATGAACTCGCTTATGCAGCACAGGCCCCTCCCCCCTCATGAGTGGACACGCCCCTTACTGCTGGTTGGCTACAAGTGAGTTTTGGTGCTTGGTCTGATACACTTTCAACAGCGTTTTTCTGAAATAGCTTACTGCACCTTTAAGCAATATTACATGAGCAAAAGTGCTATTATAATGAATGACCAGCCAATCAAATCCAAGCACTGGCACAAATTTTTGTATACGGGCAGTTCCGGTCCGTGATTCAGATTGTTTAAGCCGTATTCAAAGCCGTAGTAAATTACTCTACAAAGTTAACATACACCTGTGACCTCATTACATCAGTGTTACTGTACCACTATGTCCAAATATTGAAGTAAATATTTTTATACTTTAAAGCAATAAGCCCTGTGAAGCTGCTCTGCGTCATGCCTAACAATAATTATCTGTTCACTGTAAGTCAGGGCTTCTTGGTGCTTATTGCTTTATTACAAGTGTCACATTACTTACCATAAAAGTAAAATATTACGTTTTTAAAATAAAATAATTTACAGTTTTATAGACATATGAATTGACTCATAAATAAGCAGAACACCCACCAGACACTGGTCACAATTCCTTCCGGTAACCAGACGTTTACAATAGCAGTTTCCTGAGTCCGTATCGCATGGGCTTCCACCTGGAACTGTCCCCAAAGCATTGCACGTGCATGCTGGGTAACAACAACACAAGAATAGCTTTCTTTACAGTCGTGAAGACCTTATTTTCACATTGACAAATGATTTGGATTTAGACTGATTAGTCGCTTTATTGTGTGAGGCATCGACTTACGCTGGCATCCCAGAGGGTCGTCGCTGAGTCCGTAATGGCCCTGTTTGCACTGGTCACAGCGCTCTCCTTCCACATTCGGCTTACAGCGGCACTGACCCGAAATCAGCCCGAGAGACACGTCTGTCAGCGGATCACAAACTCCGCCGTTCAGAGAGCCGACCGGATCACAGTTACAGGCTGGAAAAGAAATTCAGACAGCATACTTAAAGACAATGGGAGGAACTGTAGACAGCTGGGAAAACTAACAAACAAAGCCATGCTAGATCTTATGGTATATCAATGCAGGCACAAGAAATTTTAAATTATTTGCATCTCATTATATATAATAGTACAGTTTTTCAAAAGTAATTTTGGTAAAACTGTCTATTACAAAGTTACCCATCAGCACAACAATCTATTGGTAACACTTAACAATAAAATTTAGTTTGTTAACATTAATGAACATTTATAATGTTACAAAAGATCTGTTTCAAATAAATGCTGTTTTTTTCTTACATTTCTTTCAGGATTCTTTGATGAATTGAAAGTATTACAGTTTCCAAAACAAATTTAACATGGATAATAATAAAAACCCATTTATAATAATAGAGCACCAATAATAACTGATAATATTTGAGCAGCAAATCAGTATATTAGAATTATTCCTTTCATGTCACACTGAATATATTGAGTTTTACAATATATTCAAACAGAAAACAGTTATTTCACAAACAGTCATTTCAAACAGTATTATTAAAATTTCACAATATTACGGTTTTTACTGTATTTTTGATCAAATAAATTCAGCTTTGATGAGCAAAAGAGACTTCTTTTAAAAAGTATTCCAAACTTTTGACAGGTGGTGTATGTTTGTTAATTCATGTTTGGTCATAATGCATTAAACAATGATAATTTATGCAACTTGAAATGTTAAAAATGTATTTTGACACTACATTTCTGCTTTGTGGTCAAAGGGTTCAAATGAAAAACCTCAGTCACCACAACAAAAGAGGAATGTGAAACCTTAGACCCGTGTGCTTTGAAAAAGGGCGGAGCTCTGTGGTGATGGACTACTTCAAAGCCCAGGTGTTTCTACTCCCCAAATCTCCACAAGCAGAGATAAACAAAGAAACAGCTGGACCAGAATCACATCACAAACTAGACTAGACAGGTAGAGGAAAAGTAGCTGTATGAATGGGGGGGGGCTGGAGCTCAGAGGACATGACAGGAGAGGAAATGAGAGGGGACACCTACGCTCGCAGATGTTGGGGTCGCGGATGTCTTTCTCCGGATGTTGGTAGAAGAATGGCTTGCACTGCTCGCACTTGTGACCCATGGTGTTGTGCTCGCAGCCGTCGCACACACCACCGCTCACGTTACCCGAGGCCTGAAACACGGCCATGTCGAAATGACAGGAATCAGAGTGATGATTGCAGTTGCACTCTGTAAAAGAAGCAAGAAAATGTTAGTGAGATAATGCAGATAATGGTAGATAGCAGAGTAACACTTGTGCAACAAACTACAACAATGTTGTTTAAAAACTATAATACAGTAAAATTTGTAAAACAAAGAACTACAGTGTTGTTTAAAAACTATAATGCAGTAAAATTTGTGCAATAAAGAACTACAACAACGTTGTTTAAAAACTATTTTGCAGTAATTTTCGACTGTGGATTTAAGGAGTTACAATTATCTCACAAATGTTTTAGTACTGTCAAAAATCTTAAGATCTTAAAAATCTTAAGTTATTTATCTTAAGAAATTATAATGCAGTAACAATGGTACAACAAAAACAACATCAACTTTTGTTTAGAAACTCATGTAAAAACAATGATATAGCAAAGAATTATGATAACGATGTTTAGAAACTATAATGCAGTAACATAGAACGAATATATATATATATATATATATATATATATATATATATATATATATATTCGTTCTAATAACTCATAAATATTACGTTTTGGGGTTTAAACCACATAACATTGTATAACCTGAACTAAACTTGTTGTGTCCTAGAAAGTTATTTTTAGATATATTATTAGATCTTGACAAAAAATTTGCATGATTTCATTGGCCCATGATATAATGTAGCATAACATCATACTTTTACAGGCGTTGGTGTTACGTCCCTCGGCGGGCCTCCAAGGCAGGTCATGGTAAAAGTCCTGACAGCGCTCACAGTTCAGACCCATGGTGTTATGATTACACATACAATGGCCATGGACCTACGGCAAAAGCAGACATAATAATGATAACCAATAACAAAACACTCAAAATAATTATAATCAAACTGATTCTATTTGGAATAGGATGTTTAAAAGCACCAAAAAAAAATATAAACAGAAGAGAAGATGAAAATTTGGAGAGAGCCAACTTCTAACTCAGACCCTGAAATGTTTTGTGAAAAGCTTCTTCTTACAATAAAAACTTAGATAAAAGATGCAGTTGCTCAGAACATACAAATCCGTCCCTAAAACAGATGGCAACAGGAGATGTTTATACTGGATGCATCTGGTCTATATTAAACAAACTCCAGCTCTGGAACATACGCAGATCTAGACACAGTCTATGTGAGTTTTCATAGAACTGCTTCGTACCTGGAGAAAATCTAGGGTCACTTCAATGCAAAAAAATGTCCTGAGATTGAGATCTTGATGTATTTTCAGTTCATTACTTTTGTAGGGGCAGCTACAGACTGAGTGCAAACAGAGGAGACAGCAGACTAAACAGGAACCTTGTTCCTTTGGTGTATTTAGTTTTTGTCTCTAAAAATCATTGATATAAAACACTAAAAACACATACTACAAACAAAAATGAAAAACCAAAAAAGGTTTGTAAACAAGACACTCGACAAGACCCTCTGCGTGCATTTTCTCTGCCACATGATTATTTGCGCTGTAAACAATTCAATAATGAAACCATGAGGCGGTCCACATACTTTCATACTAATGTGAAACAGATCCAGACTGAATTAGCAGCAGACTGTGATGGAAGTTCAAAAGATTTCTTTCCGTGACAAATGTGTGTGAGATGTTTTATTCAAACCAGAGGTTAAAAATGTCTGCTGCATTTACATTTGGCATAAATCAAAAACTAGTTCCTTTTAAATTTTCTGTATTTATTTCCTATTCATTATCATATAATACCGCATTCAATTTTCATAATTTCTTGCCATTTGTGATGTGATAAAAATAGTTAAATGGAGCTAGGAGTAATACACTGAAAATAGTCAAAAACACAATTAGTATAAATTAAATATAACAATAAGTAATATAAATATACAATATATAAATATAATTTAATCTAAAACTAATAATAGTGAACTATAAAAAAAAAAATATATATACTAATAACTTACTTAACGCGCCCCTATTATGCTTTTTAGGATATTACCTTTCATGTAGTGTGTAATATAGCTGTTGTTCGTGAATGTAAAAGTTCTGCAAAGTTTCAAAGATCAAATGCAGATAAGTGGAGTTATTGTCTCACAAAAGAAAGAACCGTTTCTGAACAGCCTGAAACGAGTCTTCAGTAATTCCACTGAAGGTTTGAAACAAATTTGTATAATTTCAGTCTATGGTCTTCATTGGCTGCCCGCAAACAACATGTACTTTGACCCTCAAACAATGGAGTTGTAGCTGAGACTTGAAGAGTTTGGTTCATGTTGTCATGTCGAGAAGATGCTGTTTCCATGCACTTTCAAAAGATAAGGATTTGAGCTCAAATTTATATGACAAAACCAACGCCATTGTTACTGTTCGTATCACTGTGTATCAACCACTGAGGAAGATCCAGAGCTGAAATTCAGATATGGTAATGAGTGTTTCTTTCCTGACACGCTCTGTAAGAGGCATCTGACCAATCAGAGCAGAGTAGACCAATCACAACAGACTGGGCCATCTGACCAATCAGAGCAGAGTAAACCAATCACAACAGACTGGGCCATCTGACCAATCAGAGCAGAGTAGACCAATCACAACAGACTGGGCCATCTGACCAATCAGAGCAGAGTAGACCAATCACAACAGACTGGGCCATCTGACCAATCAGAGCAGAGTAAACCAATCACAACAGACTGGGCCATCTGACCAATCAGAGCAGAGTAGACCAATCACAACAGACTGGGCCATCTGACCAATCAGAGCAGAGTAGACCAATCACAACAGACTGGGCCGTCTGACCAATCAAAGCAGAGTAGACCAATCACAACAGACTGGGCCGTCTGACCAATCAAAGCAGAGTAGACCAATCACAACAGACTGGGCCGTCTGACCAATCAAAGCAGAGTAGACCGATCACAACAGACTGGGCCATCTGACCAATCAGAGCAGAGTAGACCAATCACAACAGACTGGGCCATCTGACCAATCAAAGCAGAGTAAGCTCTCAGAAAGAAGGGGTTTAGAGAGACAGAATCCCTTATTGAACCGTTTCAGACACTCTGAGAAAAGAGTTGATGCTACAATGTATTTTATGAGAAAATTAAAGTGTTTTTGACCTTGGGTGCATGTAAACCTATTGTAGGAGACCTTTAAAACAAAACTAGGAGCCTTTAAAATAGCATAATAGGGGTGCTTTAAATTACAATAACAAATGGCTTTTGCATGGCTTGATAAAACTACATACCATGCCCTCCATGGCCTCTTCAGCTCCATCGACGGGGGCGCATTCAGATGCGTGTCCATAGCAAAAACAGTTTCCTCTGACCACCATGTCGTAGATTGAGTAGTAGTACTTCTCCTTGATCTCTATACGTGAGTCCAGAAGGTTGTCCCCGAGAGTGTGCAGCCTAGTGAACTTCACTCTCAGATTAGTGATCTTTAACATGTCTATAGAAGGGAAACGTAAATTATAGAAAGCAAGAAGTTAGAAATACAACCATTTGGTTGGTCTTAAAGACAAAGATGTATGTTTTTTTAAGAAAAGGTCACTGCTTGTGTTTCGTTTGTGTCCTTACTTTGGATTCTGGGGCTGTAGGGATCATCAATCCTGAAGACTGGATCCAAAACCCTAAAGATGACCTTTAGAACCAAAAGAAATAAGAGTCAATGAAAAATCCAGTATTTAAGGAAGTATTCACCAGAAGTGCAGTAAATTTCCAGACACTCACCTCGCCCTCAGTTGAGGGTTCAATGTCAGAGTAGCGAGAATCGCAGATAACATCATCCACTTTGGTCATGGGTCCTTGAGAGACGAAGGGGAAGGAGGATTCGCAGTCATAAGCAAAGTAACGATACACTTGCCAAGTCTTGCCAAAGTCCGAAGAACGCTCGATCACCATGGCAGCCGGTCGAAATGTCTATGGAGAGAGAGAGCACAATAGGACATTGCAAGCTTGGGATCAATACTTCCAATATTGATGATATCCCGTATCATCAGGATTGATCCTTACATAATATCTATACTTATTTTTTGGTTACACTTTATTTTAAGGTGAAGCTGTTACAGGGTATTTACACAAATTAGTACTGAGTAATATTAATTAACTACATGTACTTAGGGTTACGGTTAGGGTTAGTTGATTGTAATTATGCATAATTTATTAGGTATTACTATAGTAAGTCCATGCAACATGTAACTACGTCACCTTAAAATTGTTACCCATTTTGCAACTACATTGTATTTGATTAGCATGAACATTACAGTGTATTAAAGTGCAACTTTGAAGTTTCCATCCCACTAAATCTTGCCAACACGTGACATTTATTATAATAGTTTTTTTTAAAGAATCATTGATATAAAAATTCTGACCTATACAATAAGCTGATAATTAAATTCATGTTATGCCCAATAACTAATAAATGGATGACATTAAAAATTACAGTAAAGTTAAAATAAGTCATTTTAAATGCTACAAGTAAATTTAGATATCTCATTACAATGCATCATTTAAAAATGGATAATTATTTTTAAATTGGATAAGGATTAAATTTAAGTGCTATTAAATTAACCAAAAAAATAATATTGCCCAATATGGTAGTGATATATTACCATATTACCAAATGTTTTGAATTAGATTATAATCTAATTTAAAAATTTTGTTCAAGTTTTAGTAATTTTGTCGTGTGTTTGTTATTTTTATTAGTTATTAGTTTATTTGTTTTAGTTATTTTGGTACTTCAAGTAAAACTAAACCAAAATAAGCTGAACCAATAATAACCCTGATATCATCAGTAGTTTCATAATTTGTAATAATTTGCTGTTTATTTGTTGTTTTTGCTTTGATTTTTTAAGATTTAAATGTTAAAAGGCAAGACATTGTACTGTTAGAAACATGGAATTGGATATTATGATATGATATGATGTATGATATTATTTTATATTATATAAAAAAAAACAGTGACTTGTGTCTTGTTCAGAGCCATTTCACAACAATCTTTGCAATGAACATCACATGAGCACTATTGTTCTCTTGAAGCCAGTTGTTTAATCTGTGCTCTCTGATATTTTTTAACTATATTGCTGAAGTGAGATCATGGCGAAATGTAATCTTTAGTTGAAGCATTCCATCGGTCTCAGTCGGCTGCACAGCTGGGTTTATCCCAGACCTCCCACGGCTCCCACACACTGAGCAACACTTCCCCTCCTGCCAGCAAAATCCACATCAACCCCCCCTTACCTTCCCACATTCTCTCTTAACGACCTCAAATCTCGCCTCAGCCTGGGGCTGTGGCGACACCTTCCCCCTAAACGCACATCACCAACTGCCTGCGTCCCCTAAGCACTTACTTTAAAGGTCATGATGAGGTGGGTGAAGTGGAACTCTGCCTCAAGGTTCAACTGGATTGTGACGTTCTCCAGGCCTGAGAAAGAGGAAAAAGACATCAAGAAAGAGTCCAGTCAAAGGGTTGTATTTCTCCACAATTATTAATGCACTTCCATTTGTTAACTGCCAGATATCATTCTAAAAACTTCTTTATTAGCCTCTATGGTTCCATGAAGAACATTTCCATTCTTTCCAGTTTTTAAAGTGGTTTCAGGTCTGAGATTTGCTCTGTCCCTGCTGGTGTCCCTCAGGGTTCAATTATAGGCCCTTTACTTTTTAGCATTTATTTGAGCATATTTCCTTTTTGATTGCTCTTAAGTTCACTCAGGCTTAATTATCAATTTTACGCAGACAATACTCAGATTTACAGTATATCCACTCTAAACCTGCATGGTCAAAATATTTATTTTCTCTCACACTGCATTTTTGAGATAAAAATATGGATGACCCAAATTTTTCTGTTTCAAGACTGAGGTCATGCTTATTAGCTCTCCTCATCAGCTTCCTAAAGTTGGATCACTAATTTGAAGCTCTGTTTCGGAGTTACTAAATAAAAAAAAATAGGAGTTATACTTAGTTTCAGTACAAACTACACAATTTCACCAGGAACATCTGCAGCTTGTACATTAAAAAGCAATGCCCAATTGCTCTAATAGTACTTCAGAACTCTGCTGCTCTATACTTACACTGCTTTTTTATTGGTAAAGTGCTTTGAGGGTCTATACACATCAAAAATAAGAATAAACAGAGTCATATCTTTAATCCCCCCCCCCCCCGGTATTCTTTGGTCCAGTTGGCAGCTGTATCTCTCATGGGTAAGTATTTCTCTGTCCTCCTACATACTCTCTCCTAAACCATGCATTCACAGGCTTCTCTGGTTGCATTCATGGTCCCTTGTTTCCTGTCTCGCTACATTTCACACTCCTCCAATGCAATAACCAGTAAATCTCTGGATTTCCATTTCCTCTGTCTGTTCATGTAATTGAGGAACATATGGCTTGTAGAAACTGTACATTCTAACAGCTTGAAACAGCGGAACCTTCTCCTTTTGGCTAAAGGTGTTTCGTAACTCATCTGAGTGGCTTCACAGTTTCTATCTACATACACCGCAGGTCCCCTTACATGTTAAGTTGCCATTTTGCGCCATCATGTTTCTACAATAGCCCTAAACGGACAAACGTGTTTCGTCACTATGTTGTTCTTCGTGCAAAGAAACACTGAACAAGTAATAATATTTGCAATAACATTTCGGTTTACTGAATAATTAAATGGATAGTTCACCCGAAAATGAAAATTAGCCCATGATTTACTCATCCTGAAGCCATCCTAGGTGTATATGACATTCTTCTTTCAGACGAATACAATCGGAGTTATATTAACCCTCTCTGGGGGTTAATAAAGGCCTTCTAAAGTGAAGTGATGCGTTCGTGTAAGAAAAATATCCATATTTAAAACTTTATCGACTAAAATAACAAGCTTCCGGCAGACGGCCGTAGACAATTCGACTTGCGCCAAAAGAGTAACCCTTGAACTTGACGCACCACCTAATGACAAACGCAGTAATCCCAGTCCTGTTTGTTTGAACCGGTTTGAACTGTGAGAGGCGTCAATTGCCATCATTACGTTGTGTGTCAAGTTCAAGGGTTACTCTTTTGGTATAAATCGATGCGTACGGCCGTCTGCCGGAAGCTAGTTATTTTAGTTGATAAAGTTTTAAATATGGATACCGGTACTTTTCTTGCACGAAAACATCGCTTCACTTTATTAACCCCCGCAGAGCCGTGTTGAGCACTTTAATCATGAATAGATGCGCTTTAATGGACTTCCAAAGACAAACAGCCATTCAGTCCCATTATCAAGCTTGGACAAGCCAGGACATTTTTTAATATAACTCAGATTGTATTCGTCTGAAAGAAGAATGTCATATACACCTAGGATGGCTTCAATCAGTGAGTAAATCATGGGCTAATTTTCATTTTTGGGTGAACAATCCCTTTAAGTAAACCTAATTCCTTACTTCATCTTTGTAAAGAAACCTCAATGCTTAACTGGCTACTCTCTGCTGTCGCAGACGACGATATCTTTTCCTGTCGGCCACCGTAAATTCTGTTGGTTACGATTCGCAACCTCACCACTAAATGTCGCTAAAAATCACACACTGCACCTTTATTGCTGAATTACTGGTCTGTTGAGTGTCTGTCCTCCCTAAGATATTTCCTTTTTTATGTTTTTTCTGCATATTGGTTTATATATATATATATATATATATATATATATATATATAGTTGATACTTTTTATTTAAATTGTGACATTTATCTCATGCTGTTTCAAACCAGTATAACATTTTTTAGTTAAATGTTCTTTCAACACTATCAGCAGGAAGAAAACTCTTTCCCAAGGGAAAAAGAGTTGTCATTCCACACTTTGAAGACGGGTCATCACCTTAACTGGTCAGCAATTACACAACTGCTTTGAAGTTGCTAGTGCCTCCATTGGTCTGATTATAGGGGAACTAACAGACACACTAATGAGAGAGAGTTCCCTATAGTAAGTGTTACACTGCCTTCCTATGTTCCCATGAGAACTATACGGATAGTGAGCTCTTTCACACTTTAGGGGCTTTCGCACCGGAGGAACCTTTTCAGTACCTGGACGTCGGCGTGTTCGCACCGCAGGAACTAGGAACAATTTTAGTTCTAGGAACTCTTTTGGAGGAACTAATTTAGCTCCTACTTCAGAGTAGGGTCTAAACCCGCACTATAGGAACTATCCGTGACGTTAGTGTTCGCGGATTGGCCGAAAGCACATGAAACACAAGCACCCACCATTTAAAAAAAAAAGCCATGTACAGGTAAACACACATATTATTGCCTATATATTTACTCCAGAAACTAACTCTACGAACATGGAAAACAGTGATAGATGGGCCTCTTAACCTTTATGCTAAGGAGAAAATCCAATGCAACTTTGAAGGGACCAAGCGAAACATGATCATGTATTTCTGCTCAGCTAGCAACACTGGATATCAACCACATGGCATACGCTTATAACTTGTCATATACTGTCTACTTTTATGTATAATAGTTCTATCTAATAACGTATTAGACAGAACTGTTGGTCAGTTCATTACCTAATGAACACGGAGAATGCAAGCACTGTTTGTTTGCTCAGACTCTGGCGTTCTCAAAATAAAGGTCCACCACCCGCGCTGTCAAAATAAAAGTCACAAGAACGAGAGCGGCTTACGTCACTTCGGTGCGAATGCAACAGGAAAAGGTTCCTATGGGAACCATTAGTTCTCAGGGAACCACCCTGGTGGTTAGTTCCTAGAACTAAGTTCCTAGAACTATCTGGTGTGAAAGCCCCTCTTCACTGAGCAAACACTTCAAATGGTACTGAACATTGGTATTGAAAAGGAAAAAAGATGAGCAATTGTCTTGTTTGGAGTCACAGCTCAACTCACCATTTTCCGACTGCCACCAAGTCTTGAGCCGGTTCGGAGCAAACGTAGTCACAACATTTTCAATTCCGTGGCTGGTTACTTGCTGCATACTCTCATCGTAGGTCTCCCTGGAATCGCACACAAAGCACTTCTTCTCTTCCTGTGATAGAGGGGGTGGGAAAACCAGATAATGTCAATTGCATTCTTGTGACACAAGAAGTTCTCCAAATGAAATGAATGACTGACTGTAAAGGTCTCCGAGATACCAAAGCAAGTCAACCCACTTGGTCTGATTTACATTACGCTGCTTTTTCAAAGTCTGATGACCTACAGAGAGCATTGGTTTCATGTGCTCCAGATGTTAAGAGTTGCTTTGGGACATTTTTCTCTTCATTAAAAACCTATTAAAGCAATTTAGTTCTCTTGACGGGAATTAGCTTGAAGTTGGGACATATATGGAGTTGTAATTGTGGCCAGCACATTAAAATGAGTTCCTGTCTACTTCCACCTCATAACCGCCATTTGACCTCACGAGGGAAGGATGACATCACCACCACCATTTTAATGACTGTATGCATGCCATGAGCTCCATCTCAAAATATTGCACTGCAAAGATTTGCCTTTGATGACACCACCTAGCTCTAAATGATTAAACATGAAGAGATGAAGGTAAACTGAAGACTGGTGATCAAAAGAACTGATACACTGGTTTAAAGCAAATTTTTGGTCTCGAGACAAGACTTTTTCACTTTTGTTGTAACATGAGTGATTATAACTCAAACATAGCATCAATGAACCTCTATAAACCTGCAGGTAGCAGTTTTGAAGATTCAGAAGACCCTCATAACATTTTCAATGGACCTACGTAAAACGTTTTAAGGCGTTTTATCTAGAAGGAAGTCGTCTAGACATTCAAAGGTCACAGGTCCTGAAACAAATCTCTTCATGTTTAAGACAAACATAACTTCATGTTCCAAAAACACCCACATGAAATAACAGGACTGCAATAAAGCTCTTTCTGAAGAGGTTCCAGATAAAAGCCCCGAGGGGTGTTGGGAGAAATAAAACACATAAATCCTCAATTGTGGTATTGAAATATAATTATCAGGCCAAATATAGAGCCCACAGGGGTGCAGTTTTCATTTCGAATGAACATATTTCAATTGAGATCATGACGTTAACATAAAATTAATGCTTATCTTTGCAACCTGAAAAATGAAGTCCTTATAATTTCCACCACGTTGGAATGATGTTAGCTCATCATTCAAAGTCAATGTTTCTGAGACTTTTAATAGCAAAACATCTGCATTTATTCAAAAGGGTTTTGAGATGCAGCACATAGGTTACCTGCAAATGACTGACGATACAAAAGGGCTCAGGTTTATGGAGACCGCATGTTGAGGTGGCCGAGAGTTGGTCAGCTCTTCCAATGAGAAGATCTCCTGTGGCAGGATAACAGCTCCCCTCTGTGCAAACATCTCCCAGCTCAGGCACATCCGCAAGAGCCCATGCCCCTAGAACTTTGTGGAAGAAAAACTTTTATATGCATTTGTACTAATGAAACATAATATCATATGGACTTTGTTTGCTTGTATTTTCAAGGTCCTTTAAGTTTTAGAAAAGCTCAAAAGAGTGAGTAATGATAGACCAACATATCAGCCAGGCTGCTAAATGTGCCATTTTAACATACATACATGAAAAAAATAAAGGATCTTTATGGCATTTACGGTTCCATGAATAACCTTTAACATCCATGGAATCTTGCCATTGCAAAAAAAGATTCTTTATATTGGAAATTATTCTTCAGATTATTAAAATGTTGTTCACACTAAGAAAAAAACATGGTTCTTTTAAGAACGGTTCACTTAAAAGTTATTTGAGGAACCACAAAATGGTTCTTCTGCGAAAACCCCCTTTTGAAAAGCCCATATCCACATAAATATAAGTTGGCCTATATGCTATCTAAATATGATTCAACTGGTTGTATAGCAGTTAGTTGAAATTAAATTTTAATTTAATTATACAAGTATATTAATAAAAAAATGTAGCCTAAATGAAAAAAAAAAGTGAATTTAAGTGTAAAACAAAACATACATCACAGGTGAACGTGCAAAGGTGTATACATATATTTTGTAATATTACTTGAAGTAAATAAATTGCAAAAATATAACTGCTTAAAGTTTGAGAACCCATGCTTTGTGGCAGTTAAAATTGGGAAAACCTTATGTGACTTTGCCTCAACCAAATTAAAATGAAACTTACTTAGAAGGGCTGCGAGCTGTAACAGCATGTTTCTAGATTCTTTCTTCAGCCTGTGTGAGCAGTAATCCTGGTTTTGAACTGAGTCTGATGATCAATGCAGACTGAGATGTCTGCTATACTGCAGCTGGAACTGCGAGAAACTTTTTCTCCTCCGCCGCTAATTTTCTGCGCATGCGTCAACTCGCGCCCTCCCCCATTCATGAAGGTGGTCTTGAGGTAAGCAACGCAACGGTCGGACAAAAAGAGATAAAACGAATTAAAAGAGTACTATAAGTGTAAGTCTAAGTAGACTGATGTATGTACACGTCAAATGACAAACACTGATTGTAAGCATTTGCATACACTGAGGAAAACGTGCCTTTTGTCAGTTTTGTGAGATTTGAATATGGACTCGGCAAAGATTTACCCTCGGGCGGAATTGTTCGGGTTTGTGACTGGAAAAAAAAAGAGTAATATAGTAATATTTTGTGCCGTATAGGCAAATATTTTTCCATTTGTATTTCAATATGTACCAACAAAATGTAAGATATTTACCTTAATGTACCTTCTGTGGCTTACCATGTTTTAACCATGATAATTATATGTGCTATATTCAAGCACCACGGTATTAGCATGGTACTCCAAGGTATTAATATAGTACATGTCCCAGAAAATCATGGTAGCACAATGGTACTTTTTGTTAGTGTTAAGATAAAAATAAAAACACTTATCAGTGGTTGCATTATTTAAAGACACTTATCAGTGGTTGCATTATTTAAAGATTAAAATAAAATAGCCTATAAAATGTTCTCACAATCTCTCAATAATAATTATAAAGTCTTAACAACAATTATGTTAACAGCTATTCTTACTTTCAATGATATGCTGAAATGAACTGGCATGTGAAATGGGAGTGATCAGTGAAATGGCCTTAAATAAGGGAGGATTCCTTAGTAATTAGACAGTTTAAAGGTGAGTCAAAGAGCAGGAGGTTCATGTAAAACTAATTGTTGTCTCGGCTGAGCTAAATTAGTGAAATAATCCAAATGACAAGGCAGAGAAAAACAATACTCTGTAATTTTAGACATTAAGAAGTAACCCAGAGCTTTTGATTAGTGTATTCCTAAGGCAATAAAAAGTGGTCAGTTATGTAGATGGAGGGCATGTTCTCCTAAGCACATTTGATTCCTTAAGGTCATTTTACCCTACATCCTGTAACCAATTCACTTAGCGTTTTTCTTTGTTTTCTCTTTGTAAACTTCAGGAAGAGATTAGGTGAGGTGACACAACTCATATCTGTAGATCCTTCAGAAACCAGAATGACACAGTTTACCCATTCAACAGACTTTATGACCTACACCAGAAAAAAAAAAAAACGTTCAGTCAGGTAACTAAAAAAAAATTACTTCAGATTGTAACACCAAAATTAACTAGTTGTATTCAAGTAAAAAAAAAAACACTAATATATCTGAATTAACCTGACTACAGGTTACTCCTAAAAGTCATTTTTAAGAATCAGATCAGGTAGAAATAACTATAAGGTAACAACTGCACCTTTTCATTTTTTTATTGTTTTAAAACAAGTGAAGATGAAATGATCTCAGATAAAATGTCTCAACAACACTTAAGTAGCTAAAAATGGGGGAAGATCCACTCAGACAGATCAATGAAATATCATCAGTGGGACTTTACCTTTGGTTTTGCAATTCAACAGTAAACAGAGAGGCTATTAACACCTAAGAACAAAAGCACAGACCCTCCACCTCCTGCGAGAGACAAACAAACACATTCCACAAGCAGCAGGCGTCTAAACTTGACTGACTTATCTTATTGCGCATGGAGCAGCTGTAGAGATGAACTCTGGAAGTAATGCTGAAGTAGATTTTTAATCTATAGAGGTTTTAATTACTTAACCATGAACCAAAAACAATGGAAATACTTAAAAGCATTTGAACTGTTGGAGGAAGCTTAGGAATATGCTTAAATAGCTCAGACTAAGCTAATCTGAATCAATCAGTAATTAAATATGCATCTCTGATTCGTCAAGTCTAAATCAAACATTAAATTCATGAGTCTTTTTGATTGATTCATTTTAAAACCTGGCTCATAAGAATCATTGTTACTCAGTGAGGACAACTCACTTGAAAAATAGGTTTTGTCGTCATTATTTTTGTCATTATTTATCTCATTCAATTCAAGTTTCAAGTTTGTTCTTATTTATATAGCACATTTAAAAACAGCAAACATGGCTGACCAAAGACCAGGGCAAAACCACACATTCATGATAGAAGCTCACAATGAATTAAAAGCTAAAGAAAAAAAGTAGGTTTTAAGAGAAGATTTAAAAACAATTAAAGACTGCGCCGATCTGATGTAGACCGGAAGGCTGTTCCACAGCCTAGGGCCGGCAATAGCAAAGGCTCTATCTCCTCTATTCTTTAATTGTGATCTGGGGACAGATGAAAGTCTCTTATCACCAGTGATCAAATGTACGTTTTCTTTTGAGGAACTTTGCAGCGGCATTTTGTACTAATTGGAGACGAGCAATAGAGTATTTGGTCATGCCATAGTAAAGAGAGTTGAAGTAATCCAAATGAGATGTAATGAGCGCATGGATAGCAATCTCTAAGGTTTTCTCAGACAGAGAGGATTTAATCTTAGAGAGAAGACGTAGCTGGAAGAAACAGGAACTAATCACCGCATTTGTTTGTTTTTCAAATTTGAGGTTCTGACCCCAGAAAACACGTAAGTTCTTAATGCAGGATGAAGTAAAAGGAGCAAGGTAATCCAGGTCAATGCAATCTCATTCGATTCAACAAACTCATAACTTGAGTAAATTATGATTTGTTTTGCTGTGCCACTGTAGATTCAAGCAGTGCAGGAAACAATGCTGCATGGTTTGTGTAATGTAGTTGGCATTTTTAATTTTACTCTTGCGTCCTCTAGTGGACAGTCAGGGTTGTACATTCCCTATATGACATTGTCAAACACAGGACTGTCCATAATTTGCTAAAAATATACTATAAAGAAAATACTTAAAGAAAAACATCAGATTAAAAAATGGACAGAACCATAAAGCATTCCTGGTGCTTGATGAGAACCAGTTTGTAGCACTAGATTCAGCAAATCCTTAAATCAGGGTTCCTCAAATCCGGTCCTGGAGGGCCACTGCCCTGCAGAGTTTAGTTCCAACACTGATCAAACACACCTGAACAAGCTAGTCAAGCTCTTCAGAGTTACAAGAAAATTGCAGGTATGTGAGTTTGATGAGTGTTTGAGCAAAACTCTGCACGACAGTGGCGCTCCAGGACCAGGATTTGAGGAACCCTGTCTTAAATGATCAAGATAAAAGAGCTGCATTTATCCCATAATCCTAGTCCGAGGCAGTTTTGTCCTGCGTTGCCTTCAGCATTCTCCCATGGCAAACACTAAAAATGATTCCACTAATTTTGAGGATGGGAAACCCTTGCAGGCTTAAGTGGAGCACAGATCATATTTTTCCACTTTGTCAACAATAAAGTTCTTCAAATAATCTGCCTCCTTCTGGAGTGCCTCCAAATCTTTCATCTTTTCCTCTTTTCTTTCAATTGCATCCAGAATCCTTTTCTCCAAGTCTAAAGAAACACCAAGGATAAAGAAACATTTCACATATCGAAATCCGTCATACCATTAAATCCAGATGTATACTGCTCTGTTTTGATGATATTGTACCTTCAATGTTCTTCATTTTATCTTCCACATATTTAGCCAGCGTCTCTGCCTCCATTGTGATGTTCTTTAGACGTTCATTAGCCTCTTCATTAACATTCTGGTTTGTGCTATTCAGTTTTAATTTTTCAAACTGCTCTTTCAGTTCTTCAAGATCCTGTAAATGTAGAAAAGCAATCAACTCTTAACAGAACTGGTTAAGGTTAGCTAAATAAAGGCAGCTGCAACATCTTTCCAGTTACTACGATTATACTTTTAAACAGTTACGTATGTTTGTACATCCGACATATTGCATATTTACATAAAATATATGTACTTGTAAGACTTACATCGTTGACATCATTGGCACTGGCGAGAGCTGCATTGGCAGCATCTTTGGCCTCCTTCCCCTGAGCTCTGTTCATCTCCGTCTTATTCTTCAAGGCCTGGATTTCATCCAATAACTTTTTGGCTCGAGTCGAATCCAAATTGTCCTCAATGTTTTTCAGTTTAGGTTCAGTCTATTTAACATTGATGAGAAAATATTGTTATTAAGCAGTATATTGGTGATATAATAGGTGATAACACTGAGAGCAAAATAAACTAAACTATAATTTCGTATTCATTTTAAAGGGATAGATCACAGAAAATAAAATGGTGTGGACCACATGTCTGATGTCATGATGTGTGTGTAGAAATTACACCATACAGGTCTAAATGACATGGAGGTGAGTGAATGACAGAATCACTAATTGAAAGATTCCTTAAACATGCATGCATTGTATAGCAAAATAAATCATTACCTCATTAACTTTGCCACTGATAGCATAATTGTTTTCGTCAGCCTCATCCAGATCATTGACTATCTTGTCATTGAGCTCTTCTGTATCATTCAGTACTTTCTCTATCTCCCTTACATCAATTGCCTTGGTTCTGTTCCTGGTTATACAACAACCAAACATGATTAGTGATGCTGGTGACCACAGGTTTAGCTTTATAAAGCACTTAAATAGTTTAAACTACAGATGTGAGACATAGAATTCATTACTACAGCCTCACAAGATTTCTTTGGCCCTCTCCTTCAGGTTTTCTGCAATTTTGGCTTGTTTTTCTAAGTGCTCTAGATCATCGTTGAAGTCTGTGATGTTTGCCAAGATCTTCTTGATGTTCTCAATCATGTCCTTGATCTCATCAGGGGACTTGGGTAGCTGAATGGACAACACAGCATTGGCCAGTTTCTCAATGTCTTCTGGCCTCACCATCTCATCTGTTGAGGTACAACACTCAACTAAATTTACATTTTACAATGTACATTTTCATTTTATTGTAAATGTAAACTTAAGTAGTCGTTTCATCTTAAAATTCCTCATGCCACACCAAATTTATATGATCTGGAGACATTTGACAGAATGAAGCTGTTTTTAGCACAGAAATTTGGAAAAAAGAAAAATCACAGTGACAAATCTTTCTGCCGTAGGTCTGTGGGGCATTCTTTTTTTTTTTTTTTTTGTCTGTTCAGAATAAGAATGCAAATTTACTCTCTACAGTGGTACACAAAGGCAGCAGTGCACAACTTTCTGTTCCCTATCAGTCGGTCACTATCGACATACGTCGTGACCGACGAATAGGAATCTCGCTAGAGAGGCCAATCTACTTAGAGTGAAACTAAACGAGCCAATGCACGTTGGCGTGCAATCATTTGCAACAGCTGCTCTGCCACGCAGTGCGGTTATATAACGAGCAGCAGGTGTGATTACAGGAGCCGAGCACTTCGATGCTGTGTACTCTGCTGAAAGAAGAGTGTTACGAGAACGAGCAAGCTCTCAACGGGACCTCTCCAGTCTGAGCAAAATTGAGCAAAACAAAAAAGCTGTTTTTACAGCTGGTAAGGTGAGCCATGAGAGAGCTGAAAGGCTGTTCTTACGGCTGGTAAGGTCGCCAGCGAGAGAGACAGCGCACGACAGGTACACATTCCTGTCCATGTTCGCTGCGACTGTTCCCCTGCGTGCTTCAGCACCAAAGAGAGCAGTCTTTAAAAGAGCTTACAGGGGTATAGCGCATCTTTTTAAGTGTGTTTCTGGATGCAGTCGTTACCTGGATTATCCGTTACCTGGATGCTGGACCATCCACGAGGTGTGTACCAGTCGTTTCCTTCGGCGCTCCCCATGATGAACAGATGTCAATCGCTGCATCGGAGGGTGGGTCAGACGTGACAGCGGTGCCCGATTTGGACCGGGAGATGATGGCCATGCTTTCCCGGGCCACCAACAGGATCGGGCTCATGTGGAACCCTCCACCGTGTTCCGAGCCCTCGAGGCTGGACGATTGGTATCTCGGGGTGGCGTGCGCTGGTTCTCAGCAACCCACCCCGGTGCCTTTCTTCCCGGAGGTGCATGAGGAGCTCACTGGGTTGTGGACGGCACCTTTCACTGCCAGAAACCGTCCCGGTGGCTCCTCCTCCCTCACCACCCTTGATGATGGGACGGCTAAGGGATACATGCGCATCCTGCCAGTGGAGCGGGCCGTTGCCATGCAATTGTGCCCTAACTCCACTTGGCGAGGAGAGCTGTGTCTCCCTTCCCGGGCCTGTAAGTACTCATCAGACTTAATCAGCAAGGCTTACAAAGCCTGTGGGGAAGCTGTCTCTGCCATACACGCTATGGTGTTGTTGCAGGTACATCAGGCCATGGCACTGAAGGACCTGCACGAGGGTGGTCATGATCCCCAAGTTCTTCAGGAACTTCTTGCCGCGACGGACCTTGCACTTCATGCAACAAAGGTGACCGTGCAGTCGGTGGGTCGTGCGATGTCCACGATGGTGGTCCAGGAACGCCATGTCTGGCTGTGTCTAGCTGACATGAGGGAGACAAAGTCAGGTTCCTTAACGTGGTCAGCTGCCTCCACTCCATTACCTGCGGCCCCTCAGTCTGCTCCTCCTGCGTCTGCCCTCGCTCCCGCGCCGCAGCAGCAGCCTCCACCTAAGCGGCACCAAGGAGCCAGCCACAGGCAGGCCGCCCCGCCTGTCCAGGCCCCCGCCAAGAGGGGCGGCAAAGCCAGGGGTAAGTGGCCCTAGGACGGGCGACCCGGAGATGGATGGGATTGCTCTTCGGGAGGTGGTGACCGCATCACTTCCTCCCCCCAAAGATTATTGGATGTTAAAAAAAACATTGCATTGACGGCATGCAAATGTTTGTGTTGGTCTAAACCAGGGATGGGCAACTTCGGTCCTGGAGGGCCACTGTCCTACAGAGTTTAGCTCCAACCCTAATCAAACACACCTGAACAAGCTAATCAAGGTCCTCAGGATTACTAGAAAATTACAGGCAGGTGATTTTTTCAGGGTTGGAGCTAAACTCTGTAGGACAGTGGCCCTCCAGGACCGAAGTTGCCCATCCCTGGTCTAAACAGATGCATTAACAACCGTTCATTCATAGTAAAATATTAATTGTATTGTATATGGAAAATATGTTTTGTAAAACACTAGGTTAGCACAAGTGTGAATAAGATTTGAGTGCTATAGCTGAGGGTAAGTTAAATTCTTCAATTCACATGATCAAGGAATATCAATGATAATTTTGTCATTGACACTTGTTACTGTCTACTTTTGTAGAATGAAAAAGAGAAGCTTGGAGCTCTGCTTTTGCTTCTGCTCTCCACAAAATGAAGATACTACTTCTGATTTGTCTGAGAGTGACCTGAGGTGAGTATATGATAAAATAACTACCCAATTACTTTTATTGACTGGATATGATCAAAGACCAGGCTAGCTTTTAACAGAAGCAAGCAAGTGATTTGTTAGATGCCTTACCTCTTAGGTAGTTATTGAGCTTCTCTATGAGGTTCTTGGTGTCAGTCTTTTCCTTCTCATATTTGTTCTTAGTCTGATTAATTTTATTCATCAGCTCCTCTGCTTGATCTTTGATGTAATTAGTCATTTTTGAGGTGTTCATGAGCTGTAAATAGAAAAGAAAACAGAATGAGGTCTACAAGTTAAAGATAAAAGGATAAGAAAGATATTGTGGCTTCTGAAAAACAACTTAAGTTCCTCTGGATACCCTAATATAGAACATTTGAACTACAAAACAGTAAAGTATATGTATTCAAAAATTATAAATAAGAGTATGCAAGAGTAGGAATGTCCTGGTAAGTTTTTTGACATGCCTTCGCATCATCTTCTTTGAGTTTATTGCGCAGAGCAGTGATGTTCTTCTCGGTCACCTCTGCCAGTTTGGAGGCATTGAGGCTGATGGGTAAACTCCCCGTACAGGCCGGCCCCCCGCACATCCCACACAAAGCTCCACCACATTTTGCTTTCTCACATTCTACATCACCTGGAGCCCCACAGATCTACGGCAGAAAGATTTGTCACTGTGATTTTTCTTTTTTCTTTTTTTTTTTTTTTACAAAACCACAGTTTTACTCTTCATTCACCTCCTCGTTGAGATTGGCAACGCTCAGAGCTTTCACTTTCCTTTCCAGCTTATCCATTTCTCCTATGCGACACTTTGCAAGTTCCAATGTGGCATTCTCTCTTGTCTTCCTGGAGGCTTCTTGGGTCTTTTTAGCCGCTTCCACTTTCTTCACGCTGTCAGTGAATTCGTCATAGAGCTTTTTGATCTTATTCAAAATATCTGAAGAAATGACACACAATAGTTACATAGTAGCGCCTTTAAAAGTCAAACTGAAGTGTTGTAATGATATTGTTCACAAATGACAGTATGATTCAGCCATAACAACTTTAATGGTGGTATTCATTGAGATTTAACACTTTTCACACACAAACCATTAGCTTTTACATCTGTCACTGGAACCTCTTTTGCCTTCTCTCTGAGATTCTTCAACAGCCTATTGAACTCAAGGCGGATGTTGTCGATGTCAGTGTTGAGAAGTACGGTTGGATCAATAATGATTATGTTTGGGTCAATGGTCTCCGTTTCATTCCTAAGGAGTTAGTAGAATACCATGCAAGATAGAGGCTTTCATTGTAGAAAGATTACTGTATACAGTATATTTTAATAAATTAATAGATTTAAAATAAAATGAGCATCATGTCATTGACCTAGAAATATTGTAGTATTTTAATTAAATTGTGTAAAGACATTGCAATACCTAATGCGTGCCAAGAGCTTCTCTAGTTTTTCAAGCTCATCCTGAGCAGTCATGTTAAGAAGACTCTGCAACTTCTCCAACAAATCCTGTAAGTGTTGTAGATCAGATGGAGGCCGATAGTCTTCAGGGCAAGGCATCATAGTTTCTATCCTCTCAGCATCTATTCTAATATCTGAGACGATTTTCTCCCAGAGGTGGAAGCAGGCATGGCAGGGTTCACAGGCAGGAAAGTTGGTGTTGTGACCCGGGGCACATTCATCACAGAAAAGGCCTGTCACCCCTGGCTTACACAAACACTCACCGGTGTAAGTGTCGCAAGCTGGAAAAATGGTGCCCTCCATGTTACAGTCACAAGCTAAAGGAAGGATGAGATTTTTGTTTTAGTCAGCAGACAGTGACTTGGAAGAAAATAAAACTGCATATAATAGCTTACATATGCACTGTATATCTGGGTTTCCAAAGTGATTCGGCCCACACTCATCACATTTTCTGCCTCCATACTCTGACTGGCAGAAACACTGGCCTGTGATCTGGGAGGACATTAAGTGAAGGAGTTGAAGCCATTTGTGATAAGACACTTATTGTGAAAAGTGAATTTATTGTATGAATTATTATATTAACACAAGATACAGTATTGACCTTTTCACAGGCGTAGTTGAGAGCATGTTCTGGGTCACAATTGCAAGGCTCGCACCCAGACTCCCCATCCAGGTTCCAGTATCCATCCGCACACTCATTACAAAGGGCTCCTTTGACACCTTTGCGACATGGGCACTCGCCGGTTTCCTGGTCACAGAAACAGGGGCTTCCAGGTGGACACTTTGTGTCATCTGTGCCTCTCCGGTCACAAGAACACTCTAGTATACAATAAAAACAAGACCAATGTTGTTTATGAAGGCGTTTTAGTGCCATGTTAAAATATAAAAGACTCAAGAATAAATATCTGATGCCAAAATTTGTAATTTGTTGAAGTCCCCCTGTAGTCAATACTTTTGACCCTTAAAACTCATCTTTGATCACCAAAATTACATATTTAAACATTTTTTCTATGAACAAAAAATGTTTTAAATGTAGGTGTCTTTTTTTCCGCAGTAGTTTCAAGAGTGAGATACATGATGGGCTAATGTAGAAAAAAATAATTTAAGGTCATTCTGGGATGAATATATTCTGGAAATCCTCCTTTTTTTTTGTCATTAAGGGAAATCATCTCCTCTCAGTTACAAATTTGACTGGTAAATCATAAAGAGTATTTTTTTTTTTCACCCTTTTGTATTTATTGCATTGCATATTGACTGTTCAGGGGTGACAGATTGATAAGCAGACATGGTATTTATGACTAGATGTAACTTTTTATACTTTGCGGTAAAAATGGCTCTCCTACTGACTTTGTCCAATCAGTGTGGCTCTCATGAAAAAAATAGTGAAGACCACTGCTCTACACCCTTGATTTATTTAGTATATGCAAATTAGCCCCGCCTCCAATCACACACACCAGCTGAGAGATCAATTTGTTGACGATCACACGTTGACCTGATTGGTTACAGGTCAACGTTTGTGACGTCAGAAACACCAGCGATTATAAACCGCGTTTTTGAGACTGTCTTTGGTTCACACTAAAGCCCTGCATTTCAGCCCGAGCCCGACGGGCCCCGACTTTTTTACGCCCCTAGGGCCGGGCTTCGGGCCAATTTTCACGTCATAGTTCACATGCGGGCCGGGCCTCGGACCTTTTTTGGGTTATCCTTCTTTTTATATTTTTAGACATTAATTAAAAAAAAAAATATGAGAAGTTGACGTCGACGATAGAAAAACAAGAAAGACATTTAATAACCTCATAACTTTCATAATCTTATAATTACACTGACATATGATTGACATGACAGTCTCACGCACGCACGCACACACACAGAAGGTTTCCCGTCAGCGCAACCAACGATTCACCTCATGTGCAAATAATGGAGAATATTAAGAGAAAAATCGCGAGTGATAGAAGAGAGGACTGGGTTAAAATCTTCCACTGTGGATGCTATTCTTTTTCTCCACGATGCTCTGTAAGAGACTGTTCTAACTTTTCGTTTGATTGGACTTTATTTTCGTTTAACTGTTGGAAACTACTGATGTTTTTCGTTTGATTGGACTTTATTTTCGTTTAACTGTTGGAAACTACTGGAAAAAAGAATGGCCATGTTCTGTGGTGCATTTTTGAGGTAAGATAACCTGCAAGTTTGTTTTTGATTTATTTAATTTAATTTGTTTAGATTGACTATTGCTCATTTCGTTTGCGAGCGCTGTTGCGAGCCTGAGCCTGCCTCAGTATTTCAAAAAAATTTACTCACTGTGGTTTAATAAATAAACATTAAACTAACTGTCTGTGTGATATGCTTGAAGTGTTTTATATCTATGGATTTTATTGTAGCTAAGTAAAGTATTAGCGTTGATTTGAGAGGCTAAATTGATCAAACATGTTTTACTCGCTGTTGGCTCGGCTTGATTGGTCGTCATTTTTTTATTTATTTTAATTTTTTTAAATGCTCCAAACATTTGTCTAAATTAACTTAATAAAGAAATGAAAAGAAAAGAAACATAACTTACAAAACGGACATATTTTAATGGCGGTCTGCCGCTGTGAAAAAAAAAAGAAAAAAAAAACGGCCTCGGGTCGGACTCGGGCTGATAATTCTGATGAGCTGTCGGACACGGGTCGGGCTAGGGCCTGAGCGTCTCGGGCCAGGGCCGGGCTCGGGCCTAGATTTGAGGCCCGTGCAGGGCTCTAGTTCACACTGCAGTTTTAAGGAGGAAATACTCCAATGGTGTTGACATGAATTTGCACATGATTTGTCTTAAAGCATATTAAAACACCACATAGACATACAAACAATATTAAAAGCTGGATTTTCACCACAGGGGGACTTTAAGCATTTTGTCCCCCATAGAAAGAAACACATTTTCACCCTATCTATTTTGTAAATGCATGTTATAAATTTTAATGTGAGCGATTCATCCATTATTTTTTGACCTTGTAATGGTTAATCAGCATGTCATAACTTGATCTTATGGTCAAAACAACAGATTTCTTTTGGGTGACATATGCCGATCATTTAGTCCACTCAAAACTCACATCTCTACAATCAACTACAAGCTCGCATTCATTTTTGGATGCAGTGCCCACAATTCAAAATCCAATCTATAACCAAATACACACCTACTAAATCCCGTCTTACTTTTTAATTTTAATTGACCTATGGCTAAGCCACGCCCCCTCCACTCACTCGGACAAACCTTCAACATTCGGTGACAGGCGCTATGGCAGCTGCCACAGTAGGAGACATTTCACAGGAGGCAATTGATGATTTTTGGAGACAGAAAGATTATATATCATCTCGAAGTCACCAAAAGGGCCTTAACTATGCATTGGAGGGTTATATTAATCATTTTATTGTTGAGAAGGTCGATGAAAAGCTTCAGCTCCAGGCAAAAATGTACAGGTTACAGTGTAAACGTGATAAACCGCATATCGTTGCCATCACCATCTCAGACAACAAGATAGAGGATCAGCATTGTTCATGCACTGCTGGGTAAGAAGCGTGATTTACTTTCAATTTATTAATCTAACTTGATGTGACTTGTAAAATATGCTATGGTAATTGCTACTAGCTTCTTTTTTTTTTATCTAAACCTAGCTTAAAGCTCCATATTAGCATAGCTCGATTTTTTCTTTTAGGTGGTGGTCTACCGCATAACTTAATCCAGAGCAGACACTTATCTCGGGTGAGATGTGGCTTGGGAAAGGGCAAAAAATACACACCGTCGCCCAGCCTCTCGGGATACCTAGTGTCGGAGTTGCATGTACCCCATACACACCGTTTGACCATTTTAAACTTAAAATGACAAGAAAAAACATAAAAACGAATGAAAACTGACTAACTGCAATGCATTTCAATGGACGTGGAAGCGGAGAATGTCCGAGTGTATTGCGTTAGCTATGCGCACTATGATTGGCTCATCGGGTTTGGGGGCGTGGCTTAGCCATAGGTCAATTATCCCTTACATGTGGATGTACATCACAATACGGAAGAAAATATCTGTTGCTACTTTCATTTCATCAAGACATAAACATTAAAATGTGTATGTTTATATTCTGGGCCACATTAACAGTTTTCTCTTCATCAATTATGAATGGGACAAAAAGTTTAATCACATTGTCTTTCCCTTTTGCAGTGTCGTTGTTTTGCTGGTAGAAAGGGAAACATGAGAAATTTGGTTCTCCTTGGTTTGAGCCACATTAAGCATTTTTAGTGAATGTACCCTTTGAGGTACCCTTTGACAATTTATTTGAAAAACTGAAAGGGTCACATTGATTTTCGATGACTGTCATTTGAGTTTAAAACATTTCAAAACCTGTACCTTTGCAGTCTTGAGCGAGAGCATTGCCATAGTATCCAATTTTGCAGCTCTGACATCGCGGCCCTTCTGTGTTGTGTATGCAGCGCAAACACTCGCCAGTCACAGCATCACATGCATCACCATCTCGAGAATCAATGTTATTGTTGCAACAGCACTCCTCGCATCGGCCACCTGGCAACCTCAGGTCACCGTAATAACCAGGAGCGCAGGAGTCACAGTGTTGGCCTGCAAGAGAAAGGGTAAGATTTATAAAATAAGTGATGTATCAGTGTTTCACGATGTATCACGATTTAAACAGTGTTGTATCTTTAGTTCCCTAACTGTGCGTTACATCAAACAGGTTACTGGAAGACTCTTTGATGGTTTCGGAAATGCTATGAATGAACGTGAACAAGGACCTGTATGTCCAGGCAGACATTCACAGTTTGGGGCTCCAGAGTACAGATCCTTGTTGCAGGAAATGGCAAAGAAACGTCCACTTCCATCCACATCTGGACATAAGCATGGCTCACATGGCTGCCCAGAGACAGGGTCACCAACATAACCATCTTTACAGCTAGGACAGAAAAAGACCATTAGCATCTAAATTCCAGTGAATATTATTTATTTTATTTCAAATCCTCTCTTGCCTTTCACAGTTTGGTCCCGTGGAGTGTTCCCTGCAGTACAAACAGTCTCCAGTGATGGGGTCACAGATGTCAGCCAACCTGTTGCATTGGCATTGTCTGCACAGGGGAAACCCATAGTAACCAGGGTAACATTTATCACAACGACGGCCAGTTACTCCATCTCGACACGGGCACTGACCAGTTGTCTGGTCACACAGTTCAGCGGTAGAGCCAGATGGATCACAGTCAAATGCTAGAAAGGTCAATGAAAAATAAGAAATATCCAAGATAAAAAAATGAGCACAAGTGCCATGTTCTTAAAAATGTTTTGTTTGTTTTCACATTTCATATGGGTTTGAAATGTTTATTTTCAAAATAAGTTCAAATTTAAACTATCTAAAACTAAACCTGAATTATACCATGTCATAAAAGATCAACATTTCTGATATTTTAAGAGAATTGTTGAACTCATGATATCAGGACAGTAGGAATTTAAGTCAGATTATTTCATGTCAACTTTGAAATATAGATTGTCACAATATGCCTGAGATGACATGAGAGAATATGGCTTACGTGAGCAGCCATTGGGTCCAAGCCCGTACGTCACAGGAGCACAGGAATCACAGCAACGGCCAATAACATTAGGTTTGCATTGACACTGTCCACCGAATTTACTGCATGATGAGCTAAACGCTCCAACTTGATGACAGTTGCAAGCTGTTGATTTATACAGATACACATAGTATACATACTGTATAGTGACATGGATTTTGAATCTTGTGTATATCAGTGGTGTACTTTTAGATGATACTCACCCACTGCACCATTGTGAATAAAGGCAGACATGCTTCCAATATGCTTCTCACATACTTCATATGGGGTTTGCTCTCCTGCCTGTGCTCCCAACTCAATACAGCGGTATTGCTGAAACTGAGATAGATGTGACTGCGAACAGACGTTTGGGAGGGAGTCCACTTTGGGAATGAGGCCCAACTATGGTGAAAGTTAATAGGGGTAAATAAGTATGGTAAATATACGAAACAAAAGCAATTTGTTTAGTAGTTTTCTAATTTATAATTTTCAATGATTTGGATCGGTTGAAATCTTACAGAGTCAATCAGGATGTATGAGCTGGTCTGAGGGCCTGCTTTGTGCTGCTTTCTAAAAGCGACGTCCACATAGTAATTATTACCATCATTGAGGCACACTGGTAGATCCAGAGTGGCTGTCCTGTATACATTAAAAATGTTATTTGGTATTTATGGTTAAGAATAGTACAAACATAGTACATAAAGGATAGTATGAAAGTTGGAGTCCAAAAAATATTCGACTCCATTGACTAACACTTAAAAAACGTCTTCTTTTCCATTCTACAGAAGAAAGAATTTCATATGTTTGGGACGTTGTGAGGGTAAGTAAACTATGTGTAAGTAAACTCATTTTTGGGTGAAATATAACCTTAGTAAACTATCAGTCGACAGAAACCTAATAATTTATGTTATATACATTCAAAAATAAACCCAACAAAAATCTTCTCACCTTCCAGAGCCTGAAAGAGTAAACACTTTGTCAGATGGGTCATTCTGACAACGTCCATCCCCTGATCCAAGTGGGACAACGTTCACAATAGCTGTCCAATCATCGGTGGACTGCAAAGATAAAGTTTAGAATACATAAATGTGAAATAGACCAAAACATTTCAAACAAACGTTGATATTCAAATATTGATTGAAAGGACTGGCTGACCTCTGGTTCATAGCGGATAACTACATAGTAATCAAGAGCTGCTGGTATATTGCTGACAGTAAATCTGAGTCCTTCCCCATCCTGAACTCGGACAAAACCCGGTCCAGTCCAAGTGACAGACTGATCTGAGACACGTTCTCGCTGGATGATCTGTAGAGATGAGCCTGGTTCAAAGGGGATTGTCCTCTGCATGGGAACAACCAAGTAAGACAATCAGATTCAATTCTGTAGCATTATAACTTGGACAGTTTGTTTATCTGTCATTTCAAGCTTCACCTGGCCTTGTCTTCGTCTTCGTCTTTTCCGTTTCTCAGGTTTGTACACCACAACCCTTCCATTACTAATCTTGAAGTCATAACCCCTCTCTCTGAAGTAGTGTTCACAGACGGGCAAGGTGACATGGGGGTTGTATGGGGTCGAAGTTGGCTTCACCGTTTGGGGTTCAGGTTCTTTATTAGGTATTGGGGAGGGTTTCGGAGCAAAGGGACATAGAGGGAGCTTGGCTGGTCGTTCAGGTATCTGTTCTGGGAGGTAGACTGTTGTTGGGGCCTGAATAAATGGAGAATTTGCCGACTGTGGAAGCAGAAAATGAAAGCTGAAGTATTTACATTTTTTCTGTTGAATCACCTTAAAAATTTTAAATATACAATTTAAAATTACAATTTTTAATGACTGTAAAATTATAATGTGGTATAACAAGAAGTAAAAAGTAATAACATATTTTCCTTATACCAAATACAAGTGCACACCTATTTAAAAAAAAAAAAAGTTTTTAAATATATTTTTCAAGGTAAAATTTTGTATAAAAATAACATGAATTATAAATTCCTAAATAAATTTATGTTTTAGTAAGTTGCACCACTTGACATTTTCTAGTCTTAACTAAACTTGACATACAAAGGTAAAATTATGACCTTGCAAACTTTATTTTTGTAGGATTGTGGCGTTGCAATAAAGTGAAGTAGATTGTACTTCACTTTATATTTTAGATGTAGTATATGTTGAATTATGTGTTTAAAAATGTCATATTGTGACCATTGCCAAAGTCCAAAGTCTAGTGTGACCGCAAATATAAAATATAAATTATTACAGAAATCACATCCAGCCAATCACAATCTCTCACCAGAGGCACTGCATTCTCAGCCTCATAAATATAGAAATCAAGAGGAGCCAGGAAATATCCAGGAGCTGGATCACTACATTTGTGGCCCACCATGTTAGGCCTGCATTCACACTGGCCATCCACAGAGGAACATCTGTGTAAACAGTATATGCATATACTGTCTTGTAAACAATTAATCAGAGGTATGTGGTTTGCTGCAGAGGTAAGTGGTTTGCTGAGAATCTTACTCAGATCTTAGGGCCCCTCCAATGTCACAGTCACAAGGTAAGCAGCCATAGACTGTGTTTCCCAGACCCCAGTAACCTGGCTAGGAAATTGGAAATCATAGTAGAACATTAAAATTTTCAAGTGTAAATTATTAAGTTTAGACGCTGTGGTCTGATGGAGAGGTTCAGCTTACCAGACACTGGTCACACTGTGGGCCGTAAGCAAAGTGCTCACAAATACACCTTCCTGTGGTCTGATCACAAGGGTTGTCCGTGCGTATCGTTCCCATGAAATTACACCTGCACACTGGATATGTATACATGAATGAAGAAAGACATGATAAAAGCTTAAGTGAATGCATACATTTTGCAAGTAGGTGAATACAAAGACTTTCAGATATTCAAAACTCCTGACCTTGTGACCTTACATCCCTGCTGAAAAATCCATCATTGCTGGTCACCAGCATAAGGTAAGTTTTGCATGCTGGGACCAGTATGAGGTTCTGGTTACTGGCTATACCAGTTTTGCTTGAGAACAGCATGACTATGCTATCCCGATCTGAATCATAATCACACAATGTTTGTTCACTGGCCAGAGGAGAACTCATCATTTTCCTGTTATCACTGTAAAGCTGCTTTGAAACAATCTGTATTGTATAAAGCGCTATAAATAAATGTGACTTGACTTGACTATGATGGTCCACCAGCTAGACCAGCTCTAACAAGCCTAGACCAACATGGAATTCATGTTGGTTTATACTTGATTTTGCAGCAGGTATGGCTGACACCAGATTAGATGGATGGACTTAACCGTAAGTCCGACTTTTAGCTATTCAAACTCAGTTTTACACGCTATTGAGTATGAAATGTCTCTGTAAAGTTCTATTTTGTGGGTGAATGAACACTTACACTGACAGCCGCCAGGTTCATCCCGGTTGAACCCGTAGAACCCAAACTTGCAGCGGTCACAGCGTTCTCCTTCAACATTCTGTTTACACACACACTGGCCAGTCACTGGATCACACACACCACGGTCCACTGAGCCATCAGGATCACATTCACAAGCTGGGCATAGAATAGAACAAAATAGAGACATTTTGGAAACCTCTAAGTAGCCTTTCTTCCTGAAGTATTACTTTAGAGGTCAACAATGTAAAACATACAGTAGAATAAATTATTTGTAAGTCTAGAGGATTTTTTCACTCACGTATACAGGCGTTGGGGTCGTCCACAGAACGTTGAGGGTCCTGGTAGTAATACGGCCCACACAGCTCACACTGAGATCCTACACGGTTATTCCTGCAGTCATCACACACACCACCACTAACCCCACCAGTGGCCAGATAGCGTGCTAGGTCAAAGTGACACTTCTCTGAATGGCCATGACAGTTACAGCCTGAAACATTAAAAGAGGAGTCACATATGGCTTTTTATTGTTACTCCCAGTGTGTTTTAATGTGTGTGCCTATATTTTATGTATTGTTATCAAATCTTTATCAATAGTCTGGCTGAGTATGCTTACTTCTGCAAACATCTGAGTCTGTTTTTCCCCCTGGCCTCCAGGGGGCGTCATGGTAGAAGTCTTGACAGAGCTCACAGTTGTAGCCTACGGTGTTGTGTTGGCAAACACATCTACCGTGCACCTTGAGCAAAAAGAGGTGAATATCAAAGGATCATAAAAAAACAGACACAATTATTATAAAACATAGATAATTTCTTTAACCTAAGCTACTAATTTAATATAAAAAAGGCTTGTATAAAAGTAGAGCAAACCTACACTGAAGTATGACAGATAGTAATTATTGTTAACTACCCTAAAAAATAAATATAAATACATATTTGTTCAGAAACAGTCTAAAGAGTAAAGAATGTGACTATACTTAAAACATTCCACAATTACAGAAATAACAGAACAATAATGATAATTCATTACATTTATATAGCGCTTTTCTCAGCACTCAAAGCGCTTTACATAGAAGGGGGGAATCTCCACAAACACCACCAATGTGTTATTATATATATATATATATATATATATATATATATATATATATATATATATATATATATATATATATATATATATATATATATATATATCAGAGGTGGGCTGTCAGGGCCATCAGGGCCTTCTCTGCTGGCCCTGTCAAAATCTATATATAGATTATATATACACAGTAATATATCTATATATTTCCAGAAAGAATATGGTTATTTTTTGTGAGGCTGAGCTGTATTTTCCATATGTCATCAAAACGCATCACAGCTCCGTGGACCAGCACTAGTAGTATAGCTAGCCTTCCATTGAAGCTGCCATTTTCCATTTATCATAACTTTGACTGATGTGTATCATTAGCCAATCAAATTTTGATGTGTAGTGACAGAACACCTCAGGGGGCCAGCGATGTGTCGGCGCTAACCCCAGGTGATGTCATCACCTGTTTGAAATTTTGGCGGGTTGTGAGCGATGTCAGTGAACTGAGCTATGGCCGCTGCCTTCACACCTCTTATCGATCCTGTTTTCGATCTCCTTCGTGTGCCTTTTTCAAGGCGTTCGTTTGGAGAGAAGAAAGAGATCATTTCGGAAGGAAGATCTACACCTAAGCTGGATGGGCTGACCAAGGCCGGAAAAGGTTTTGTGCGGCACTTCACTGAGGGTAACAACGACCGTTATGACTGGCTAACAGCGAGCACTGAGCGGAACAAGCTATTTTGCTGGCCGTGTTTGCTTTTTAATACCAGTGATACGGGTTTTAACAGCCTTAATAGCTTCACCAAGGCAGCTATCAAACACCAGGCATCCGAGCGTCTCCTCACAGCGGTGGTACATTTGAAGACCTTTGGTGAGTCCAGAGTGGATTTGCAGCTGGATGACCAGCAGAGACGAGAGAGAAGTCTGCACAATGAGAGAGTGAAGAAAAACCGGGACATACTGAAGCACCTCATTGATTGTGTCATCTTTTTGGGACAGCATGGTCTTTCAAGGGACATGACAAGGGAAATGAGTCGCTGAATCGAGGTAATTACTTGGAGTTACTGTCTCTGCTATCAGAATACGATGCTGACTTGCGACACCACCTTGCCACGGCCACCGTTTTTATGGGAACATCGGGGAAAATTCAGAACGATCTCATAAATGCTGTTGCTGAGGTGCTAAATGATTCCATCAAAAAAGAGATTACCAACACCAAGTTTGTCGCAGTTATGGTGGATGAGACCACCGATTGCAGCAACGCTGCACAGCTGTCATTTGTACTCCGGTATGTTACTGACATCGGAGTTAAAGAAAGATTTTTAAAGTTTGAGGATGGCACAGGAAAAAACCGAGCTCATGATCTAGCAGCTTCAGTACTTAAAGTGTTGGGCAGCTATGACTGCAAAACAAAGTTAGTGGCACAGTGTTATGACGGAGCCGCTGTAATGGCATCCAGACTTAATGGAGTACATGCGCGGGTAAAAGAAGACATTCCTCGGGCTCTTTTTGTGCACTGTTATGCACACACATTAAATCTTGTGATGTCTCACAAGATTAAGGAAATTAAGGATTGCAAGATTTTTTTTTTTTTTTGTGAATCTGGGTGGATTGTCTGCATTTTTTACACGTTCTCCCAAGCGCACAAAACTGCTGGATGAGTTTTGTGAGAGGTGGCTGCCACGGGTCTCTCAGGTGAGATGGAACTTTAACTCCAGGTTGGTGGGCACGGTCCATGACAAAAGAGCTGAGCTGGTCAGGCTTTTCCAGCACATCCTCGATCACGCAGAGGATTTTGACCGTGAAACGGTACATTGTGCATCAGGACACTTGTCACAATTGAAGGATCGGAGGATGGATTTCATTTACAAGTAAAGGGTGAGTGTTACGTCTCACTGTTTAGGAGAGATAAAGTTATTGTGGTATTTTATACAGCATTTTTGTATGTTTGAGTTCATATATACTTTTCATGACTGCGCTATCTGAGCACAGTATGAGACATTCTGAAAGTGTCAAGAAGATACATGAGAGACTATATGGGGTCTCAAGAAAAGTAATGCTTCCATTAATCTCCATTTAAACCACTGCTGTCTAGGAGAAACAGTTCAGACATTAAGGAGATCTCATATGTGATTTTTCTTTCTTGCAGGAGTATGCTCACCATGCCAGGCTCACTGAAGGTGTCTCCACGTGTGCCATCCACGGGAACGCACTGACTGGCGTGGCCATTGCAGAAGCAGGTCCCGCGAACGACCATCTCATAGAGGGCGTAATAATACTTATCCTGTGGGTTCCTCCTCCGTCGCGTGAGCAACGTGTCGCCCAGGGTGATCAAACGGGTAAAGTTTACTCGGAGGTTCGTCAGGGTGATCAGCTCTGAGGACCATAAGAAGTACTGTAACTGATATTATAACGGCACTGTATCTGTTATTGGCCAATATTACACATTTTTCACTTATCAGTATTGGATATTTAATTGTGCAGCTCATTTCCTCTATTTTTACGTTTAGATTTCCTCACTTAAAGTTAGTTTAAAAAAATACATATTTCATTAATTCTCTTTAATCTTTAGCAAACCTCAAAATGAATATGCATTTTCTTTTAAACTGTACACTATAAAGTTTTTTTTATTAATTCTCTTTAATCTTTAGCAAACCTCAAAATGAATAAGCATTTTTTTTTTTTTTTACTGTACACTATAAATTTTTGACATCTAAATTATTTTGTAGCATTTAATTTTAGTTTTAGCGTGTTATTTTTAATATGGAATTTTAATATCGGCCATTTATCGATTATCGCCCATTATAATTATTGGCTTATTGATACTATTTTAATATAACTGCATCTCTAATTAATCTGGGTCCTGAAAAAAGCCCAGGTGAGAACCAATGAAACAGACTATGATATGACATGTTTAAACAGTGTAAATTTTCTTTACAGTGATTTTTTTTTTTAAATGTGTCTAGCACACTATGAGCTCATCATTTAGATATCAAGGCCTTTCACTTGTTGAACATGCCTTTAGGCATCATCCTGGCTTGACATCTAAATTACTGTGTTATTTCTAAAACAAACAACACCTTCAATGAGACATGAACCTTGTATAGTAGAGTCGTATGGATCATGGATGTCAAAACTTGGATCCAAGGCTTTTAACACCACCTGGATGGAAAGCACAGTAAGAATTAACCTGAAATGTATGTATGTTAAATGTAAGTCATTGAAGAGGTTGGATTATTTCAGGATTGCTCTGATACTATACCTCTCCATCGGTGGATGGCTCTGCCCCAGAGTAGCGACTGTCACAGATGAGGTCATCAAGACTGTCTGCTGGCTCCTCAGAGACGCCGGGGAATGAGTTGGCACAGTCCTCTGCGAAGTAACGGAAAACCTTCCAGGTTCTCCCGAAGTCTTTTGACCTCTCGACCAACATGGCAGCAGGTCGGAAACTCTGTTTGAGAGCATGTTATCAAATAGTTTGCTCAATCACATGCCAAATATCAATTAATTAAATTATTTGAATAAGATTTGTCATATGGGAAGCGCTGAATGTACCTTGAATGTCAATATCAAATGACTAAACTGAAACATTGCTTCCAGATCCAACTGAATGCTGACTTCATGCACACCTAGGATTTTAAAATTAAGTCTAAATTCAGGATACCAACAAGGATTTAATGACAAAGAGTCTATTGAGTTCATGCGAAGAAGTTACGCACCATTCTCAGACTGCCACCACCTCATCTTGCGTTCGGGTTGGAAGGTGGTGATGATGTTCTCTATGCGGTGGCTGTTGGGATTGCGGTGGAGATTGTAGGGGCTCCTGGAGTCACAGGTGAAGCACTTGCGATCATTCTAAATTGTTTAGATAAAGGGCAATAGAATCTATTAAATGGCAATATGTAACAATTTTAGTGTGCTGAACAACGACATTTAAGTGGTTGTTCACCAGTTTTCCATTGGGCTGTTATGCCTGCTGAACTTGAGAACTGAATCAGATTCATAAATGAATAATTCAGCGGTGCGTTTCTCGTACAACAATGTAACTCGCTGTTCAACTACCATACAACGATGCATTGTTAGAGAAATTAAGTTGCTAGTCACGACTATTTCCCAAAACCATAGTAACTTTGTTGCACATCCCATTGGTTAAAAAATATAACTGTTATTAATGACGTCTATCAAGTGGTGAAATTGTATGGAAATGTATGGAATGAAAGATACCGATTATTTTGCTCAAAGGAATGATCTTTGGAAAAGTCCACATGCCATACTAACAAGAAACTATGCTTCTAACCACAGGTCACAGGTCAATCACACAACTTTGCGATGATGTTTGGATGTTGGAACTATGGTTTCTGGAAACAGTTGGACTATGTTATGAATGACAAGGTAAATGACAGATCTTCTATATTTGGCACACCCCAGATCAATTAGTAAACTGATTTATTGAAAAGATCTGATTGAGATTGAACATGACTACTTCCCTCATGAACTCGCCAAGGACAGTAAGGGCGGATGGCAAGATTTTCAGTGATTAATGACTTACATTTCATACTATTCTTCACACAAAACCAGTGAAAAGTTTCAGAAGAATTGGAATATAGCGCTTAGAGTCTTATACTTTTATGGGGTTCTTTGGAGCTTGACAGACACAGTCCTCATTCAATTTCATTATATGGGAAAGACCCACCAGGATGTTCTTCTTCAGAAGAAAAAAAAAAAATCACCTTTTGTGTTCTATTGAAAAAAGAAACTTCTATGGGATTGGAACAACATGAGAAAATGAACAAATAAAGATAGGATTTTCCAAGTGAATTATTCCTTTAAAAACTTCATACAGCTGGGAGTAAGTTGCAGAAGCTCCTACACAGTAATGTATTATTCTATATAATTAGTGTCTCCTGGCAAGAATTCAAAAGCATTTTCTGAAGTAAGGCAGAATATTGTAGGGACAATGAGGGGGGATATGCAAGGGGTACGTCTGAGTTGCGGGCATGTACGAACAAGAGCTGTCCATCACATTAATAATCTAATTTTAACACCTGAGAAACCAACCGAAATGCATTCAGTATTTTTTGCAGCTTCCTTTTATTTATATTGCCTGTTATTGGAAGCACCATTGCGGTGGTCTCTTCAAGCCAAGAAAAGTACTGTAAATATACAAAATGAGTGCTAAATGACACACCCACATACCAGCTTTATCACCTGTATAGACAGGGCTGAAGGTATGGGGCGGGAGGAAAGCGGAATATTGAAACAGGCATAAATTAGTCTTGTGGCAGAGAAGAGGTAATGACCTATACGACAGCTCAGGAAGGCACATCAGAACTTGTCTGTAGTATGTATTAGCCAAAGGGTTGGCCAGAGTGCTGTCAATCCACACTGAAAAAAAGGGAAAAAGCATGTCTCTTTTATCTTAGTGTGGGTGCTGAAAAGGGACCATTTTGGGATGGAACTGTATTCTGGGTAGTTTGGATTTGGAAGATGTTAAGCAAATACTGCTTCACTGTACTCAGATTCCAGAGGGTAATGTATTTTCGTCAGGTTTTAAAGACAATTTTCAAAGTATTTTTCCAAGTTTCAAAGTGAAGTGTAGTACCAAATCCCAGAGAAGTCTTTCCCTGCAAAACACAACAAGCGATGTTCTGGGAGCAACTCTATTTTCATTTCTGGTTTAATACTCTGAAGACATTTGCCCCTCACTGACATTCAGACCCCTCGAAGTGTTGCGATTTTTACAACTGACCTCCAGGTATCCCAGGATACAATAGTTTTGCGGCCTGTAGAGGCCACAGGTTGAAGAAGCAGTGAGTTGGGCGGCTCGGCCCACCATGAGGTCACCGAGGTTAGGATAACACGAATTCCCCACACATTCATCCTGGAGGCGGACTGGAGCTGCTATCACTATAAATCACAAATGCTCAGTTATTTCAGATTTCACATTAACTAAACCTCAAGTAATAAAGTTAGCTGCATATTGATGACTCGTCCTGTACCACCAATTTGTGTCCAATCAAATGCTCAATCAGAATGCCCCTCCCATTAAATTAACTATTTTAGTCCATGTATGTTCACTTTGATGACCTCTCTATGCTAGTGTGCACTATAAACAAATAAGCTTAGCAGATATACACATTTAAAATATATAGGGACCAAAACACCTGTTGGCCATGAAGCTATAAATCCAATGAGAGTACAGACCAAACATATAATGACATTTTTCATAAACCAATTGCCATCTAGCGTGAACTATTGGAATTCTGAAACGTTTCAAGAAGTAACGAAGCCTCATTTGCTGAAATCACGTGACTTTGAACCACTGATTTGATGCAAAAGATACGTTTTCAAAGTTCTTGTGTTTAGAAAGCACCCATCGTCTTAAGTTGATAGCGATTATATTTAGATTATAGTGAACTATTCAATAAACAAGACATTAATATTGAGTAGAGCGCTGCGGTAATAAAGTATTTTTGTTTGCGGAAGTTAGCATCACCCTGGTTCCTTCAACAAAATCCCAATAGGATTTTTCTAGTTGGCTTTTTCCGTTGGATAATCGTACAAAATTTGTGGAATTAGAAAATTTGGCCTACAAAAATACGTCAACTCTACAGCACATAATTATAATATATATACTAATTATAAATAATTATATAAGAACATAATCCCTCATTTCTCTCTCGAAACTAGACTGGAGCTAAGTTTCAAAAATAAAAACGAAACTTGAAAGACAAAAAGTTTACATGTGAAGCACAGTATGAAGCAGATTTTCAATCCAAAGTTGGCAAGTGATCACACGTTTCCTATATGATTGGCATCATATGGAGTAATTTCACTGTCAGCTTCCAGCAATGTCAAAGACATGAGCAGACTTACAGAGAAGCAGGAACGCTGAAGTCTCCCATCGGATCTGCATTGCTGGGCCTATAGGACAGATGGGTGCACGAGGAGAGAGAAAAGATGGAGGAATGAATGGAGGAGGAGGAATATGATACAAAATCAATGTGAGAAATATGTCTCAATAAACAAAGCCCTTGCCTCAAGGTTTGCTACCGGTTTAAAGCAAGGTGTCTAAAACGAGTAAATTTCAAGTATAAGCAATCAGCTGGACACCTATGACTTACAGGCTCTCAGCACTTTCAATTTTGGGACTCTGCTGGGAGTACTCTTAATGTTTAATATAAAATCTAATTCCTCAAGCAAAACCATTTAAGAAGCACTGCTCTAAAAGACATCCATTGACTATGGTAGTGTGAGATGAGCCTGTAATTTGATCATTTTTCTGTAGAGCCTATCAGTACATCTATGACACACAAAGAAGAGTCTTTTTTAACAGAGTAGATCATTCACCACAAAGTCAAACTTCATTCAAGAAAGCCACAATGTATTTATTCGACTACAGCCCAAACTTACAGGAGGGCTTCTGTTCAAGTCTTGTGTGTGACGAAACAGCAATTTAAAACATGCAACAACAAGATAATCATTCAAGCCTTAGTTTGCTTTTAGCCTGAAGATCCTGCAACTACAGGAAAAATTGGACATTTATGTAATTGCCAGGCAACTACGTCCTGCCATCAGACTAGATGGTACTACATTAAAGTCAATCAAATTGTGCTCAAATTTAATATAATATTACTTATTTTATTTGGACAGGACAGTTTATCCCTCGTTTTTCATTTCAATACATGTTTTTTCACTTTTTATTTTTCAGACATACAAAAAGTGATGTCCGGAGGGGATAATTGTTTTTAATGTCCCTACTAAATAAATAAATAAACCATCAAAATATGAGGAAAATATTGTATATTTTTTAAATATGATGGAAGAACAAAACATAACTTGGTTAAGGTATTAATCTGACTAAAATTATTTGGCAAAAAAGGCAAACTACAGCTACAGATTTTATTTTACTATGCAAAAAAATAAAATAAACAAAATGCATAGAAAAACAAAAAGCTGACAGGAAAAAGCATACATTTCAGTTATTAATATTTTGTTGGTTCTCTCTTGTTTTTGCATGTTCATAATTTCTTTCTATGACAGCCTGTCCAAAAAATGATGTCCACACAATTTGGCATGTTTTACTGCGTTATCACAAATAAAACAATTGATTCAAAGCACAACTACAATATGCTTTACAAAAATCATATTTAAATAATATTTCAATAAAGGGTGAAGATGTCAGTTTTCTTAGGCCGGACATCACTTTTGGCCACTACAGTAATTTTGCAGATTTTTTTTTTTATATTAAGTAAAATAAATGTTATTTACTAAAACATCAAAACAACTAAATTATAAAAAATAAAATAAAAACGTACTAAACATAAAACTACATTTTAAAATACAACTAAATTATAGTATAAAAATATAACTAAATTACTGTTTTAAAATGCAATAAAATAAATTATAAAATAAAAGTTGCTAACATAAAAAATTGGCAAAAATTTCACACAAAAAAAAGTACAATGGAAATTAAAAACTTGAATAAAAACTATAATAGCATTTGAATGATACTAAAATAACAGTGCATCCCACAATGGTTACATAAAAAGTATACCAAAGAAATCATTACATCAGCTGTAACAGAATATTTACACATACCTTAGCAGATTTGAAGACAAATAGCATGTGGATGAAGACTTGACTGAACTTCTACCGAAGATCCATCATAGTCCAGTATTCTATAGAGAACAATTCAAAGCGCTGACTTTAACTTTACACCTCATTGTATTATTCTTAAAACTGCAGCACAGCTGGTTACACAAAAAATGACTCAACGATTCCACAATCTCACTTACACTGACCAGGACGGATAGTTTAAAGTCGATTCGACGGGGTCTTCTGCTGATAATCTCACCGTGTTGTGGTCTCGGGCTTGTGGGTACGCGCGTTCCTGTAGCTGCCAGTCATGGATTGTGCAGTAATAACTCTGAAAGTTGAAGCTTGTAAAGACACACCTGAGCTCCCGTGTGTGTGTGAGAGAGAGAGAGAGAAGGAAGAAAAGCCCCAAGGCTGTGTGAGAAAAAAGGGATTATGTTGCATTGAAAGCTGATTTATGCTTGTCATGTACAGAATACAGCATTCTGTATGAGATGGAATGATGGGTAGATTCATTGCAGGACACACTCTCTTCACATCAGACTATAGAAATGTGTTTGACAAGAAGCTGAATCTAAGGCAACATGAGTTTACTTGCTTAGATTAAATGCTTTATAGTCTACTACTGCTTTAGAAGGTGTGTCTACTAGCAATGCAGTTCTTCGGAAGAAAGAATGCAATGAATGTTTGGGAACGTATTATACTGAATGATACAGGCTAGTGTGAACTTGATTAATAATTCAGGACATCTACCAAAAAATCATTGTAAAAATCATTCACTGGGAACAATGCAAATGCTTTAGATAAAATGCTTGGTAGTTTCATGCACCTATTTTTAGTGGCTGTCTAACTTGGTGTCCTAAGCAGAGCCGGCCCGAGGCATAAGCGAACTAAGCGGCTGCTTAGGGCCTCCTGGCCACCAGGGGGCCCCCAATCCAGGGTTTTTTTTTTTCTTTTTTTTACATATTAATTAACTTAAACAAGTGACATAAATGAATGAATTAATGACTAATTCAAGACAAGACAATTCTGATTTCATGATCAATATACCTGCCTACAACTGCTGCTGTGTCTGCCAGTGTTTGAGTCATGCGCATAACCTCGCGTGCATAGACAATTCGTGCGCAAAGTCACGGTAATGTTAAGCCATGTCACAAACATTTTATTTGATCAATGATTGATGATTGACATTTAAATCAATGATTTATCCTTTAAATTGAATAATATTCAGAACAGAACAAGAATAAAAAAATAACTATAAACAAGTAAAAATGAAATCATTTAAAGCAAAAGTGAAAGTAAGCGGCGTTGGGCTCACGTATCTCTCTCATTAGAATCAAAATGTTTCAACATTCGTGATGTATTTGGATGGTAAACTATTCTTTATTATAGGATTTGTACTTCACTCACGTTCCAATATCGACGGAAAAAATCTTCACATCTATCTATCTCTTCACACGCGCAAAAATGTGCTTGGAAACATCACAGTGGAGCGGTGCTTACACTGAATGTACGAATTGTATTACTGACTATTTAAACAGAGCAGTGTCATTTTTATGTTAGGTTGACTATTTTATTATTATATTTTATTACGGCTATAATGAACAGGCTGCGATGTCAAGATCACAATGCTGAAATATGTTGTATGTGTGTGTGTGTGTGTGTGTGTGTGTGTGTTTGACATTTGTGTCAATAATCGTCAAACAGGTGACTCCGCGTGGTGGGAGGGGGCCCCCAAATCAAATTCTGCTTAGGGCCCCCAAAAGGCTCGGGCCGGCACTGGTCGTAAGCAACGAATAATACAAAAATAGTGTTATATAGATGTCAAGATTTCATTTAGCTGAATATAAACAATATGTATAAACAGTAGTGGCCAAAAGTGATTGGTTTATGTTCAGTTTGATTGTGTTTTAGGGGCCGTTTACACAACACCGTTTTCAACTAATTATAAGAGTGTTGAACTTTCTTCTCCTTCATCGCGGAACAGCTGAAAGGTTTGTTTGAGCGGCGCCCTCTACTGTACAGACGTGTATTTGCATTTCCTTCAGCCTGAGGCTTATTCATATCACTGGTGTGAAAGGGCCTTTAGATTTGTCAAACTTTTTTGTTATTAAAAAACAAACAAGTAAGCACAGTTCAGGTGAGAAAAAGTAACACAAAAGTAATGTAACGCATTACTTTCCATACAAAGTAACTAAGTAACGCAGTTAGTTACTTTTTAGGGAGTAATACAAAACGCAGTACTTTTAAAAGTATCTTTCTCCAACACTGCGTATTTTAAATATTATACATTTAAATAACAATATTTGTTTGTATATTACCATTTTACTCTTTTTTTTTTGCATTAGATGTTGCATTTCATAACTATTTTATTGTTTAAATTTAATTCAGTAGCTTCTGTACTAAAGATTTTAAGATTTATACAAAAATGGGATTTAAAAAATAAAAATACCAGAGAAATTCACTGGAGTAAAAATGTGACAACTAGCCCTAGTCTCATAACAGTAAAAATAAATAAATAAACAAATACAATTTGATTATTTTTTTAAGTATTTTTATTATATCAAAATTAGCATTTTTAATTTAATTTAATGCATTTTAATAACATGAAAAGTATTATCTAAATATTATTTTAATCATATAAAGCAGACCGAGGAAAGTTGAGAACAATACACTGTAAAAATTCTTTACATTAACTTAAAATAATTTAAGCAATTTCAACTATTTAAAATAAGTTATCCGTGATTCAACTTGATTTTTTTTATCAAAAATCATTGAAAGTTTTTAAGCTGAAATAGGTGGAAATTGTTTACAGTGTAGATCTACGTGTTTACAACACTAAGCATATTATAGTTTTTTCCTCCAACTTGATTAATGTTTACAGTCAAATGCATTTATCAGATATTTTTCTTTCTTGTCTTTTAGCAGTGAATTTTTCTTTAACTAAAGATTAGACACATCCCACAGTCTTCATACTCGCATGTTTTGATTTGCTAAGGAAGTGTGAGCTGGTAATCCAAAGTGCTTTTGTATTTAAAAAGATGAGAGAATCATGTCTCATAAAATATCTAAAACCTTTTAACTTATTCCAGACGGCATCCTCAAATAATTGACTAACTGCAAGATGGCAAACAAACAACAAAGCGGCGATTAAGACTAATAAACTCACTGCAAGTCGGATATGTAACCTGATTAATGTTGTGATGATTTGCATTTAAGCAAATTTGCGATGTAGCCCTGGTCAACATTACCTTATTGCATTGAATATATATCTATACATATAATAAATTGAATAAATCAGTGCCTTTATTTAATACCTTAACTGCCATTCCAAACATGGCAGAGTTGCTTAAGATTTGCTGCAAAAATTTTTGATTGATACATTTGCATTTTGTCTGGGTCTGTAAACGTCTACAGATGCCAAAAACACCCTCAAGGTGATAAGCGAGGAGAGAGAGAGAGAGAGAGAGAGAGAGAGAGAGAGAGAGAGAGAGTGTGTATTACACTGTATTACATTGGTATGAGAGGTTGGTATGTGGTTGCTAACCACAGCTGTTGACTTTGAGATCATAAAAATCTTTTAAAAAGTTTAAAAATGTATTTCTGTGATTTGTAGCCAAGATGCGCTGTGTTTATCAGTATCGGTACACAGCCGCTGGCGTAAATTTTATTCGGGTAATAATTTGTAGCAATAAAGAAGATGATGTTCGAGAGATTCTTGTCATAAATGTGCCGTAAAACTGTTTTTACCCCTATAAAGAAATGTTACTTTTTGATTGATATGTTTAAAGTTATGTACACAGATGAAGACACATAGCTGTGGAAAATAGGTATTTCTAATGGCATCTGTAACCAAAAATGTTTGCAGCAATCCATGCAAAATAAGTTAGAAGTTCATATCTGCTTTAAAAAAAACTAACTTTTTTTGAATAAATACTCTTTGTATCAAGTAAAAAGTGCCTTTCAGGGGATTTTGTTGCGTTTGCAAATAATATGACTTTGAAAAGACAAAAGTTTGAAAAGGACACCTAATAGTGGTTTTCTCTTGCCCTGGGCTGACCTTTAACCTTTAAGAAAATTCTTGTCTTCCTTTACAGACACTTTTAAAAGCACAATAAAAAACTGAAAGGGCTTATTTGTTGAAATTTAATATAAATTTAAATAGGCATGAAAGTGTCATATGTCCATGTACAAATGTACATGTCCAAATTCTTCCTATTAAAAATTGTACTTTAAAATTGAATTATAAATATCTTTACTGTTAATAGAAATCTGAACATTGGATAAAGCTGTCATGATTCTGCCTTCTTGTCTCTGATTTTCCCTGGTCTTGAGGCAGGATCATGACAGGCCAATGTTTTGTGTGTAAGCACATGGCCATTTGTTTGGCTGTGTGCTTGCGTTGTCTCGTCATGTAACCCCGCCCCCTTGTTATCTCATCTTGTTATCATTATTGTATCATCGCCGTCACCTGTTTCCCTCATTAGTTTCTCCCTATTTAATCCCCTTGTGTTTGCTGTCTTGTGTCGGTTCATTGCCATACTTTATGTGAATACTGCTGTGATGTTACTCTGTGAATCTTGCCTGTGCTATTATTTCATGCGAGTCATTGCAAAATAGTTCCTGTGAGTATCCTGTCTTCGTTACGAGTCCTGTGAAGATCCTGTTTGTGTATTTGCTGTTAGTTAGTGTCTAGACTTCTGTCAAGTTTATAGTCTAGTTAGTATCCTCAGTCTTGTCTTGTTTTACCCCATTGTGGGCTTTATTTTCCCCTTTTTGCCTATAATAAATCGTGTTTAGTGTACTTTGTCTGCGCCTGGGTTCTCCTTCCTCATCATCATAACAGAATGAACTGACCAAAGCAGAACCCTGCAGACAGTTTGTCTTCCCCTGTTGATCAACCTTTGGCTCTTCTGGAAGATTGGTGGCTCAGAGCCGTTTCTGACTCGAAGAGGGGCAAGCTCCCGTTTCCTCCTCAGGGAGAACTGCCATTGAGGGAGTATGCTCAAGTCGTAGAAAAGAGGAGGTTTTTCTTACCTGACGATCTCCTTAATCGTTACCTCATCGCGGGTCTCAATGATCCACCTCCACTAGCAGAGCGGGAGAAGCTGGTCCGCCGCTCGTTCCGGGATATGGTGCTCTGCTTATCACGGAGGTCATCGCAGGGTTCCTCCTTGTCGTCTTCCCCTGGTATGCTGCCCGGGATCCCGGAGGGTTGCATTCTCGCTGTTGCTTCGCTGGGGGACCAAGCTCACTCCTCTTCTACGCCCGAGACACCCACCGCGTCTGTCAGCCTCTGCGGAAAGCGAGGAAGACGCTTATCGTGGGAATCTGCCTCAGAGTCCTCTTCGACGGAGTCTAGCCTTCCTGGGGTTGTCTTCCCAACTCCTGCTACAGACCCCACGGAGATTCTTCAACCGGTCGCTAGTCCAGCTACGGGTTCCGCTCCGCGACCAAGGAGAAAGAGGAGGAGAAGGGGAGCCTCTAGTTCTTCATCTCAGGCTGCCCCTTGCGCTGTTCCAGAGCCCGCCACTGCAAGCGCTGTTCCAGAGCCCGCCACTGCAAGCGCTGTTCCAGAGCCCGCCACTGCAAGCGCTGTTCCAGAGCCCGCCACTGCAAGCGCTGTTCCAGAGCCCGCCACTGCAAGCGCTGTTCCCGAGCCCGCAGTCGTGTGTGCTGTAGAGAGAGCAGCGGCCGATTCAGCTGCTGAAGCTGTCTTGCGGTCGGTTTCTGCTTCTCAAAAGATGCCTGTCCTCGTTGTTGCCGATGCATTGTCTCAATACTTAAAACGTCTTGTCCAAATCCTTGAAGTCCCCGCCATGTCTTGTCCTGAGTCTGTGAGCGCCGTACCCCAGTCTGCTGCAGCCAGTGTTGATCTGAGGCCAGCCACTCAGAGCGCTGTTCCTAAGTCAGCCACCGCTTGCACTGTTCCTGCGAAGGTGTCCAGTCCCGTCCCAGCAGATGTGTCCAGTCCCGTCCCAGCAGATGTGTCCAGTCCCGTCCCAGCAGATGTGTCCAGTCCCGTCCCAGCAGATGTGTCCAGTCCCGTCCCAGCAGATGTGTCCAGTCCCGTCCCAGCAGATGTGTCCAGTCCCGTCCCAGCAGATGTGTCCAGTCCCGTCCCTACTAATGTGTCCAGTCCTGTCCCTACTAATGTGTCCAGCCCTGTCCCAGCTAATGTGTCCAGCCCTGTCCCAGCTAATGTGTCCAGCCCCGTACCAGCTGTCACCCGACCTCTGTTTGTTTCCCCGGACACCCCTGTCACCACTTCACCCCGGTCTGTTTCTCCTAAGACTGTTCCTCGTGTTTCCCCATCCAAGTCTGCCCGGACCCCTCGCCCTCAACCATCATCCTGTCCACCCAAGACCACAGTCCCATCCACCCACCCTGGACATTCCCCCATGAACTCTGTGTTGTCTCCACCTCCTCTGCCTTGTCTGTTGTTTTTGATTTTTCACCCCAACCCTGCTATTGTTTATTCATGTTTGCCGTTGTTGGTTTTTGTCATGTTTTGTTGGTTTGTGTCCATGTCTCAGTCCGTCATGTCACGTGTTTAGTGTTCCCTTAGGGAGCGTCTGGAAGCCGCTCCTTAAGGGAGGGGTTCTGTCATGATTCTGCCTTGTCTCTGATTTTCCCTGGTCTTGAGGCAGGATCATGACAGGCCCATGTTTTGTGTGTAAGCACATGGCCATTTGTTTGGCTGTGTGCTTGCGTTGTCTCGTCATGTAACCCCGCCCCCTTGTTTTCTCATCTTGTTATCATTATTGTATCATCGCCGTCACCTGTTTCCCTCATTAGTTTCTCCCTATTTAATCCCCTTGTGTTTGCTGTCTTGTGTCGGTTCATTGCCATACTTTATGTGAATACTGCTGTGATGTTACTCTGTGAATCTTGCCTGTGCTATTATTTCATGTGAGTCATTGCAAAATAGTTCCTGTGAGTATCCTGTCTTCGTTACGAGTCCTGTGAAGATCCTGTTTGTGTATTTGCTGTTAGTTAGTGTCTAGACTTCTGTCAAGTTTATAGTCTAGTTAGTATCCTCAGTCTTGTTTTACCCCATTGTGGGCTTTATTTTCCCCTTTTTGCCTATAATAAATCGTGTTTAGTGTACTTTGTCTGCGCCTGGGTTCTCCTTCCTCATCATCATAACAAAAGCAGGTTCAGAATTCTATTGTTGATATTTTAGAGTTAAAGGTTTTTAAAAATAAAATAAATAAAAATAGCCAGAAAAAAAGAAACATTTTCGTCATATTTAGGAATGAAATGTTGTAAAAGTCAGTAGAATGTTATACACACCCTTCTGTAAAAAAAAAAAAAAGAAAAAAGAAATCCATTTTGTATATTTTCACTAGTCTAAAAGAAAAAAACTTTTTAAAAATGTACCATTGCTTGAAAAAAAACATCTGGATTTGCCTGTAGTGTCTTGTCTTCATTTCTTTAAAAAAACAAATCTTTCTCCAAATTTGGCAGTTTATGCCATTTTTTTGCATAGTAAAATAAAACCTGTAGCAGTAGTTTGCCTTGAATTTTGTCAGATAATCAAGTTTAGTGTTTTGTTCTTCCCTCATATTTAATCAAATATTTTCCTCATATTTTGATGGTTTAATCAAACCTGTAGGGCCATTAAAAACAAATATCCCCTCCATGTCAGGTTTGGTGTGTTAGTCAACACACACGAGGAAGTACTAATTCTACCAAGTTTTTAATGATTAAACCAAAATGCAGGAGAATACACAGAAATGCAAAAGAGCATGAACACACTCAAAGTAAAGACGACACCGAACAACGAACAGAAGGAACTAAGGGCTTAAATAAACGGTAGATAATCAACAGAACACGAAACAGGTGCGTAACTCAAATCAGTAACCAAGGTAATTTGCAATGACAGGGAACACAGGCAAACAGGAACAGAACAAAACCAGCTGAGGGTACGTTTACACGACAACGATGTTCTAAACACGAAAACCTTTTTCCTTTGTGTTTTTCATGTACAGACAACAACTTATCAAAGCGGTCACCGTTCACACGGATCTGCGAAAACGACTAAAAATGCTATATTATGCTGCCGGGCCAGTAGATGGCGATGTCACTTTGTAATGAACAATACGCGTCTATAGACTGAACACGTTACACGCATGCGCATGACGTCATCATTTTCACAAATTCGCATTTTGACATAGTTTACATGGAGACGATAACGCTAAAAATTTTTGCGTTTTCAGGCCCCCAAACGCCGCCGAAAAAAACGCTTAAAAGTTTTCCGTAATAAAAACAAAAAAATGAAACTCAGATGTGATATTTAATACTGTAATTTTTGCTTATTAGCATAGTTGAATTGGATCATAAAAGGTCAGCAGGAAAGATATCGGTTAATAAAGTGAGATTAAAGTATATTTGTGTTACGTTTTCATTATTGCAAGTTTGTATAATATCCTGAGTTTGCATTTTCGCTGTTTTAATAGTTTTGAGGAATACTTAATGTTTTTGTGCAACTTGCAAGTGAGATGAGTAAATGCCTGCTCACATTTAGTCTAAAACTGCAATAACATCAAGTTCACACACAACGCCTCTGCACTTACTCACGATTTCTCTCAACACGGGGACAGGAAAGCTGTCAGTCAATACATGGGAAAACAAAGTAACTTGCGTTACTTATTTGAAAAAGTAACTCAGATATTTTGCTGTACATTTAAAAGTAATCGTTGCTTTTTCTAATTACTTGAAAAAAGTAATCTGATGACGTAACTTATGTACTTTGTAATGCGTTACGCCTAACACTGAAAATACGTGACAGACTGGTGCAATTAAAACCAGGCAATGTGGCCCCAACTTGATATTTATGGAAGAAAAGTAAAATCATTGTGTTGGTTTTATTTATTTTTGAAGAAGAACACACTACAAAAGCATAGCTGTGAGTGATTATGAGAATTGTCACTCCTGATATCAATCTCATTCTGGACGTTAACAAACGAGACAAATGTTATCATCACTGTTTGGCATCAACATCAATAGCTCCACGAAGTGAAATAGCTAATGCTGAGGATCCAGATTTGCTCGTGTAAGATGTTCTGGCAGGCCTGTCTGGAGCTGGCAGCAGCTTCACACATCATGCTTTGATCCTCGTCACAGCGAGAGTTTGTGACAGTTTTTTTGGTATCAAAAGAAGAAATCACAGAACTTATCAATTGAAGTTAGACAAAAATGAAATAAATAAAAACACATAAACATTTCATTGATTTCCCTGATGTTTTGGTGAAGAAGCCCGCCGAGACGGCACACTTTCAGACTGGTGTAGAGGCTGGAAAGGAGCCTTGGCATCCCTGCATGAGTGAAACTCAGAGGCCAGTGTATTTCTGAACATGTCTTTAATTACTGCGATGCTCAATTACCACTCCATGATTAAGCTCAACTAACAAATAACTGAAACTGAAGAGTATGCTAGTTATTGGCATTTTTAATTGCACCATCATATAACTTGTTACATCTGTTGTAATGGATCTTTGATGAACTGAAATTGTCAAAAATGAGAAATTATTATTTATTTTTTTATACTTCAGTGCTCTTTGTAAATTATACTTACAAAGTTCTTCAATAAGTTGTCTAAATATAAAGATAAATTATTTTGTTGAATAAATTGTGCTTTAATTTTATGATTAGCAGCTTATTTTCCACATAAACCATTCCAAGGTTTATATATTAGCATAAGTAATTTAAAATAAAACTTATAATTTGTTATTTTAATTACTAGTAATTATTGAAATATCTCTATAATGTATATATATATATATATATATATATATATATATATATATATATATATATATATATATATACACACACACACACATACACAAGATGATTAGCATGGTGTAACTTCTCTGCTGCTGTCACAGAGATGCTCCTCTAGGAAAGCGAGTGTTTTCTGCCAGGACTCCTCCTGAGCTCGACTGTGAGGCGCCGTTTCTCCTCCCCAAAGAATCATCACTGCAATACACACCACAGTCACTTCAACATCCTCAAATACAACACACACACATCTATCTATCTATCTATCTATCTATCTATCTATCTATCTATCTATCTATATGTCTGTATGTCTGTCTATCTATCTATCTATATGTCTGTATGTCTGTCTATCTATCTGTCTATCTTTCTATCAGTCTGTCTGTCTATCTATCTATCTATCTATCTATATGTCTGTATGTCTGTCTATCTATCTGTCTATCTTTCTATCTATCTATCTATCTATCTATCTATATATATATATCTGTCTGTCTGTCTGTCTGTCTATCTATCTATCTATCTATCTCTATGTCTGTATGTTTGTCTATCTATCTGTCTATCTTTCTATCAGTCTGTCTGTCTGTCTATATATCTATTTATGTCTGTCTGTCTGTCTGTCTGTCTATCTATCTATCTATCTATCTATCTCTATGTCTGTATGTTTGTCTGTCTATCTATCTGTCTATCTTTTTATCATTCTGTCTGTCTATCTGTCCATCTTTCTATCAGTCTGTCTGTCTGTCTGTCTGTCTGTCATCTGTCCATCTATCTATATATCTCTATGTCTGTCTGACTGTCTATCTATCTATCTATCCGTCTATCTCTCTATCAGTCTGTCTGCCTGTCTATCTATCTATATCTGTCTGTCTGTCTGTCTGTCTGTCTCTCTATCTCTATGTCTGTAAGTCTGTCTGTCTATCTATCTGTCTATCTTTCTATCATTCTGTCTGTCTGTCTGTCTATCTATCTTTATATCTATATGTCTGACTGTCAAACTATCTATCCGTCTCTCTCTCTATCTGTCTGTCTGTCTGTCTATTTGTCTATCTATATATCTTTCTATCTGTCTGTCTGTCTGTCTGTCTGTCTATCTATCTATCTATCTATCTATCTTTCTATCTTTCTGTCTGTCTGTCTGTCTGTCTGTATGTCTGTCTGTCTGTCTGTCTGTCTGTCTGTCTGTCTGTCTGTATGTCTGTCTGTCTGCAAAGTACTTTCAACACAGAAAATAATGATCTGACCCAGAATTGACCATAACACAAGGGCTAGATAGCTCAAACTCAGTGAACAACTAGCTGTTTTATTGATGTTTCAGACTTTAACCTTTGGTTTTTGCCTCCAGTAACTTGAAGTCACTGAATCGGGCGTGGGGGCTGTAGGGCGGTTCAATAAGATGACCCGTTCCAGGGTACGAGAGAACAGTTAGGAGATGAGCGTTCCCAGCCTTCTCCATCATCCTCTTCATCTGCGGAGGAGGCCATTAGATCTGAGCATCATGACTGACCTGAGATTAAATGAAAGTGCTAAAGACAAACATTTTAATGTACGAAACTTATCGACTCACATCCTCTGCAGATTCTGATGCTGGCCAGTTTTGATCATCCTCACCAGCGATCAATAAAACAGGACATTTGATTTTGCCCATCTGGTGAAAACAAAACCCACCGCATGAACTATAAACACATACTGCGTTATAGTAAAAAACTGCATTTTCTATACCATTTTCCCAGCAACTGAATCATTTTCATACCTCAACTTTCTTGGAAGGGTCAACTGGTATTGGCAACAACAGATCCCGCCAAATTATTCTCATCTTTTCATCATAGCGGATTTTTTCTACGTTCCTTGGCATTGACAGAATGACAATTGTTAACAGTTAATCATTAACATACAGTTGGTATAACGTAATGCATCCTAATCGTGCCTGTAATGGGAAAATTGTGTTTCTCACTGTTGCAGTGCTGCATAGACATCCGCCAAAGATCCTTTGAGCGGCATTATGTGACTCCCACTCACACAAATCACACACTTGGGCTGAGTTTGTGATTAAAGAACAGAAAGCAAATTAAACACATTGCATCACTGAATTTGCATCAAATCTCGAATGCATTGATGTAAATGAGAACTTAAGACGTATTCACCTCCATAATTTCTGAGTATGCCGTCAAACCCAGAGTTACAGGGACCCCAAATGACATCCCCATCACAGCTACTTTGTCAGGACAAACTTTAGGGTGTTTTTTTAGCAATGTAAAGGCAGTCTGAAAATGAAATACTTTCAAGGTGTATATTACAGTATATACCTTATTACCCTCCGTAATGCATTTGTTGTATGAATTGTATGAAATGCAAAATTAATCAACAAATTAGATGTAAAATTCATTTTAATCCATTGAAAAGTACAAATAGTGGAGCGGCTAAGTGCTTATGTTTGGCAGAATCGATTAGTTTATGATACAAGCGTGAAAATTGGCATGAGCAGTCTCCATGGGTCACTTGACAAGAAAATTGTCCGAGCCACTTGAAATTTCAAGATGGCGGCCATTTTTCAAGATGGCCGACACCTTAGTGGAGCAGTTAAGTGATATAGTGGTTTATTTGGTGATACAAGCATGAAAATTGGCATGAGCAGTCTCTGTGGGTCACTTGACAATAAGCCACCTACAGCTACTTGAAATTTCAAGATGGCGGCCATTTTTCAAGATGGCCACCACCTTAGTGGAGCAATTAGGCTTAAGAAATCATTTAGCTGGTGATACAAGCATGAAAATTGCCATGAGCCTAATTGCTCCACTAAGGTGGTGGCCATCTTGAAAAATACCCGCCATCTTGAAATTTCAAGTAGCTGTGGGTGGCTTATTGTCTAGTGACCATCAGAGACTGCTCATGCCAATTTTCATGTTTGTATCACCAAATAAACCACTATATCACTTAACTGCTCCACTAAGGTGTCGGCCATCTTGAAAAATGGCCGCCATCTTGAAATTTCAAGTAGCTGTGGGTGGCTTATTGTCTAGTGACCATCAGAGACTGCTCATGCCAATTTTCATGCTTGTATCACCAAATAAACCACTATATCACTTAACTGCTCCACTAAGGTGTCGGCCATCTTGAAAAATGAAAAATCTTGAAATTTCAAGTGGCTTGGACAATTTTCTTGTCAAGTGACCCATGGAGACTGCTCATGCCAATTTTCACACTTGTATCATAAACTGAACGATTATATCTCTTAGCCGCTCCACTAAAAGTACAGTCACTTTTGAACAATTTAATACAGCATTTTTGTATACACAAAAAGCACCATAAATATATATTTTATTTGTATTGTAGCGTACTGTACCTCAAAGTAGGTGTTGTCCATGTGCTGTAGTTTTCCTGCAGCATTCAGGAGCCCGATGTATTCCAGGGCCAGTGAGACATAGCCGTGGGAAGCCAGGAGCGCTGAATGATACTCAACACGACCCCCCTGCCCGCCCAAAAGGTCCAGCACAGCAGGAAAGGGTCCAGAACCTGCATTACAAACCCACATGCATATAAATGAAGTCCCTTAAGCCTCTATAAATGTAGACAGAATGTACAATGATGTACAAGGTTACAGGGTAGGTCGGTTTTAAAATAAGTGCATCTCTTGTGGCACAAGAAAAATACATATTTCATGTGCTGTTTCTGTATGATTTGGATCGAATCCTTCATAGCACTGAGGTGTATTTAAACATCACTTACAGTATATCCTGACCGTATGCTGTTGGTTTGTTAAAATTAATACGATTTAATACGGAAGATAAAATAACTAATAAATTATGATAATTATACACTATTGTTCAAAAGAATAAGTCTCTTTTGCTCACCAAGGTTTTGTTTGATCAAAAAATACAGTAAAAATAATATTGTGAAATATTATTACAATTTAAAATAACTGTTTTCTATTTGAATATATTTTAAAATTTAAATATTAAATATTTTAAAATCTATTCCTTTAATGCAAAGTTGAATTTTCAGCATCATTACTCCAGTGTCACATGATCCTTCAGAAATCATTCTAATATGCTGATTTGCTGCTCAAGAAACATTTCTGATTATTATCTTACTTCTTATTGTAATATTGTAATAGTCCTTATCATTATAGAAAAACAGCTGTTTATTATTTTTGTGGAAACAGTGATTAAAAGAAATGTCAGGATTCATTGATGAATAGAAACTTCTTTACTGTCACGTTTGATCAATTTAATGCTTCATTGCTAAATAAGTATTTATTTCTTTTTAAAGAAATTTACTGACCAAAACATTTAAATGGCGGTGTAAATAAATTTGATAAAATGAATAAATATATTAAATAATAAATTAACAATTTTGTGCATTTTTATATGTAGCCTAGCTTATTTTTGTTTTATATTATCATTTTTATTTTATTATTATTTTATATTGATAGTATTAAAATTAAAGATAAATAAAAATGTTTTCACAATTCAATTAGCCTATAATATATACTACTGAATGATAGACCAATATATGGGCAAAGACGACATCTAATCATTAATCCATACCTGGGGGAATGAAGAGTGTCCCCTTTATCCCGCGCTCTGCGACTTCAACCCTCTGGACATCAGGAGCCAAATACCAGCGTTCAGCAGAAGCTGATGCGAGGGGTGTGCGATGCTTGAAGCCCTTAGCAAGGTGTCCTTCATGCACAGAAAACACCACTTTAACTGGTGTCTGGACATTTTTCTTCTTAAATCTGTCAATTCAAATCAGGATACGCTAAATGAGCTTTTACGGCACATTTACACGGGCGAAATCCAGTCATTTCCATAGATATTCACGTGACTTGGAATTTTGTGGCTATGCAGTCTGTACATGAAACAGAAATGATTAGTTCACCTAAGTTGCGTCCCAAATGACGCACTATACACTATGCACTTTTGTACTTATGCACTATGTACTCATCCGTATAGTGTATAAATTGTTATTTTTTCATTCACTGTCGGAGTCTGAGTCGTTCGTTCCTTTGTCACGTGACGGCCATATTGGATACAGAAATTAGTTAATAATTCCCAAACCTCCTTACAATGCACATAGCATTGTATTTTATTTTTTTTACTCTTACAGTTACATGTGTTTCAAATTTCTTACAATTTATAGATTTGTGAATTTTTGTTATAATGATTCTATAGTGATAAACGAACGACTCGGACCCGAAGACTCTGGAGGGGAACTAATCGTTTCTGTTTCCGGTACAGACTGCATAGCTTCAGCCTATGGACATGTGACGTGACAAACCATCATACTCCACCCGCTTTGAGCGGGATTGGAACCAGGGTCTCTGGCGTGGGAGATGTGCGCACTAACAAGGACGCTTAAGACCTCAGTCACTAGCGTACCTCTTGAGGCCAGGTGAGTAAGGTTTACCTGCAAAGCTCTAACTGGCCTACGTCCGATACACACGGCTCACTTTCAAACCAAACATCTTTCTGTTGGTCAACATGGTGAACCTGTTGAAAAATCTGCGAAATGCCGCACATGAAATTCCAAAACACGTGGATTCCTATTTTAATGAATGGATTTCTCCAGAGAAAATTCAATAAATGTAAATTCAATTTATGACAAAATTCTCATTTTGTTTTTCCTCAGAAAAAAAAAAAAAAATAGCATACAGTTTTTGGAACGACATTTGGGGACTAAATAATGACAGAATTTTCATTTTATGGTGAACTGTCCCTTTAAATAATGAGTTCACTCATGCAATAAAAATGTGGTGCAGTTGTTTATCTCTTTATCTTTCTTTTTATTTACTTACAGGCGACCTGGTTTACTTTCAGGAACAGGTCTCATACTCCACAGCAGAGCCATGGCTTCAACTCCCTCAAATGTCCCACCAAGACTTTTATCTCTGGAAACTGTGGAATAATAATTCAGTGAATTAAATTTAAAAACGCGTCAAAAGACACAAACGTGTATTTGTATGTGAGTTTAAAATGAAGTACTGTACCCTTAACGGTCCCTGAAGAGTCACTGGTGTAGTGGCCGAACGCTTCCCAATCGTCTCCATCGTCTGAGTGAATCAGCGCGTGAAGAGTGATTTTGGAATCGGCAGGCAAGTGCTGAACTTCCACCTCAAATTTTTCATCAACCAAGCAAGTTGAAGGATGAACAGAAAGTAAAGGACTCGAATCTGTCTCGGCCATTTTATACCTTTAAAGTTGAAACTGGAATCGCTAAATATGTCTAAACACAAACTGTGACAAAGGCTTTTATAAGACGTTTAACCTGGTTATTGTCCTATAGGGTACCAGTTCACACAGACAACTCCATATATGGTTTGTTCTGAAGTTCTTCGATAAACATTAAGCCCATAAAAACGTAAACGGTTATTGAGACGGATGATAATGCCTTATATAGGCTAGATAGTTTGACCAAAGTGACAGGATATCTATCATAAAAGACTAATTTTAGATCACTGACCTAAGATGTACAATATAATCAGGTCTGTATAGAGAAAAAAAAAAGGGAAATTCATTTATAAGTTGTTCTAGTTTTGTCATGGGGAAATTGTTTACTGTTAGGCCTACCACCTAAAACAAATTAATTAAACTCAAATAATTGACAACACATTTGTTAGTTGAATATTGGCTAAGTTCTGTACTGTATTTACTGTAGATGTAATATTTATATAAATTGTATTAGCCTATTATGGTGATTTTTATGATTTATTGAGATTTTTCTTAGTATTCTCTGCAATTTGTGGTATAATTGGTTAGAAAAACACATTTTACTAGGAATAAAATAACAGGTGTAATCATGAAAAATGGATTGATTCTGTTCATTGAAACAGTTCAATGCAACTATCACTGCTTTTCTTTCAAATATAGAAAGTATGCTTTACTACAATATTCATAATTTGTACTTTAAAAATGTACTTATTTTTTATTGATATTTATTTTATTGTTGATTTGTGTGCTACTTTCCACTGATCTTTGTCTATCAGTCAGTAAACAGTTAAAATGTTGTCAAAAAGCTGTCACATTTACCGTCACAAAGTCTTGTCATTCTCGGAAGATATGACATTTTTATGGAAGTTAAAAAAAACATACTTAAGCAAATCTTAATTATGACATTAAAAGTCGAAATAAATACTAAGTCACAATTATGACAATTGTCAAAATTATGAAATTAAGTCGAAATTGACATACTAAGTCATAATTATGAGACTCATGTCAACATAATGAGATAAAAAAAATCTAAATGATTACTTTCTGTCATACAATTGTATGTCATATAATAGTATGTCATCATTTTAAAAAAAATTATCTCATAATTTTGACTTTTCATCTCATAAATTTCAACTTCTCATGTCATTATTATGATTTACAGAAGCATGATTTTTTTTAAATGATTTTTCTTATGTGGGAGAAATGGGCTTCCATAGATTTTAATTAAAAATTACAATTTTCAAAAAAATATTCACAATAAGATCATTAAGATGCATTTAGAAAATAGATACCGACTTTCATCCTTACAGACAACTACAGTGAAACCAATTTTATGGTATTCATGGAACATTTTAATAAATGACAAAACAAAACATAACAAGGATTGTCTGAACAGGCAAATGGTAGCTTTTAGTTATCAATATTTGCCAGGATAATAGAACGAACACATATAAACAGTTAACACAGCAGGAATGTACAAATGTGATCAATTGTAGCGTAGGCCCTCAACTTTTTTTCTTGAGACTTTTTTTTCCCCATTCTGATGTTTTTCTCGCAATTGAAAGTTTATATCTCGCAATTTTGAGTTTTTTTCTCCGAATTGTGAGATATAAACTCACAATTGCGACGAGAAAAGTCAGAATTGTAAGATAAAAATTCACAACTGCGAGAGAAAAAAAGTCTGAATTATATCTATTTTCTATTTTTATAAATGTTCAATTCGAATTATCGATTCTTGTTTAAATTTTTTCGTGGCGGAAACCAGCTTCCACAAATACAGTAACTAGGCTACTCTTAAAAACAGCTAATAGCACCACATTCAATGTACATATTGACAAATACAACTTAAATATAAGTTAAAGATAAATCACACTATCAAATAGGTAGTTAAAATATTGAATATGTAGTGGTAAATCTGCCTTGGAATGCAGGGAGCCTTGGTTGTGACATAATAATGTTTCTTCAGTGAACTGACTCATGGTGCACCTCCAGCGAATATGAGCTCCAGGGCCGCTTGGATGTCTCCGCCCGTGGCCTGCAGGGCTCTCAGGATGAGCTCCTCATCACGGATGCCCATGTCCCGCAGCTGCTGGAGCTGCGACTGCCACTGATTCTACACACAGTATGAAAGAGAGTCACTCCAGAATCAGCAACATCACTTTGTGTGTTGTTCACACTTGTTGTTTGGTTCACTTGTTTGTTTGTTTTTTATCCAGACCAAAACAGAAAATGATACATGATTCAGTCCTGGTTCGCTCAGCATTCACACTGTGATTTTTAAGACTTCGTAAAGTCTTACAAAGTAAGATATCTTTATCTTTGTAAAGATACAAAACAAAAAAATGGCTTTTATGATGTTTTTTTTTACTTGCCAAACATCCAAAACAATGCTGAATGCTGCGATAAATGCTCGTTGTATGTGCGTTCAAATGAACCGCACTAACAGAGCAATCGCACCAGAGATCATTTTAATCAAACCAAACCTGAACAAATCTAAATCTTTCAAAAAGATTCAATCATATTGTGTTCGGACCTTAATGCATAGAAGATGTGTGCAAAACAAGCTGTGCTGGCAGTCTTTGGAAGCAGTTTTGGGGGTAACAATAGTAATCAGATTACTTTTTTCAAGTAACTAGTAAAGTAATGCATTCATTTTAAATGTACAACAAAATATCAGAGTTACTTTTTTGAATAAGTAACAAAAGTTACTTTGTATTCTCATGTATTGACTGACATCCCTTCTGTCCCCATGTTGAGAGAAATCAACGATTTCATTGCAGAGGCGTTGTGTGTGAACTTGATGTTATTGTAGTTTTAGACTAAATGTGAGCAGGCATTTACTCATCTCACTTGCACAAAAACAGATTCAGGCTTCCTCAAATTTGATAAAAAACAGAAAAATGCAAACTAAGAATATTACACAAACCTGCAATGAATAAAAATGCTAAATAACGCAAATACACTTTATATATGTAATCTCATGTTATTAACCAATATGTCTTTGCTGCTGACCTTTGATGATCAATTTCAACCATACGAAAAGGCAAAAATGACTTTAGTTAAACATCATATTTGTGTTTCATTTTGTTGTTTTTATTGCTGAAGAGGCTGTGTTCGAAACAGCATACTTCCAGACACCCCAACCTGCCAAAAGTTATTTCAGGGAGGTATCCCGAAGTACAGAGAATTACCGAGATTCGGGGACTAATGTTGCGTCCGCCTATATAAGCCTATTTACCTACTATATAGTAGGAGAAAACAGTACGTGAAAAGAGTAGTATGTCCGAAACCTCAGTATTCATACAGTAGGCAAGAAATCCCCAGATGGCCCAGATTCTGAAGCACTCATCGATGGATACTTTTCTATCCCAGCCTTCCCAGGAGGCCACGGGAGAGGATACATCATAATCGAACATCGCAGAGATCAGCGAAGCGGGTGTTTTCAAATGTGAGTAAACACGGTGCCTTGAGTTAAAATAGCATTTGTTGAACTACTGTAGAGTAAACCGTTGAATTGTTGAAGGTGTAAAGATGCTAGATAGTATAGTTGTGATTTTGCTGTAAAAACACATTTTATTGTGTATAGCTAACAGGGGAGCTCCAGTAAGAACACGTACATCTCCAAAGTGGATTTACATAAACCATATACGTCTTAAAGACACTTACTAAATGTCTATTTAACATTTTACAGGAAAGGCAGGCAGACTGGAGTGAGCACTGAGGATGAAGAGCCACAGCAGAATCCTGGAAATGGTATAAGACCCTCCATCACTCCACCTGCCCTTATTGCCTCATCTGGCCCGGATGTTGCTGTGGTCTCTTCATCCTCAGTGAGCCCACATCCAGCGAGAGCATCTAGAAAAAGACCAAAAGACATTGAGGATGTGATCAGAGGGGTGGAGGAGAGGGAAGCGGGAAGAGAAGGAGAGAAATGGAGGAGAAGGAGACACAGAGAACGAGAGAGAGGAGAGACGAGAACGTGAAGCCAGAGGAAGAGAAGACAGATGGCACCAGGAAGCAAGTGAGAGAGAGGAAAGGAGAGAGAGGGAGACAAAGGAAAGGGAGGAAAGATTCCTGCGTCTTCTTGAAATCATTGCAAAAAAAAAAAAAATTAATAAATTATGAGACAAAAAGAATTTTCTCCTTAAAACTGCAGTGAACCAAACACTGTCTCAAAATCGCTGGTGTTTCTGATGTCACAAACTACTTTGTAACCAATCAGGTCAACGTGTGATCATCAGCGAGTGGATCTCTGAGCTGGTGTGAGTGAGTGGAGGCAGGGCTAATTTGCATGTTTATAGAACCGCGTATACTAAATGAGTCAAGGGTGTAGAGTTACATTCAAGCTATTTTAAGGCATGAAGAAATTTTTTTCAAGGAAAAAACATTTAAATATGTCATTTTGGTGATCAATGGTGAGTTTTAAAGGATAAAATTATTGACTACAGGGGGACTTTAAGTTGTTGCGCTTGTGATAACGTTGTAGGTCACATGATAACGTCAACATGGCAGATGATGTCCGGATTGCATTCATACTTCACGCTTTCAGGCTATATAGTACCGTCTCGGTAACATATGGTAACCTACGTTCCATGAAAGAGGGAACGAAGACATTCGTCAGAAGGATCCTACAGAAATGGGATATTCGCAGAGAGACCAATCTACTTAGAGAGAAACTAAACGAGCAAATGCACATTGGCATGCAATAATTGCGCCAGCTAATGAGCAGCAGGTGCAACGCATCTTTGGTTTTCGCTAAGGAGCCGAGCCAGGGACCCAGTCGTCTGCAGCGATGGTACAACAACATGGCGACGGCACGAACGTCTCCGTTCCCTCTTTCAGGGAACATAGGTTACCATACGTAACCGAGATGTTCCCTTTCATGTCGGTCACTCCAACGTTCATCGGCCTCACAAGCCTCACTTCTTTCCCTTTATTAGGGGCAGAAGCTTATGCGGGGCAGAGTCCAGGGGCAGGGGCAGTGTCGGGCCAGGGGCAGAGTCCTGGCCACTTATGTTCCGCAAGACCCACTCAGTGAGAACATTGGATAACACTGGGAAAACGTGCCCTTCCTAGGGGAAGGAGAACGCTGCGGAGCCACAACCTGCCCGGAGGGAGGTAACATGTGGAAAATACACATATGGACTAGCCAAGCAGGGGAGTGCAACATATGGAAGTCTCTGGGGTGGTTCCAGCCTAATCCTAGGGGGGGGGGAGTGTACCGGCAGAGCGAGACGGCAGAGCGGGCTCTTCCAAGGGAAAGACACTGGCTAGCCAACAGAACAAATTCAAGCAGTTCAACACCGACTGGACACGCTCCTCAGTGAGGCGTGCTGTCTGGTTGACCGAGTCCAGCTCCATACCGAGATAAGAGATCCTCTGCGCAGGGGAGAGTATGCTCTTGTCCCAGTTGACCCGAAGCCCCAACAGGTTGAGATGACAGAGCACCATGTCCCTGTGTTTGCACAACTGCTCTCGCGAGTGGACCAGAGTGAGCCAGTCGTCGAGATAGTTGAGGATGCGAACCCCGCGTTCCCTGAGTGGAACAATGGCTGCCTTAAAGACGCGAGGTGACAGGGCCAGCCCAAAGGGTAGGACTTTGTACTGATACGCCCCACCCGCGAAAGCAAAGCGCAGAAAGTGCCTGTGTCGAGGAAGACTCGAGACGTGAAAGTATGCGTCCTTCAGGTCGATCGCTGCAAACCAATCTTGGGGACGGATGCATTCGAAAATGCGTTTCTGTGTGAGCATTTTGAATGGGAGCTTGTGCAGGGCCCTATTCAAAACTTGCAGGTCCAAGATTGGCCATAACCCACTGCCTTTCTTGGATACAATTAAGTAGGGGCTGTAGAACCCTGCCTTCATATCAGCTGGAGGGACCGGCTCGATCGCGTCCTTCGCCAGTAGGACTTCGATCTCTGCCCGTATGACAGGAGCACCGGTGGCCAGCTCTGTGGTGAACCGGATGCCCCTGAACTTGGGAAGGTGCCGGGCGAACTGAATCGCATAGCCGAGTCTGATGGTGCGGATGAACCAGCAGGATGGTCTGCGGAGCGCTAGCCAGGCTCCAAGAGACCGTACCAGCTGGACCAACGGAACCACAGACATACCCGCATCTGTAAGCCCGTCTACATCAGCCCAATGGCGGTTTCCGATAGAACGTGTGAAGGCCTCTGCACATTACTGTCTTTCCGCGTGGCAAAGTAATTTAATTCCATTTAAGCTTTTATCTGACTCCATTTTATCACGACCTCGAATTTAGGTTAGATTGCCCAATTGGTTATTGGTTAATTATATAACAGTTTAGCAATACATTTGATTATTCTATTTAACTCTTTACTTTATATGTTACTCGTTCATTAGGAATCTATGTCGCTCAGAGAGTCTCGCACAGGCAGTTCTTTTACATGGATCTCATGATCACAAACTCACCAGTCTGATAGAGAACCAGAGGTTATGGCTAAAGCAATTCAACAATGCCGCATACACGCTTGCTATTGTTAAAAAGTACCCATGTAGCCCCCTAGAGTCGCCCATATAACAACTTAGTTAAAGCCCAAACAATAACCAGAGGTTATGGCTAGTACATTAAGATAATGCCGCTTCAACGCTTGCTATTACCTTAATAGTATTTTTATCTAGCCCCCTATTTACGACTACATAACAGCTTAGTTAAAATCACGCAGTTAGTCAGGAATCTAGAATCCCACTAGATGTGCCTCACGCTCCATCTAAACTGGGATCTAGTATGTTCTTAACCCTGGACTCAGATTTGCAGAAATATAAGACTTCACTTAATCTACTTGAGTATTTTAGTAATCTACTTAATCTACTTGAGTAATCTACAGAGTAATTCAGAATAAAATCAAATGCAACAATTTATTATGTCAGGTAAATGTATCATGCCAATTTCACAATCAGTTCAAAGATAATCAATACAATAACATCAAATGCTCAGAGATAAAGAGTAAAAGATGTAGGTTAAACCCGACATTTTGAAAAATACATAATGCTGAAGTCTTTGAGATCCTTCAACATTATGGGCTGATCTGAGTTCCAGAATCGCCCTGAGCCTCGTTGCATTTCTTTATATAGACACTTCTTTCACATGAAAACATTTGCTAACAATGGGAATTTGCATTCAGAGTTTACACCTTTTGGGAGCAGAATGCCATTTGCCTGGAAGACTCACCCTCCTCTGTGTGCTTAAGTTATCTCTAAACTCTAAGGAACTTTATTACCTTTTGGTTTACTTCTTTGGGAATGAGACATTTGTGAGACATTTGTTTAATGACCACAGAGAGTCCGCATTTTTAATGACCGCACAGATTGGTCTCTCTGCGAAGATCTCATTTCTTCATGAAAGGGAACTATTCTTTTAGCGCTCGTTAAGATCTTATTGAAATTAAGTACCTAATCAGTGAGTATACGCTTTCGAATGCAGCCAGAGTGTTGAACTTTCTTCTCGTGCATCCTATTCTTCTGCATTTCAGAATGGCAGCACAGCAGAAGGTTTGTTTGAGCAGCGCCCTCTACTGTTCAGGTGTGAATTTGCTTTTCCTTCAGCCTGAGGCTTATTCAGTTCACTTTTGGTGTGAAAGGGCCTTAACATTTGCCAAAGATTGAACTTTTGTAAAACAAGCAGGCCCAGACCAGGTAAGAAAAAATAACGCAACAGTAACATAGCGCATTACTTTCCATAAAACGCAATTAGTTACTTTTTTAGGGAGTAACACCATATTGTAGTGCATTACTTTTAAAAGTAACTTCCCCCAACTCTGTTTGAACATCTCTATTTTAGATGTTTGAAGTGCTGTAATAATGATGCTGGTCTAAATTGGCACTGGATCTCTGGTGGTTACTCACATGTAAGCTGGACATGCTGGAGACCTGCAGGGCCTGCTGCAGTGCCTGGTTAAACAGGTCGTTTGTTATAGGAGTGCCTGCAGGAATAGGGGACACTCCTGAAGAGGGACCCTGTCACAGACAAAGATATGTTTGTTCTTTTATTAATGTGTGCAAATCTCAAACATATGGAAACATGTTTAAAATAAAATTAATTAATTAAAAATTAAAAAGGTAATTGCGACTTTATATCTCACAATTCTGTCTTTTTCCACTTGCAATTCGGACTTGCTATTATAAATTTCTACCCCACATTTCTGATGCAATTGTGAGTTATAAAGTCTGAATTGCAAGGTATAAACTCACAAGTACTCAAAACCTTTTTATTTTTTCTTATTCTGTGGCAGAAATAAGCTTTTATACAAACAAAACACAAACACAACAAACTTCAATTAAAATTCCAACAATTATCCATTAGTTTATATATTATTTATATATATATATATATATATATATATATATATAAATATTTCATTTCTATACCACTTTGTCTAAATAAATTAAAAATAAAACTTCTAAAAAACTACAAGAGAATTTGTGCATCACAAAAATAAAACAGTAAAAAAATATATATTTAGTTTTTGATCTGCTAAAGATTACATTTAACATTGTTATTAAATGAAATTTTTTAAGATTAACAGAAAATAATTTTATTCAGAAAGGATGTAACAGTATGTAACAGTAAATAAATTTATATTATTTTACAAAAAGAATATTACAAAAGATTTCTAGTACAAATAAAAGCTGTTCTTATAATATGAAGCAGCATATTATTGTTTTCAACAATGATAATAATAGTAAATGTTTATTGAGCAGCAAATCATCATATTAGAATGATTTCTGAAGGATCATGTGACACTGGAGACTGAAGTAATGATGCTGAAAATTCAGCTTTGTCATCACAGGAATAAATTACATTTTAAAACACATTCAAATAGAAAACAGTTATTTTAAATTGTAATAATATTTACAATACTGTATTTTTCGATCAAACAAAAGCAGCCTTGGTGAGCAGAAGAGACTTCTTTCAAAAACATAAAAAAATCTTACTAACCTCAAATGTTTACTTATATATCCTTATGTATATATATTAATAAACCCTATAATGGTATGTATAGTCTATTGAAGTGCACTGTACCTGGTTTCCAGTAGTTGGTGTAACAGCACTGCTCTCGGGGGTGCTGGCGAGGGCTAAAGCTGTGGCCAGCTCACTTTGAGTGATTGGTCTGGGGCCGACAGCTCCATTGTAACCGAGAGTAGCTGGCCTCATGCCGGCAAAACCACTCGCAAGAGTGGACAGCCCACCACGATTCACCTACAGATGATAAAGCAGGCTTAGGATCCAATATCGCAAATGCACATACTCTTAATGAAGAACAGTAAATCATAACAAACCGACTGGAAATCTTCCTCATCATCAGACATGCCTTCAAAGAGGAAACCTCCTGTAGATTAAAAAAAAGGTCCAAGCATTAAATCTGCTTTGGATCGCCAAAATGACCTGTCACATTATGTTAATGGTGGGCAATTTTTCACTTAAATTGTGTTTAAATGGACACCCACCTGGCATGTCACTGTAAGAGCTAGAAGACACATTTCTGGAGGAGCTGGCGCTCTGCTGGGGCGGCACGCTGCCAGCCACCGAGTGCAACACCAGGATGATGGCATTTACCAGTGCCGGGTGGGAATTGGCCAAACTGGTGAGACAGTTAAGATGGTGGTATAACTTTCTTTAACCCAAAGTGCAGCATATGATTCAAATGTCACATTTTGAGGCGGTTAAACCACATGTTCAACATTAAGTCAACACAATTTACACATTTACAAACCCATAAGCCAAAAAGGAAAGATTCAATATTATAAAGACATTTTGATGAAATATTATAAAGACAATCACTGCCAGTCAAAAAAGTTTACAAACTTACCTGCTTATGCTTAAATGCTTGAAATCTGTTTTATATACAAATATAAATTCCACCTAAATTAATTTATTTTTTAAAATGACAGTTTTATAATAATAATATTATATATTTCAAGTTAATTATTATTATTATATTATCAACTAATTAATAACATTATTGATGTATTATTGTTATTATTACTTAAGATTGATTAGTTAATTAATAATAACGTTATCGATTTATTATTGTTGTTGTTTTTATTATTATTATTATTTACAATATAATAAATTGCATATAACAGTATTGATTTATTATTATTATTAATACGGTGGATGCTGCTGCTTATAATAATAATTATTATATTAATATTGTTTTATAATAATAATTATTATTATTTATATAATAATAACATGATTAATGATGATATTATTGATTGATTATTATATTATTATATGAATAACATTGTCGATTTATATTATTATTATTAAGAGTAATAACAATTGTTGTATTAATAGTGATTAGTTAATTAATAAAAACAATTTTTAATATTAATTATATTATTATTATTAAAAATATAATAATAATTACAATTAATATTATTAATTCTTATAAATACTATAATAATAAATATTATTAATTATAATATTTATTACTATAAATATAATTAATAGTAAAAGTATAATAAAGCATAATTTATATAATTATAATAAATGTGATTAAATAAATAATAAATATTATTATTAATAATTATTGTTATTACCATTATTGATATTTTTATTGATTATTGATAGATTATTATTGATAGATCATTATTGATAGATTATTATTAACAATAATAACATATACAAGTATTTATTTATTATTATTGTATTATTATCAATACTACTACTACTACTACTAACAATAATAAATAATAATAATAACAATAATTATTATATTTATGCTGAATAGTTAATAATAACATAATTGATTTATTATTATTTGTGTTGTTGTTTTATTATTATCACCATCGTCATTATTATTAATTACATTTAATATTGGTTTACTTTTTTCTTATTATTAATATTAATACTAATAATCATTTATTAGTATTTTTATGGATGAGTTGGGGCAGTTCGTAAAGAAAAGCAGCGATTTCATTTTTACTGTAATGAGGCTCACTCACGTGTCAAGCATGCTTGGGTCAGTGAACTGTATGAAGAGGTCTTTGTCTTGAAGAACCCCTGAAAATGTAGTCAATAAACAGAAGTACTGTAAGTCTTCAACGCACCTCACATCACAAATCATTTCTGCTTCTGAACGTACCAAGAGCCACAGGATCGCTGCTCAGCCCAGGAGTTGCCACGATGATCTGGTCGAGGGATTCCTTGTTGTTTAGCATCTTAAACACCTGGAATGGGTGAAGAAGAACTGCGTGAAAAAGTACCCAAGCATCCAGAACCATCAACACACACTCATAGCCATTGCTAAATCGGTATGCCACTCACTACCGTCTATTCAACCTACCGAATCTCTGTATGCAGTGCTGGTGTGAAGAGCTGCTTGCAAGACCCGAAATTCCCTCGCAGCTGCAGCCTTGTCCACTGGCTCTATAGAAGAACATAGAGGAATAAATATTGGACCATGTTTATGGAACTTTTATGTTGCTTTTTGTCTTTTTTGGAGCTTGACAGTTTTTGTCTTTACATATTTTTCACTTGTATGGAAAAGAACAGCGTGAACATTCTGCCTGACGTCTCCTTTTGTGTTCAACAGAAGAACAAATAACTGCATCGACTCACCGGGATGGATCACAGGTTCTGGCCATGACCTTCTCAGGATGTGCACAGTGGATCCAGACTGAATCCCATAGGACTCCAGGGTCAAGTCATCCTTTAGCTTTCTACCACAGTACACTAATTCTGTCATTGGAGATAATGGGAAAACTGTTTGCAATCTTGTCAAGTTTCATCAACAAGGGTTCATGGCCGGTAACATTTTTATGAACTCTAACAATGCATGAACGTGAACAAACGTGAATGGACAGCTGACAGGCCAGCGCTTCAATGTCACGAAAGTTTAAGCCTTGACAAGAAGACTCAAAATAGAGCTCATTTCGTTACTTGCACGCTGTGTGGAAGGTTTCGTGTGCGAACACATCCGAACCCCATGCACAGAAAGTCACGTTTTCTGACAGCACGAGAATACTAAACTGAGGAGCTCTCTTTCACGTCTTCTTGCACTTGAGCAGACGAATTCACACAAAATTATGTAAAAAAAATAGCAAGTATCCTAGTAAACATAGTTGGTTATGTCTTAAGTGAACATAAACAGTTGAGAAAGTGCACGCATGTGTAACATTATCAGTATATTAGATTGTGCATTCGCTCTTAAAGTGACAGTAGCCTAATATTTCTGCTGCGGTCTGTTTTTAATGTTAATCAAACAACAAAGGATAAAGAAAAAAATCACTCACTGCTCTTGGTTGAATAAACTTTTGTAACTTTAATAAGGATTAATTAATAAGGATGTTTAATTTATACAGTGAAGACTATGCAGTGTTATTTTACATTTGATTACTTTAGTAAATCTCTGTAGTAAATTTTCTGAAGTCACCGGGCATTGGCCGGTGTGGTTGTATTGTATTGTATATTACAGAAGCTTTTTAAACTAATGACAAATTTCCACTCTGTTATGGACAAATACATGTAATTCTCTAATAGACTTTGAATTCAAACCTAAGATAATCTTTCCCTTATTATATGTTATGATGTTATATATGTTATTGGTAATATGTGTAATTTCACATATTTTGACTTAAATAGTGCTTGTGATTTCTCTGCATACTGTTAAACCGTAAAATTGCATCCTACTAGCAAGAGTTTTTATAAAAAAAAACTATAAAGTAGCCATTCTTAATAGTCATTACATATAAGCAACAACAAAAAAAAAAGCTATTATTTACTATTAACAATTGGGATCATGAATAGGTGACTGGAATAGATACTGGTGACTATTAAGATAGTTACTACTAGTGACTAGGAAAAAAATTGGGAACTAGATCAGTTACCTGCAAAATTGGAATTGGTACAACAGTTGGAATATTAACTATTAACTTTAGAATAGTTTGTATCTGAACCACATTATTCCAAAGAATTCACTAGCATTTTTAGTCAGCATATTGGCATAGAATAATTACTAGTAATTATTATAGTAACTAACGGCAAAGCAATATCTGATCAATAGTTATTGAAATTGATTCACTATGAATTAATATAAATAAAAAATCCAATATAATATAAAATAAGCATTAGCCTATTTAGTCTACAGGAATACATGCTTGCAACGGGCTGACAGCTCAAAATGAAACCCTTATAGTAATAACTTTTAATGGTTTTAATTTGACTTCGAGGTCCACATCAATTTATAACATTATGGGCTCTATTCTTTTTTACTAGTTTATTAAACATGTACTCATTTGAAATGTAACAGTCTTAATACTGCCATACTGTGCCACCCAATATTATGAATGAGTGAGTCTTATGCGTGTATTATATGTTATGTTACCTATGAGCTCAGGATCTGGTATGGCATCTGGGATCTGTGCTGACACCAACTGCTTGAGAGTGGAGACCCGATACCCGCCGGGAGGAACATCTCCAGGTTCAGTCTCTGGAAACTGCAGCACCGACTTGGGAAGAGATGGTTGATCCACCAGCTTCAAACACAGACGCCACTCTGATGACGCCATTGATCTAATACACGTCTACACGTATTACAGCTGCACGCAGCTGAAGTGCTTTCTTATTTGGCACAGAATCGAATAATATATCTATCACTCTTATAAACGCAATCTGTCTTTTGTATTGAAATAAATAGTATCATCAGCGATTGTTTTCATCCGTGCAACATGACGTCATGCAGGAAAGATCGTGGTTCTGGGAATCGTAGTTTTCCTGGTGTGTTCACAGACTGTAGGACTATCTTATGAACAGAGGGGGCAGTGTACTTCTGAATCACAGCAGGACAAGTAAAAAAAAAACAGCAAAGTGTATTTCTCAGAGAGCCCACGAGATATATATATATATATATATATATATATATATATATATATATATATATATATATATATATATATATATATGTATATGTATATGTATATATATGTATATATGTATATATACATGTATATATATGTATATATATATATATATATATATGTACATATGTGTGTGTGTGTGTATATATATATATATATATATATATATATATATATATATATATATATATATATATATATATACATTTATTTTATTTCACCTATTTGGCAAGGCAACATTTCTCATTTACATTTAGTTTAGCTAGATGTAGTAAAATAACTAAATATGTTTTTCAAAAGTAATTTAAATAAATAAACTGAAATGAAAAATACAAACTATATAGACATGTAAAAATAATGAAAATGACAAAAATACACAACAAAATTACTAAAACGTTAAGTAAAATAAAATGAAAAATAAAAAAGAATTCCATTTAAAATAGTAATAAAACAACAATAATAGTATATCAATGATATAATAACACTGCCCACAACCAGGCTTATTGAAAATAGTAATAAAAAAATAATACTTTCAGTGAAATAATGTTTAAAGCCACTTACTTGTAAATACTAATATCAAATATTATTTTTAAGAATATTATTTTTCCCCATTTTTTGCTGTTGTTGTTTATTTTCTGATTTACTTATGCGTGATATGATATGAAAGTTGCATGATTACATCATGTTGACTTTAAAGTGCACAAGCAGTTTAAAAAAAATAACATTTAGGCTAGCTGGTCTTTGCACAAACCAGCTTGCCAAAGACGATATACAGGGTACAAATTTAAAGTTAGCGGTTAGCATTTCATTTCCCCTTAATGGCATTTAGGTAAGTACTGTGATTTAAATTCTGCCATTTTCACTCATTATTACATCTTTAGCATGGGTGTAGTTACGGCATATACCACTAGGGGCAAACTAGACCATGCTAACTAGCTAACTAACTAATCCTTGCTAAATTGAGATAATCTAATAATGATAAATGAGCAATTTGGATCACTTAGACATGATATATAACAACTTTCCATCCAAATGATTGGCCTTTCAAAGAGAGTATAGCAATCTTGAATCTATGGTTGTTTGCTTTATATTCACTCAGTCCTGTCCACTATGACATGAACTGTTTTGTTTGGATCAGTTCTTTTCATTCCAAGCCCTCATATCCATCAGTTTTCAGTGCTAGTCAGGGTTTTAGTGAGGAAGGACTGTATTTGTGCTGTCACGCAGTTATTCGCTATGACAGATGGTCTCTTGGCTGGATACGCTTCTCAGAGAGCGCCAGTCTTCGCTGAGCTCTTCCACTCAGTGTTGCACGCCTGACAGCGCCTGAGGGAATCAGGACACACCAGTTATGACAGGGATAGAGGAAGAGTCCAGACATTTCACACCCTGCAAAGAGACGCCCCGTTCAGCCAGACCCAGTGGAACATGGCTCAGCTACAAAGGGTACATTGGGCTTGTTTAAAGATCAAGACAAGTCTGAAAGTCTGTGCGGTGTAGATTAGAGTAACAGTGTCCAAACTACCACCATGACCGCTCAGACTTTGGTCATTTTGAAGTGGAAATTAGATGTCCCTTTTGTAGCAGGAGAGAGAAATCTTTTACATTTTTGCTAAAAACTCACAGGCTAATGGCTACATGTCCTCCGGTGTGGCTATACTCTATTTCAGCTCTTTAAAAAATAATTATGTTGGACAAAAAGGAAGAACTCAGGAGGAACTTCCGCATTCTTTTTGAAGCTTGAAAGCTTCAGTTGTCATTCATTATAATTGCAGACCTGTTGTGTTTTAAAAGAAAAGAAGGCATACAGGTCAGTTAGAAATGGCAGAATTTCTTTTTTGGGTTGCTTTGAAGTATAGCCCTTTTCTCAGTCACAGTACTGTAGAGAAACATGAGAGTATGTGTATCGTGCAGCGTGTTTGTGATTTGATGGTTGATGGAGTCTCTTCCAGTAAGGTCACTTTATATTCACATCACACAGTACATCTTGATTAATGGAGAGGCTGAGGAATGGATTCTTTAATTTGATTAATTAGGCTCAAGACCTTGTCTGCAGAGTTCTGATGAGAATTGAATATAAGCATTCTGAAGGGGCTGGAAACCAGCATTAAGGGGCCATTATATATGGAATAAATGAACATTATGTGTCAATCAGGAAATTCAATGAATGAAGGAGAGGCTAATGGGTTTGATTACATGCAACCCCATTAAAACTTTTGTCCCAGTTTAGCCCCATGTGCATGAAGAGATTAGTGACTGGGACACAACTAATGGAGTATCATTATCCTGATAAAACAAGCTTAATATCATGTGGTGCCAGTGATGCCACAATTATCATCATTAACACTGGGGGCGGGGGACCGACGCTTGTGCTGCCAGAGAGCAGGTGAAGAGGAGGAGAGTTCTCCTCCTCTTGAGAGTGAAGGTGTTTGTTTTCTATTTCTCGATTCGCTATAAGAGCGTCCACATTGCCCGGAACTGAACTCTTGCAAGGGGGCAAGAACAAGACTTCTTGGGAGGTGGTCCGACCATGGCAGGACTCTTGCTTCCCTTCTTCACACCTGAAGCATCAGGAATGCTTCAATTGTAATTTAGGGTCCCCAGGTTAATTTTTTTAGACGGGGACCCTGGTGCTTACGGGAAAGGGTAGCTTTGGCACTACAGGGGTGCTGTCGGACCTCAGGCTCTGCTCTGCCAGACAGGCTTGACAGGCTGCTTTGTTGACAGGGACCTCTAGCGGCTCAAAGCAGCGGAACCAAATCGTTTAGACAAGTTTCAAAACTGGTGCATAGTGTGCGATCACTTCTGGGCTGCCACAGAGTGTTTGGCGTAGCCGTCCACCAAGGAGCCAAACAGGCCCGTGGGAGAAACTGTTTTGTCCATGTCCTAGATCTCTGTTAAATTTAACCATAAGTGGCTCTCGAGAACCACCAAACTGGCCATCGCACAGGCGATCGCCTGGGCTGTTGTCTTAGTAGCACACAGGGCAAGGTCACTTGCACTGAGCAGCTCCCTGAAAGCAGCAGGGTCTGGGCCAGACTCATCCATAGTGTGGAGGCTTGAAACACTTGAAGGATTGTCATTGAGTGGAGAGCGGATCTTGCTTGACCAGCCACGGAGTAGGCTCTGGCTGCTAAGGCCCTGTACGGGTTAGAGGGGTGAACAACCTTGGGTGGGCTGAGATGCACTGTGGTGGCCTCCTCCAGGGGGGAAGCTCCCCTTAGCCTTGGTCAGTTCATCATGAACTTCGGGAAAGAACAGAACAGTTCTCTGTGGGGCCCCCAGGCGGCTGACAAGAGGCCAACCACTCCAAGTCGAGCTCTTCATAAGCCTTGGTCAGGACACAAATAAGTTAGGCGTCCAGACCAGGCATGACATTACCTGGCTCCTTAGGCAACAGGGGGCAAAGTCCTCCATGGAGTTCGACCACTCCTCTGCATCAGAAGCTGCAAATGACATAGTGTCATTACAAAATTCCTCCTCGAAATCCAGAGAAATAGACCAAACTGCTTGCAGCAGACGAGGGTGCTGGTCTTCGTGGGAGAAAAGCACCTGGGGAATCCTTGCTGTGGGGAGAGGGATGTATATGGGATATGGACTTGTGTGAGCTCACTTACTCCCATCTGCTCTGCCCCACGACTCAGCCGTTAAGTCCTCTAAAGGTCGTGACTGGAATAGTATGGCAGAGGACAAGGGATGGGGTTGCTTTCTTAAAAAAAAGCTGCCCACAAGCATAGCTAAAGCAGACCGCTTTGAGGAGGGCGGCTTAAGGATGAGCACGGCCCAGGAAGGCAACAAACTCATCCTTGGAGTACAGGAGAGCCCTGCATGTGCCACATTCATGGCATGACATTTTGAAATAAACGCCTCCGAAATAAGTTTTTTTAGACGTGAAATTTGCTCAAACACATTTGCCGGATGTCCGCAGGGGAAAAGCGCCGTTCTCAGCTGCAGTGCTGTCATTGCCGTCCCTCCGCTGCAGGGGCTTTTCCACGGAGAGCAAAAGGCTTCTTATCTTTGTCTTCTCTTCGACTTCTTTGGAGTCAAGTGAGGCGATAATGTTCGTGCTTGAAAGAGAAAGATTCTGATGAAATAGCATTTAGCGTCGACTTGCAACTTGCAACCCTACGAATGCAATGTTATTGTTTTTTTCAAAATTAACACAATCTATATAATGGGTCAATACATCATCATTCCTTATTACAAAACTTATTTTTGTCTTAGCCTGATTCACTATGGTAAACCTATTATAAGTGTTTATATTTTAGACCTGGCAGGATGGTTTTAACTGGAAATTGTGTACGTCACTCACGTGTGCGTGTCAAGTCATATCCGTAAAATTGAGAAAAGTTACTCTGGCTTTTTTGACGCGTGTATGGTTGTAGGAGTGGCTAAATTAAGCGACCTGCTGTGACATCACATTCGTGTTGCATTGTGGTCTATGGATCTGCCTGAAGTATACATATTTAGTAGACTCGCTCCCTCACTCAAAATCGAGGGTTCAAGGTCTCTGTCCTAAATAAACTTCGTCAAAAAACTCTTGCGACGGCGAGTTGGCCGTGACGGATTCTGCTGTCAGGCGCAGCTGCTCTCCACCGACTGCGCTGATCAAAAGCACGATAGGAAGCGACTTGCTGATGACACAGCTTAATGCTCATTAGTTTAAACAACCGGGATGTATTGTTCTATTTTTAAATGTTTGATTTTAAAACTCTGATATCATGTTTATGTTATGTGTATAATTATGTGTGACTATTCCCAAACTCTCTGAGAGTGCAATCTCTCTATGGGTTATGTGATTGTTGTCATATTTCTAAAAAATAAATATATAAAAACATGTCTGAATTAAAGTAAAGATTATTGAAATATCTGTGCATTTTTATTACTCAACTGGTAAGTAAGGTATTTTATTGAAAAGATAATATTTAACATCCATTTTTAAGTTCATTGTAAAGCATCATCTATTGTGAATGGTAATTTCGTTATGGTTATTGTAGCGCTGTGCTGGAATTTATTTTCAAGGAAGTATGTTATCTATTAATGGGTTTAGCCACAGTAACGTCTTCAGGTTGAGAACCTTTCCATCTAAACTCGTTATATATCTTAAGCCTAGTAGCCTAGTAGTGAATGTTACCAAACATGCTTTTAGAAAATTAATTTCCATTTCTTTTCGACTTTAACTATTACTGAGCCTAAAGTCGAATTGTAACTTATATTCTGTAAAATAGTTCACTATAATTTTTCCCATAACTGAGTTGAGCTTGATAAGGTCAATATAAATGTGAAGATGTTTACATCATGTCAGTATGTACTCATAAATGACTGACTAGTGGAGTTCTGTGTTCTGTCACAGACTCTCAACAGGTAATTCTCAGCACAAACAGTTTCAGGCACATGAGGCACAGTGCAGGCAGGTCACAACTTCCACAGTCTACTGAATATAATCAAACTATTGAGTGTAACCATTTTAATAGCAAATTCAATAATCCAGTATCAGGAGAAAGGATCCCCAGTGGAAAGAAATGTGATGAGAACAGCATGAACAGGGGGCTGGTTATTATATCTTTTGGTTTAAAAGGGAAGATTCTGTAAGCAGTGTGCAACATTGTGAAACAGTGCAGCTACTTTTTCTGTCTGATCTGAACCTTAAAAATTCATTTGAATGGAGTAAACCAGGGTTATAATCATAAAATATATTTTTTTTTAAACAAAATTCATTACTTATTAATAGCCATGTTATGGCTGTGGCTATAGAGAGGGCATGATGAAACAAAGGAGTATCCAACAGAAACAGTCTTTATTAAATCCACAATGGAAAAACACAGGAGACCGTAGGAGATTAAGTAAACACAACTGTAACGAAGTTTGTTGATAAGGGAAGAAAGTGGTGGGAAGTAAAACGTAACAAAAAAACAAAAGTAAAGTGGCAGACCCTCACTTCCGCATAAATTAAAACAAAACAACAACATAAAGTCCAGGCCTGGTCCTCTCTCGTCTTGAACTGTCGTCACTACTCCTTTTATCCTTCCCGAGCTCCTCCGTGAGACTTGAGATCGCTCCGTTCCCACGGCTCTCAGCCCCACCCTGCTTGCCCCTACTAGGCCGCAGCACCTAACGGTAAGAACAGACGAGGCAAGAGAAAAGGAGATGGAAAGATGAAAAAAAAATCTTGGTCCGGTTCCCCTGGTGGTGGTGGTGGTGGTGGTGGTGGTGCTGGATAGCCCTCGGTGGACGGCCCTCTGACTCCTCCACCATCTGGTAGACGGCGACGGCTCCTCCGGCTTCGGGGAACTGGCATGCTCCTCCCCTGTTCCCTGCTCCTCCCCATAATGGCGGACGGCAGCCAAACGGCGGAGACTCTTCTGCTCCTTCTCGGACGACAGCCGCCCCTCCATAAACCAGGCGGTCCATCCCCCAGTAAGTCTCTCAGGGCCACTGCCTCAAGCATCCATGGTGGCAGACTCTGCTCAACCATGCTCGATGGCACCACGGATTTCCCACAGCGGCGAGGGCTCTTTGACAGCGCGTTCCTCCTTCCTCCTGGGTTTCGCCACCAATGTAACAAAGTATGTTGATAAGGGAAGGAGGAGGCGGGAACTGGCAAATATTCAACAAACTTTAATCCAAACTTTGTTGACATGCAAGAAAAAAGGAAACTAAAGCAGCAGAACCTCACGGGCGACTGCGGCATAAATGAAAACAAAACAACAACATCAAATCCAGACCAGGGGTCCGTTCTTCGTACGTCGCTAACTCACTTAGCTGGATTTGATTGTTGGCGATTTGGCATGATCCTGGATTGTTTGGTTCTTCAACGCTCATCCTGGACTTGCTGTCATAGCAACATGTGCGCAAACTTAAACCTGCTCGGGAGCAGGCTTATTTCATGTTAACAGGATTAGACTGCGGCTTCATAAGCGGAGCTGATACGGGAAGTCCAGCGCAGCGCGATAGTGCACTTTCTGAGATATATATATATATATATATATATATATATATATATATATATATATATATATATATATAGCCTATATATATTTTCTCGTGATTCGTGAGATTGTCGTTTTTTGTCGCTTTTATGTTTAAAAAAACAGGTTTATTTTTTTTATTTTTATTTTTTATTTTTTTCCAAGCCACTTAAGACCCAATGTTGTAAAGCAGTTTTTTTTTATTATTCTTTTTAGGTTATCATAATTTTTTATGAAGATCATACAATCATGACCATGCCGATTACAGATATGTCACTCAGGCTTCACTAACGTGATTGGTACTATAGACTATAGGCTAAACCATAGACTGCCATCAAGGCCTCAATGAAGGGGATTATGTGAACAGAAAGGGGGTTCACAATGTAAATGTGCAGCCCAGTTACTATTGTGATTCTTAATATTCCAGATTAGTAATATTATATAAAATAAAAAAAGGCAGTTGACTAAAATCTTCCATATCACAAATGTGAAAGCAAAATGGCCAGGATCTGTGCATGACTTAATCATTTTCAGAGATTCACATGTATGCACATTATTTGCAAGTGGTAAGAAAAGTTCCACAATTAAATATCAAGCTCACTGTATTACATACACTTATGCTGATCCAAACAGAACTGCATTTTGTTCATAGGTGATTATGACATGTTCCTGCCTGCAGACAGGTGTTTTATGACCCCATTCCCTGACCCAAACCAGTTACAATGCAGCTCTAGCCAGGACAAGGGCACACAATGAAATGAACTTTGGCTAACTAAAGGGAAGATTTCAGTGTCTGAAAAGTCTGAGGGTTGCACACCTGACAGGGCCTGTGATATTGTTGCATGTGCCATATTACACAACATTGCCAAAAAAAAAAAAAAAAAAAAAAAAAAAAACACTTTTCATTAAATGTCTAATAAAAGACTAATATGCTTAGTTCCTTGAGTTTTATTTCAATTGTTCTTTGTAAAGAAATGCCAGTGGTCAAGTGCCTGCAACAAGAGATATTAGACACATGCCTCATGCAACAAATAAAAAGGAAAAGTTGTCTATACACTGCCCACCTGTAGGCCTATATCTCCTCTGTCTGGGCAGACTCTTCTGTAGGCCTTTCTGTAGATGTGGAATCCTGCAACTTATATTGCAGCCATAAAGCATACAAGTATAAATGAAGTAAAGTTATTTATGCACTTGCAGGTAGGCTAGTTCCTCCATATGACAGTTATCTGAGAGGGTTTATTCACTGTCCAGTGCAATGGAAACAAATGGACATTACAAAGTCTTATACTTTCTTTCCTTTGGAAAGTTAGAAAATGTCCACTTACTGCACATATTTCAGCCACCACTTTCTTGGGAACAGATACAAGTGTTGGTGTATTGTGTAAAAGTGCACAAAAGAGGAAAACACAATGTCATTACAATGAACTACACTGGGGAAAAATGTGATCAATAACTCATGGCAAAATATTTTTACATTAACATAAGTTTATCAGTTTTCACTTTCACAAGTCAAAGCAATTCATCATTACTCAAGATTTAACAGTTGAAATGACTATACAGCTTTAATTTAATGCAGCAAAAATTATTTGACAGTGTAGGCTACTAAGATCTTTTCTTTTCTTTTTTTTTCTCAGCCTTTTTCTTGGTTGCTTTTATAAACAGAACACCATTTATTTAACAGTGCCTTTTATAAAAGAGACTACTGTATAATATAACTAAAAATTACCATTATGTAGAATATTTTTGTACTTCACTTTTATTAGTTCCCATGTTCTAGTGTGGTGACTCTGACATTACAATGCACAAAGTAATTATGCAATTATTAAAATAAAAAAGAAATAAGCTAATAAGTGATAAAAACATCTAACATGGCCACTTCTAACAGATTTAAATTGTCTGCTACTTTTTGCCAGCCCTCTCTCCTGGCTTTTGCGACTTTGAGGTGTTCCCTGGCGTTTTGATTAAACATTAAAATTCCGAATAAACTTCGACTATTAGTTCTTGCTCTGCTGAGGAGAAAAACTGAGCGCGCTCTTTGGCCACGCTGAACAGCCAATAGCAGCGCTGCTGATCAATGTTTCTACTATCGATACATATCCCCTTTTAACCAGCGCATGAACGCGCAATTATCTCAGATAACACAATCCAGCGATACTAATCATATCCGGCAAGTGTGTTCGAAGAACCGAGTTAGCCAGATCATGATTCGCACGATGATATCATCTTGGATGTGTCATTTGATCTCGGATGTAATAAGCAACGTACGAAGAACGGGCCCCTGGTCCTCTGTCGTCTTGCACTGTCATCACTCCTCCTTTCATACTTCTGGAGCTCCTCTGTGAGACTCCAGACTGGTGTAGCGTGCCGGTGACGCTCATTAGCACTCGCACCACTGGCCCCGCTCCGTTCCCACGGCTCTCTGCCACGCCCTGCTCGCCTCAACAAACACTTAAACATAGACGATACCGGACAATGAACTGAACAAAACAGGGAGAATATATACAAAGAAGCAAACAAGGGAACTAAATGGGACAGAGGTGTAATTAATTAGGAAATTAACAAGGAATTAAACCACAGGGAATCAGGAAACAAGGAGAACCAAACAAAAACACTAAGAAACTAAGCATAACCGTAACATAATAATAATAAATAAATGTAAAAATCTTACACTTAAACTTTATTTCAGCTAGTTGCCAAAGCAACATTTAGTTCGTTTAGTTTAAGTTGAAGTACAAAAATAACTAAAGCTAAATATACCAAAACTACGGAGCCCCACACATGACATACAGGAAAAAAATATTTAAATTGTGCGCACAATTAACTAATTCGATCCCTCGATTTAATAATTTGTGCGCACAATTTACTAATTCATTCCCTTAATAGTAAATCTGGTTGTAAATTAGTACTTTTTTATCTTGCATGTCATGTGCGGGGCTCCATACAAAACTTTATAAAAACTATATAGACATTTAAACAAAACAAAAAATAATAAAAATAACAAAAAAACAACAACATAATTACTAAAACTTTAACTAATTAAAAAAAATCTAATTAAAAATATCAACAAAAACTATTATAGTATATCAATGATACTAAAATGACACTGGTGTAAATAGTCAGTTTGATTCTGTCTTATTACGTAATATCATATAAATAATATTAGTTCCAGTTCATTTCGATGTTACCATATGAATCAAAATAATATTACTTTTTTTATATAGTGGTAGATGACAACATTTTCATTTTTGACTATTCCTCTAAACTCTAATCTTCAACTTCGTGTTTTCCTTAGTTATAATTGGTCTCTACTTGTATAAAGGATTAAAAGGTATTCCATAAAAAGAACCGCACAGTGGTCCTTGAAGGCAGTTTAAGATTGGCTTTTTATTATAGATGATTGCATAACAGCCGTCTCCAGTTGAAATGGGCCCGAGGTAAAGCTTTATGATTTAGACTCCAATTAAATTACCTCACTCACACTGACAGATGAACTCAGATCACGGCCTTGTGAGGTATTTTGAAGGAATGGGCCCGAAATGTCAAAGTTCAGATACGCCATGGCTAATGTGTTTGACACTATAGACAGTGAGTCTTGTCTCTTAATTAATTTCCTCCATCTGACCCGCTACACTGTCTACACTTATGATTACAGACACTGCTGGGCATTTTATCCTTACAAAATGAAGCTTAAAGGGACAGCACACCCAAAAATCTAAATTTACTCCGCCATGTCTTTTGAAACTTTTATTTCTTTCTTCAGTAGAACACAAAAGGAGTTATTAGTAGCTGTAAATATATAATTAGATTTATAAATTTCCAAAAGAAAATGTGAGTGGTAGTTGCCTAGGCGTTGTTCTTTGGTTGTTAAATATTCTGAGTGGTTTTTAGCATTCTACTGTGCTGTTCCCAGCAAATAAAACTATGTTCTAAAAATCTTTTGCTAAAGGCCCAGGTATACTTCATTTTCCGAATTCCGCTCTGTCTTTCAAAGTATACTCGAGCGCGGCTGGACGAGTTCGACATGCGCGATACAATTGCTTTTCAATAATCTACCAGATGTCAGAGGGGAGCACTGAAGGATAGATGAAAGAAAAGTAGCGGATCCGCCATTGCATGCAAAGTTTAGAACAAAAACCAAAACAAATGGAGAACCAAAAACCAAAAGACCCAAACCAAAGAACCAAAAATTATGGAGAATGAAATGCTGCTTTGTTTACTGTTCTTGGAACAGCGTGTTGTTTTGTATCGCTCCTTCCGCACTCATTAGTCTTCGACTACTGGTACATCACAACTGTGGTCTCAACTAGAGGGCTGCATTGGGATTGAGTCCCGCCGGGTCCCGCGGGACCCAACGCAAATCTCGCGGGAGCGGGCGGTTTGAACTTTGCTGCGGGCGGGAATGGGCGGCTAAAAAAAACACTGCGGGATCGGGAGGTAGCCTTAAGGCAATTGCAACATGATGGAGATGTCAATAATGGCGCTTTTCCACTACACAGTACCAGCCTGGCTCGGCTCGACTCGACTCGCCTCGCCTTTGTTTGGTTTTCCACTGTGTAAAAGTTGTAACTGTATCTGCTTCCCGGTACTTTTTTTCGTACCACCTCCGGCGAGGTTCTGAGCGAGCTTAGGCGATACTAAAATGTGACGTGAAAACACGGCAGACTGCTGATTGTTCAGAGAGAAGCATCACTATTCACTGCGTCATCATTGCACGCGCAAGACAGAGTATCCTGAATAAAAAACAGCAAAAACGAAAACAAAACCATCCAAAAACAGCACACTCGATTTCCTCCATTATCCTGTGTGTATGTGTCCAGTAGGCTATGCCGGCCAGGGAAACGAAACAAACAACCCCATGAATCTCTTTAATAATAGCAATACAAATATGTGTTTTTTCCTGCGGGACGGGAGAAGACACAAAATCAATGCATCTCTATTATTGTGCGGGAATAAATTCTCAGAGTTTTGCGGGTGCGGGCGGGAGTGGACATACATATTGCGGGAGCGGGCGGGAGTGAAACACATACGTTGCGGGAGCGGGCGGTAATGGTCAGAAATTCGGCGGGCGCGGGCGGGAGCGGGATGATGAAAACAGTCCCGCGCAGGGCTCTAGTCTCAACATTCACCTTGTGCATACGCTGTTGTACGCGCATCGTCCACGTGGAGACAAAAATTGGACATTATGCGGACATTGCACAGACTGTTGCAGAATGCAGAAGTATACGAAGCCGAAGCCGTTTCCATTTCTAGTGAGGCCATTCGAAAGCCACACTAGGACTACCTAACTACCTCTTCTTGATCCAGTTCTTAAAGCTAGGGTAGGTAATCCTGTTCAGAAACACTTTTTTTATACTGGGTGAAATGGTCCTTCCATCCTGAGAGTAGTCAATACATTATGTGTTCAGAAAAAGGAATGAAAAAAATCAGACCTCTGTAGCAGCTGCAGGACAGTAAAAACTCTGACCAATCACTGCCATTCGGTGCGAATGTAAAGAACCAATCAGATGCCTTCATGTCTCGTGCCCGAGCCCCACTGCGCGGGCTGCCCTGCGTGCACTCATCACATGTCACCGTTCCCGGAAACATTCAGCTCACTACACCGAGTAAGCAGGAGTTTGCGGCACAATGGAAGAGAAAATGCAGCAAAATCTACCAATGCCAGCTTTGCTGGTAACTGCTCGCCCTGATAAAAAGCCTAAAAAAAGAAAATCGGAGGCAGAAAAGGCTGCAACGAAACAGGCACTGGATAAAGCCAGAGGACAAACTCGCATCAACATTGCAGCATTTGAACGGTGGAGACAACTGAGGGAGCTGAAAAGCGATGCCGAGGTTGCGTTCTTTCTGCTGAACAGGTAATTATTTGTTTTGCTTCGGGGGGATTTGTTATTTCCATGATATATGTTACGTTAGGCAACGTAGCTACTTTTGTAGCTAGTATTAGCCCAATGCTAACATTAGCTTCTCTGTCGGTGTAAGCCAGTTGCGTTACAGGTCTGCTTATCTGACTTTTAGGACATGACATTTTGAACATATTGCACAGCCATAGTCGCAAGTGTCTGCATTATAATTGTGATAAAATTACGTTAATATATTGCTTATAAACGGGACAACTGTGGTGATGTGGCATAACTGTTATGTGTTTTGTTAGCTACGAGAAGAAATGTTACTGTGTGAAATGGAAACAAAGTTGTGTTGTCATTCATTGTGTGTCTTTGAGATGCAGTAATTATTGTCAGATGTGTAATTGTGATATTCTTCCTAAAGGTAAATCACTGCCAAAGGAGTAGATCACCACAGCAGACGACGCCTCATGCAAAGCCTGACCTGTCAGTCATCCCTGGACACTCCTTTTCTTATATATATATATATATATATATATATATATATATATATATATTTCTTATTTATTATATGTAAATACAGATTGTTTATGACAATCAAAAGCAGCGAAAGTACAGATACTTGTGTAAAAAAGTATTTCTCTTAGGTCTCTCTTGTTCGTTTTTTTTTTTTTAAATAAAACAAAAAGTGTTATACCACATTCATTGTCATTATTCATTTAGCATGTAAGGAGGTAAGAAAAGTAATAGCTTGTTTATGCTGAAATGGTAAAGGAAAGGCATTTATCATTTCAAAATATTTATTCCAACATGACAAAAATACTCGGCTTTCCTGTGACCTGCAGCTGACTCCGACTGTGGATGCGCGTTCATGTTTGTGGGGGCGTAGCTTTGGACAGAGTACTGACGGGAGGGGGTGGAGCTTAGAAGAGGTGCCGCTTTCAAATCTTGCTAGCTCTCCAACATTACCTACTATAGCTTTAAGGCAAAACGTAGCTAGTAGGTTGTAAATTTTCTTTAGATATATAAAGACAGTGCATTCATATTACTATGAATGGGAGAAAGTGCAACGGGCAAAATATGGCGCTTAAATACCGATTTGACTGTCGGGAAGATATCTGCTATTGAGCTTGCTTCAGTGGAGGCTCAGCAAATGTGAGCATCGAGGGCACATATCGACCACAAAGTGCTCACGAGCACTCCTCTGAAGCCTAAAATTGACAAATTGGACACCTTACCATCTCATGGGCTTGACAGACACATGCGCGTGGCAGCCATTGTAAGTCCACAAGACCGTAAGTGCATATGTGTGTCACGGTCACCAGCTAGTCACCACCTCCTCACTACATTTCCCATCATCCTCCCTGGCCCTCACCTGCATGCACTTCCCAATCACAGATCACCGTCACCTGTCACCAATCTTCACTGATCATCTTCCAGCACTATATAACTCTTCCCTCTGCAGTTCATCATGGTCTGGTCTCGTTGTTCCCCCAAAGAACACTTACCTGACTCCTTACCTGCACGATACCTAGTCCTCAGTCCTCGAACTCCATTCTCCAGATACGACCATCACTCATCCAGATATCCATCCTGAACATTATATTCATCAGTTACTCACCTGCTTCCATCATTACACAATCACATACTTCTGCAAATAAACTTGTTGATAACTTTACCTGTGTGAATCCTTCTGTTTCATGACAGTGTGCCATTTAGGACAGGGCCGTGGTGTTGAAATGCTGTGAATTTCAGTTTATCCTTCATTTGCCATGCATAAATAACGGTAAAATTATTTTCCATTATAATACGACACTACTTAATCATGAATAACATAATGGTTTCTTTAATATATAAATAATGAATAAATGCTGTTACAAAAAAACATCATAAATTACATTTATTTATTACGAGTGATTTTATTTGACATGCACAACACGGACTGATCCACACAAAGACGTCCTTTTTAGGAAACGTTCTTGAAGAGTTTGTCATTTTTATTCACATAATGTTCTCTCTCTTAAAATGTAAGCCAGTGTAAATGTCAGCATTATCACATATGTCAAAACTAAGGCAGTGGCCTCCCTTGGTACAAATCTTGTTCCGGTAGAAATCGCGTTCCGGGGGGATGTTGGGAGGGTTGGCAGGAGTTTATCGCGGTTACCCCCGCAGTGCCCATCCGCTACACCACTGTCTGGAGGATTAGAGTCTGTCAACTAAACCAAGAACTTATTGATGCAATTCAGTCAGTCTGCTGCATTACTCCTGGTCAGATGCTTCCGTAAATATTATACATACCCCCGGTTTAACAGACAAGGCTTAAGCCTAGTCCTAGACTCCAGCCATTTCACCCTGTAGCCCAAAACTGGTTGCCCACCGAAGCTAAGCAGGGTTGAGCCTGGTCAGTACCTGGATGGGAGACCTCCTGGTCAGTACCTGGATGGGAGACCTCCTGGGAAATCTAGGTTGCTGCTGGAAGAGGTGTTAGTGAGGGTAACAGTGAGGGTCACCCTGCGGTCTGTGTGGGTCCTAACGCCCCAGTAAAGTGACGGGGACACTATACTGTCAAAGAGCACCGTCCTTCGGATGAGAGGTTAAACCGAGGTCCTGACTCTCTGTGGTCATTAAAAATCCCAGGATGTCCTTCAAAAAAAAAGTAGGGGTGTAACCCCGGCATCCTGACCAAATTTGCCCATTGCCCTCTTCCCATCATGGCCTCCTAATCATCCCCATATTGACTGATTGGCTTCATCACCGTCTCCTCATTATCCTGGTGGATTCTGCACATTGGTGGTTGTTGAGGAGATTCCCCCTTCCATGTAAAGTGCTTTGAGTGCAGAGAAAAGCGCTATATGCATGTAACAAATTAAATTTATTATTATCATTAGACTACAATGCATGTTTGAGTGGTTTTAACTGAAAGCAACTTGCACTGGCATGTCTAAAAATATATCAGCGCCGTTGCTGGAAGAATGTTTGCTCATAACTTTGAGAGAACCTTGGTGGAACGTTACGTTTTAAGAATGTTTCCAGGTGGTTTCCCACTGGCACAAAAAGATCTGGTCATAAAATATGATATTCTGGTCTCTAAATTTAACAAGTCTATGAATATTTTTTTACCAGTTTTATGTTCCACAAGGCAAAAATCATAAGTCTAATCACGTAGAAATGTAATAACACACTTTTCCTCAATAAGCCACAGAAGATATCATTCATGTCTATAGCACAAACAGTGCAGTATGAGCCGCACAGCAAAATGTAATACAGTTAGAGGATTGTTCGAATCATTAACCCTAATTATGGCAGTAATGATCCTATATGAGCCTTATATGCAAATATGAACTTTAGCAACCACCAGTAATAAATGGATCCTCTTTAAACACTGTAAAAAGCTTTTCTGTCATTTTGGTCATTTCTCTTTTTTTGTGACAATGGCTAATGCAGCAGTTTTGTTGTCAGAGCCATGGTTACTATGGTAAATTTGTGCATACATTACAGGAAAAACAGTTGCTTATTAATTGATATCCTGCTGAGAGGAAGATGATGCGGAATGAAGCATCTGCCAGAAAGTTTTATTCATCATTTTATTAATAATGTACTCTTTTTTTTTTGTTTTTTTTTTCAGAAAAAAAACAGCCTAATATAAAGCACATTATTTATTTCCCAGTAATTCTTTGGGGAAGTGTACCACTCGCTTAATTTAACTGTGTCTATTTAGGCTACTGCGCAGTGTGGGTGTGACCGAAACCAATTCTCACTCATTAGGGGGCTTTGGAGTGGTGTTAATGTTCTGCCGAGATGCATGATTGTTTCGATATTGGCATAATGCCTCCATAATGAATCAAAACAATGTTTAAATTGTTTTCTGCAAACTCCATGAGAACAGAGGTTTTTCAATGACAGTAATTCATTATCATAAGTATCGACAGATCGCACAGTTCAAAATCATTTCAAACTAACTTAAACTATTACTCACCCTCATGCCATTCCAATGACTTTCATTCTTCTGTTAAACACAAAGGACATATTTTGATTGACGTGCTGATCACTCTTTGCCATTAATTACAATAAATGTGGACCAAAGCTTTAAACAGGCACCATGAAAGTATCTTTGAAATATTATAAAAGTAGTTCATGAAGGAATCATTCAGACTGGAAAAAAAGATCAGACAAAAAAATGAATCAGAAATGGCTATTTCTCTTATGAATGAACCAATGAGCACCAGTGCTAAGATTTTTTGTTTAAAAAAACAACAACTCAACTTTTGATCTCAAACCTAACAAATACACTACCAGACCCAACAAAGACCCGCCCCCCTTAGTCACTGTCGCTATGTCCGACAAGCTACGCTGCTCTCACGACACACCATGTTCTCACGCAGTGAAAAATACATCGTGGAGCAGAGAGGAGACTGACAACACGCTGACAGACAGGACAGACCAGGTTACTTTTCGGTTACTTTTGATATTAAACATATTAGACAAAGTCTCACCTTTCAAATTTGGTCATTTTTTAAATGAAATTTAAACGATAGGCTACATACCGTTTTGTGACTCTTAAATGTGTCTGACAGATCGCTGTAGAGCATCAGTTAAAGCTGCTCGTGAACCGATCATCTCTTCCTTCTAGTTAATTTATAGCATCAAATAAACATGAATGAACATAAGAAGGAATATTGTTTTAAACCGCGGAAAGGCGTCAGTAGCTACATTCCGTTTTTCAAGTTCAAATCCTCCCATGTTACCGGTAATCTGCTATCTCTCCTGACTGCTTTGTCGGACAAAATGGCGGATGGCGGATTATGATTGGTTAGATCGCCTGTCAATCAAGCTCCCTGCGAATTTAACAGCTTTTTATGTTTCTGAAGAAGTCTCTTCTGCTTACCAAGGCTGCATTTATTTGAACAAAAATACAGTAAAAACAGTAATATTGTGAAATATTATTAGAATTAAAATAACTGTTTTCTATTTTAATATATTTTCAAATGTAATTTATTCCTGTGTTGGTAAAGCTGAATATTCAGCATCATTACTCCAGTCTTCAGTGTCACATGATCCATCAGAAATCATTCTAATATGACGATTTGCTGCTCAAGAAATCCTATTAATATGAAAACCATTTTTGCTGTTTAATATTTTTGTGGGAACTATGACACACTTCCAAAAAGAAGAAGAAATTGATACTCTTCAGCAAAAACTCATTATGGATTATAAGGTGACAGTAAATACATTTATAACGGTACTAAATATTTAAATTTCAAATAAATGCTGTTTTTTAAATTTCCTATTAATCAAAGAATCCTGGGAAGAGAACACAGGCACAGCAAGACAACAGAATATCAAAATCGGATATGAAACAGACACAGGGAATCGTGACAATTTCACATTATTACAGTTTCACTGTATTTTTTATCAAATAAATGCAGCTTTGGAGAGCATAACATACTACTTTCAAAAACATTTTAAAAAAATCTGAATTATTTCAAACTTTTGACCGGTAGAGTATATTCAGAAGATTTTGAACAAGTCATATGGTGACTTTTTTTTGTCAAGCTTCACATACCTAGTTCTCTTTAAAAAAAAAAAAAATTTATATCAAGAAATTAAATTTCACCTCCTGTGTTTCACAGAACAAAGAAAGTCATATGGTTTCGGAACAGCAAAAAAAAAAAAAAACAGACGTTTATTTTTTTGGTGAATTCTCTTACATTTTTTGGGATACTTTTAGTTCTTGTAGTCACTTGAAGCTCTCTGCTTGGCTGGAATGTATGGGAAGGGAGTTTGTGTGCTTTTATCAGAAACAGTTTGCGTACTGCAGCTACGCAGGGCTCTTTTCTTTGAGTCTGGGCTGGAGTAAGTTTTACGTTTACATGTGGGAGTCAAAAACCTTGGAGGTGAAGATGAAAACACAGAATCTGTGGACGACAGCCTTGATGATCTCATTCCACCTCTATCTTCATTGTAATCATCATCGCAGCACAGTGCATGATATAGCGTCTTGTCGTAAGAATGGATCCTTCCTCCAGATCCAAAGAGCCAGGAGGCTTTAGGGCTGTTTGGGGCCTTTAATGGTCCATTGAGGGCGGGTAAGTCTCCACAGCTCCTGCGGTAGAGGTCTAACTCTTGCTTCTTGGCTATGGTTGGGTTACGGAGAGGATTGTGCAGTAAGTGGTTGTCGGATAATGTCTCATTGTGCAAGAAGTTGCCACGGTCCTCGTTGCAGCTCACTAGTGTCAGGTCATCCTCTGAGTCAAGGTCGATATCTGATGTCAACTTGTCAATTTGGGCCACAACCTGAGTGGAAAAAGAGAAAATTGAATAAATGTCATGAATAATAAATTCACTCTTGAAAGGGATAGTTCACTCAAAAAATAATATTCTGCCAGCTTATGTCGTTTCAAACCAGTTTGAACTTCTTTCTCCTATGGAATACAATATTTTTTAAAGTCGGCATGAAGTGGAAGTTGCAGTAGTCTTTATAACCGTCAGAAGGGCGTAAACAGATTGCACAAAATGTTCATATACGACTTATCCACTAAATAGTCACCAAAACGCAAAATAGTTACAAATTGCCATCAAAGTGAAAAAATCCCATATTCAAGGTGGAACTTGTGCCAATTCTATTGACCAGAATGTTATAGAGATTTTGGGGTTTTAACTAGTGCCAGTAAACAACCACCCTGAACACCACAGCAACAGTGCTAAAAATCACTCAGAATGGCTTAGCAAGCACATCGCAACGCCCTGGAATTCCATTCAACTTTAAACATCTAGTTTCTTAGGGTGTATTCACACCAGGAAAGTCCGATAGTTCACTTGCTTTGGTCCGGACCAAATGCAATGTTGATTTTTTTTGTTTGGTACGGTTCGCTTTCACACTGCTCTTTTTGCAAGTGAACCAAAATTTGTAAACAAAACCACACGTGTGCTAAGGTCGTCCATTCATTGGACAGGATTTTTTTTTTTTTTTTTTTTTTTCCATCAACCTGCCAGTTGTCCTGATCGGGAATAGTGGTGTTATTCTTACTTATATATAGCCTATCTAAGGCTTTCTTATTGATATGCATTTATTGTATTGTTGTAGTGTATTTATTGTTTTCTCTTAACCATCAACCTAGAGACTGCAGATGAAAATGAGCCTGTATGGCTAAATCTGGCACATTTACATTTTGGACTTTGTCCTCATGTTGATTAATGTGCGCTGTCCCTTTTAAATAAAGAAATAATAAAAAAAGAATTCTCAAGCAGGGAAAAGCAGAAGTGCAAAAACAGGCTCAGCATGGAGATATTTCGTAATGCAATATTTGTTCTTTTACTGATTTGGTGTTATTCTCTACAAACGCAATATTAAGAAACTATTGAGCAATATGACAAAATGTCATCTATACGATGTTGTAATTAGATTTTGAGAAGACGACGATGTGCTGCAAGTACGGTTCCGGCGGAGAGAACGTGCTTTTAAACCATTTAAGCGCGGTAAGACAAAAAAGAACGCTCTGTCTGTGAATGCACACACGGCTCGCAGAAAGACGCGCAACAGTATCGCGTGCACAGACAGCGCGCCAGAATTCTCTTTTTCTTTCGCGCTTGAACGAACAATAACACATGCACAGCATTATGCCAAAATGTCCGTTTTGTTAAGTATCCTCATAAGAGCAGTCAAATAAAAAGGCGCAGTTTTCTGCAGTTGGGTCGGTTCATGTTCACACCGTAAACGAACCGTACCAGAGTTCGTTTGGAACCGTACCGAGACCACCTCTTCAGCTGGGTCTCGGTTCGATTGTTTGGTCCGCACCCGAGTTCGATTGCTGTATTCACACCTGCCCAAAAGGTCCGCACCAAGGGGGGAAACGAACTTGAGTTCGATTCAATCGAACCAAACAAGGCAGGTGTGAATACACCCTTAGTGTTGATGAAAAGACCAAGACCTGAAGAATGTCTGTAGTTTCATAGTTCATGTGGCTGAGCATAAGCCGAGTAATATACAGTGTGTGTGTTCATATATATACACTCACCTAAAGGATTATTAGGAACACCTGTTAAATTTCTCATTAATGCAATTATCTAATCAACCAATCACATGGCAGTTGCTTCAATGCATTTAGGGGTGTGGTCCTGGTCAAGACAATCTCCTGAACTCCAAACTGAATGTCAGAATGGGAAAGAAAGGTGATTTAAGCAATTTTGAGCGTGGCATGGTTGTTGGTGCCAGACGGGCCGGTCTGAGTATTTCACAATCTGCTCAATTACTGGGATTTTCACGCACAACCATTTCTAGGGTTTACAAATAATGGTGTGAAAAGGGAAAAACATCCAGTATGCGGCAGTCCTGTGGGCGAAAATGCCTTGTTGATGCTAGAGGTCAGAGGAGAATGGGCCGACTGATTCAAGCTGATAGAAGAGCAACTTTGACTGAAATAACCACTCGTTACAACCGAGGTATGCAGCAAAGCATTTGTGAAGCCACAACACGCACAACCTTGAGGTGGATGGGCTACAACAGCAGAAGACCCCACCGGGTACCACTCATCTCCACTACAAATAGGAAAAAGAGGCTACAATTTGCACGAGCTCACCAAAATTGGACAGTTGAAGACTGGAAAAATGTTGCCTGGTCTGATGAGTCTCGATTTCTGTTGAGACATTCAGATGGTAGAGTCAGAATTTGGCGTAAACAGAATGAGAACATGGATCCATCATGCCTTGTTACCACTGTGCAGGCTGGTGGTGGTGGTGTAATGGTGTGGGGGATGTTTTCTTGGCACACTTTAGGCCCCTTAGTGCCAATTGCTCATCGTTTAAATGCCACGGCCTACCTGAGCATTGTTTCTGACCATGTCCATCCCTTTATGACCACCATGTACCCATCCTCTGATGGCTACTTCCAGCAGGATAATGCACCATGTCACAAAGCTCGAATCATTTCAAATTGGTTTCTTGAACATGACAATAAGTTCACTGTACTAAAATGGCCCCCACAGTCACCAGATCTCAACCCAACAGAGCATCTTTGGGATGTGGTGGAACGGGAGCTTCGTGCCCTGGATGTGCATCCCACAAATCTCCATCAACTGCAAGATGCTATCCTATCAATATGGGCCAACATTTCTAAAGAATGCTTTCAGTACCTTGTTGAATCAATGCCACGTGGAATTAAGGCAGTTCTGAAGGCGAAAGGGGGTCAAACACAGTATTAGTATGGTGTTCCTAATAATCCTTTAGGTGAGTGTATATATATACTGTATATATAGGCTATGCATCTATCCTTTCTATCTTTATTCCCCCATCTCACCCCATTTCACCCACTGGCATTGGAATATTTAATATCTGTTTGTGCTGAAGGGAATTTGTCCTCCTGCTGTGCTAGTAACTGCATCTTACATAAGAACTCAACCATACGCTTATCAATATTCCTTCTCTTGCTTTACCCAGCTCCTTTTCTGAGCAGGGTCTCAAGGCTGGTGCACACAATTCAAAGACAAAACAAGGCACAGGAGTTGCGATACCACAGATGGAAGCCACTTTGATCAGAAAGTCTGTCTGTAGATTTTAATAAGATTATGTAACATACATATATGGTTATCTATGATGGGATGGCGTTCAGATGTAATACATTTTTAATCAATATTAAGCAGCTTAGTGTGCTATTTATGATGCAGTTATGTTTTGATGATAAAGCACTGCGTTTGGATTAAAAAATCAGAGTTATTAATGACAGACTGTTCTGTTTTTCGCTGCTTCTGATTTTGTTGAGCTCAGTGCTTTGCTGCTGCCAAACTTTCTCATCGCATTCAATCCAGGATGTTGCAGTATTGAGTGTTTATAATATAGCAGATCGGCTATTCAGCGGCAGGCCACAGGCTTTTGGCTGTTGGGATTCGGTAATGAGCAGTCAAATGTAAACAGGAATAGCCCAAATGACAGGCACTGAAAAGTCCAAATATCCATTCACAATGCACCTGCTGCTCGAAAGCGCACACAATACGTTAACAATCCCAAGATTTTTGCAATGCAGACAAGTGAGGGCTGTACAAACCTAATGTACTGTATTTTCGAGTATATATATCGAACACTGCCAAGTAGGATAAGCGCTGTGCGGATATCAGAGAGATACATTTTTGGGACACCACTGAAAGGTCCTGTCTGGGGGAGGTATTAGATCATCTCTCATGGGGTTGTGCCCTGATGTGCGCTGCTGTCAGACAGTTCATGTTTAATGCATTCTTGCCATCCACACACAACTGATCGGAGATCAGAGTGCTGCTACACTGTGGAGGGCGGTGTGACATTTCCCTGACAAAAAAGACGTTTATTCAAATGTGCTATACTTCTTTTAAACTTAAAACAAGAAAGTTTTTCAGTCTACTTTTTATGTATGTCTCAAAAAATATACTTAAATTGCACTTAAGTATATACTTGACTTATACTGACAGAAAAGTCTAATTTAGCCTACACTTGTACTTAAAGGTACAATATGCAAGAATTTTGCATTAAAATATCCCATAATCTCAAGGCCAGTGTTATATATTTTGTTAAGTTGACTACTTACAATACCCCAAATGTTTCCAACTATTTTTAAATCGTGAGAAAATTGCGATTTTAACCAAGGAAACGGGGCGTTAGAGCAGGGGGGAGCTGGGAGTCGCCGATCAATTGCGTCATATCCGCGTTACCCTCGGTTTCCGCTCGTACTGCGTGGAGTCCTGGACAAATGCGGAAGTTGTAGTTGTAGCGTCTATCAAGCAACAAACGTTAGCTTGTTTCGTGCTGTCGTTATGGAACACAATTATTCTTTACCGATTGCAGCTGGTTCTGTCGACAAAGCATGCTTAATTTTATATTTTCCAAATGTAGCATTTGGTAATAGTTATGTTTATGTAAGGGAAGTATTATTGCTTTAGGTTTGTGTTTAGTTTATTGACATTGTTTATCACGTCTGGTGATTATGGCCATGTAAAAAATATAGCATATGTTATACATAAAGATTAATCAGTGTTTTGGCAAATGATGTGGGTATGTTCGAATGTACTTTTACAACAATTGTTTAGAACACGTAAAACTGCGCCGCGTTATCACAACAATGAATTCGACATACAGTAACATCTATGATAACCAATTTAGTATTAAACCTTACTTTTCTTGCGGTTAATTTATTTGAATGAAATAAAAGTGTGATGAGGTTCAAGAGTCAGGAAGGAAGAAGACAGGGGTCGGCGTGACGGACTCGAACTTTATTAAAAATAAAGCAAAACAAACAAAAGTCGTGCACAGCGCGCATTCACCGTGGCAACCGCGACGGCACAAAACAGTTCAAAAATGAGAGCTCGGATCCACCGGTTTTCTTTCTCTGCATCCAATTTTCTCTTCAGTCTCTCTCGTTCCAGCGCGCGGCTTATAAGCGGTCTCTCCACGCGGATCACAGCAATAAGACACAGGTGTTCGTCATTTGCACTTGACCTACTTGCGTCCCGCTCGTCTCTTCTCTCTCCCATTACAGACAGCGCTGAACCATGCCCCCCTCGCCACAAAAAGCATGTCATTATCAAAATAAAACTTAGCCTCATCCATGAACATGATTTTTCGATTCCCGTCTGACTGATTTACATCCACGGTGGAGTTTAAAACGACAGTTCCCATCATTCCACACTCCTTCACATCGTCATCAAGCTACGCCATTGTTGTTGTTTGGAATGTAGCGCCCTCTAGCGGCAAACAATTCTTGCATATTGTAGCTTTAATCAACGATCCAATCAATTCCCCATGGAGAAAATCAAACCCCACTCTACATTTTTTCTTGTTGGTTTCATTCGGATATAAACACAATAGTGAAGAAAATTTTGGAAGAAACCTTCCAACTTTAAAAATGACTCAGTGTTTTTGTTTGATATACTATAAGTCGTCTGGGACTTGACACTGACATCTAGTGGTGTGGAGGCCTCATCATGCAGAGGTTTCCAGTTACCGATGCAATTTTTCAAGGCGTTATTCGCAGTTAGCCATGATGAATTTATTTCCGTGATTGAAGTGTCTAATAATGGGACATTACAAAAATAAAGTTAGTCAAATAATTGTGATCTCAAAATGGCAGCTCCCATGAGGCGACCCTCTCAATGTAAAATAAACAGTATTTTTTTTAACCAAGATCATGACTGGCATCACCATCTCATATGAATGTACATAATTTTTTAACACATTTTTCAAAAGATCTCTTCATTCCTTTTCTGAACTATAACAATTTATGACAGATGTTTTACAAAATAAAGAAGTTATAAAAGTTATGTTTCAGAACTTATAATAAAGGTTCCAATAAAAGCAATAACAAAATAGAAAAAGTCCATTTAGAGGATTGTTTAAATCCCCTATCTAAATCTAATTATGTAGCCAGTGCAATAAATTCCATTCCATTCTAAAAGTTGCCACCCAAATGTTTTTTTGTTTTTTTTTATCCGCTTTGTCTCACAGTCATCCTACCTGCAGAACCTCGGGTCTTGGTGTCAGATAATTGCCAAACCCTCCCAGAAGGCTTTTAAACAGAGTGTGTTTGGAACAGAGTGTGAGTCAGAACAAGCTTTTGACAAGCACTGCGAGAGGAAGCCTGATTTGAAAGTAGTAAGAAAGACCCATCACCACTACTGGGCTTCTTTAGCGATTGATTTTTTTTTACCTGGAGGCTGACTGGAGACTCTGAAAGAAACTATTAGATTTAAAAACAGATTCTATCCTCATACATTTTTCATCAAGCATTGCTGACTTCCCATATATTTGCTCTGAAAATAATCTCCATATACATTATCATAGGCCTATCTGTCTACATATATATTTATGCATTTGGCAGACGTTTTTTTATCCAAAGCAACTTACATTGCATTCCAGGTATATACTATCCCAGCTAACGGGAACGTTTGACAAATGTTCTGGCAAGGATCTCTCAAAGTTATGAACAAATGTTCTTGCAGTAACGTTTATAGAACGGTCATTAAAAGTTGTCTGACCTTTAATAACATTCTAAAAATGTTTCCACAAAAACATTATTTGGGCTGTTGAATGCTTGATTCTGATTGGTTGACGAACGTTCAAAGGTGTGCAATTATTGTCAGGGAAACACACGGCTAAAGTAGTTCCAGGTCTTGGCCCCAAAGGTCCTTACAGCCAACAACAGCAAAAGAACCAAAGCCTTTGACACTGACCAAGCAAATAAATATAGTAAACAACAGGACAAAAACAACTAATTATTTCCATGTTTTTTGCCACCAAATTATGGACTTATTAGGTTTTATTATGTACGGAAAGCACACACTCTCTTTCTCCCGCTCTCTCTTCCACTTAAACAGTACGGACACACACACTCGCAGAGAAACGATTTTGCTCTGACAATTTTATCAGTAAAATAGTTTAACAATTTAAAATCTACATGATATTTTCTCCTACATATGAGGTTATAACGGCACTGTTCAAAGAGTAGATAAATGTACAGTTTCGCTATTAGTAGAGACGCTGCTGCCGAACACTGTTGAGAGACGTACAGACTGAGGTAATTCACATCTCTCTCTCTCTCTCTCTCTCTCTCTCTCTCTCTCTCTTTCTCTAACTGCATTAACATCTTCATTAGTCTGCTATCAGTGGCTGAAGCCTCCGTTACTAGCTCTAAAATGACATTTTGAAATTAGCAACGGAGGCTTGGGATGAGATTGAAAAGAAATTAGTCCCACACACAAGAACGTTGGATAAAACCTGACAAACGTCTTGAAATACATCATCTGAACAATGCTTTGAGGTGTGGTAACTGTAGTATAAGCGGAATAATTGACTCCGGCCCGTTGAATTATTGAAAAATAATGCCATGCATTGCCACCTCGGGTGTGCATTATTTTTCTAATAATTCAACGGCTCGTCGTCAGTTATGCCTTACATTGTTCATTTAACCTTTTTTTCCAGGAAAGTTTTAGTTGGACGTTTGTCAAATATTTTTTTAATGTTACTACTTGTTTCAGAACGTTCAGAGAACATAATAAAATGGAATGGTCCCTTAACGTTCACATAACCAAGAAAAAACTTTTTTTAAAACATAAAAACTACATTTTGAACATTCAGAAGCAACATTTTCAAATTGTTATGCTAATTATTTGTTCTGATATACAATATTGATAACTATTTGTATAGTTATAGTTATAGGTAATTAAAGAGACAGTGACCCATTTAAGTAGTTTACATTTATTTTAAAGTAGTGTGTAAGCTACTTGAGTAGTCAATCTACTCTTTTGAAAAGTATTAGCTAAGTTTTGTTAGTAGCCTTGAGTAGTCAAGATACTCTTTTGAAAAAAGCTTCACTACAAAGGCTACTAAAAAAACTTACCTAATACTTTTCAAAAGGTTAGCCTGGCTGATTATAAGAAGATCAAGGCTTAACAACCAAGATTTTCAAAAACATCAACCAACATTGACATCAGCTTTCCCATTAGTGTAGTTTACACCATTGTACTGTAAATAATAACAATAAAATAAAAGTCAGTTCGGTTAAAAATTGCTGATCTCTTTTTTTTTTTTTTTAAATGTATATAAATATATTTGATATTTACAATAGAAAATAGAGAAGGCCCAGACAGAATTTGTGTAAGTGCGTTTTTTGGCGGGAAATCAGTGGAATTATGGATTTAAACATGATAAAATACGTTAAATGGAGCTGAAAGTACTACACTTTTATTGCTAGCTAAAGCATGATCAAATTTGCCGCCAAAAAAATTAATTACACAAACATGAAAAGAACTAAGACGTCTGCATAATTCTGTGTGGATAGATCAAGCAAAGGCGTATAATTGAGCAGTGTACTGGTTACATTTGGCAGCAAAGAATTCAGATTCGTGACAAATGTTTGGCTGTTATCTATGGAATAAAAGACAGCTGAAAGACAGATGAGCGTGTGGCAAAGCTAATAACCATAACAAGATGTCAGTAGTAACAATAAGGCTCTGCTGCAAGGTGTGAGTGACAGATGGAGGTGTTAACTCAGGCAAGAGCGGTAGAGCTACCGGTGATGCCTGAACTTGGCCAAGGAGACAAATGAGACAAATCCAGAGGAGCTGTGACTGAGATGATGAGACAAATGCCAGTCTGGGACACTCATAGACTCAGTGACGGTAATGAGGCAGATAGATATCCACCCGAGGAAAGCGATTAATTAAGGAGATGTCCTCTCACATAATGCTGAAAGCAATCGTCCAGCACAAAGGGAGATAACTGCAAAAGAGATGAGACGTTGACAGGTGAGAAGATGAGGAAATCAGATGCGCTCCCGCGCATGTCGGCCCATTGTCTGATTCGCCGGGTGATAATTAGGCATCACAGATGACATCTTGCTTGCATGGGGTGTCACGTTGTGTGTGGGGGGTGTCATCCTGCAAGCCTTTCTCCTTGTTAATCTATCTGTTGCTTGCTGTTTGGGTGACAAGCTGTCCAGTCAACAGCCCCTAGATGGACATACCACTGGGGCATGGATGTATTTGTGACCTTGTGTATGATTATGAAACGCACCCACTGTATTTGTGTCTATTGGTTTGTGTATAGTTAGCAAGTATGCATTTAGTTTTAGACCAGAAACCAAAGTATTAAAGTAGTAAACATTATGAATGCTCACCAGTCGATTGCAAGATTGTAGTCCCATTGTTCCTGTGTTCCTGAAATGGTAACAAACTCCAGTACACAAGGGGGCGATAGAGTTACCTTCATACGTCTATGCCAGGGATGGGCAACTTCGGTTCTGGAGGGCCACTCTCCTACAGAGTTTATTTCCATCCCTAATCAGACACCTTCTAAACAATCTGGTGACTTTGGATATATTTTGATTAGGGATGGAGCTAAACTCTGCAGGACAGTGGCCCTCCCCTAGTCAAACAGGGTGTAAACTACTTACAAACATGTCGACCACTTTTACAATGGTAAAGCAACTTTGAAAATGTGAATGCTTACTTTGTGTTGCATTATGAATTGTTTTCACAAAATTTCACAAAATCAGTCATTCATACCTAGAAGCGCTTGTGTACTTGCATAATGTTTCACTACACTGTCAGAAATAGGGATACAGTAGGAGTCCATTTCTGTTCCCCAAGGTAAAATCTACACTAACGTACCCCATAGGGCTTATTTATTGGACCTCAAGGTACATATATGTAGCTTTTTGAGTGTCAAAAAGCATTAAAAGGTACATATATGTACCGTTTCTTTTAAAGATTAAGGTACAATATTGTACCCTTGAGGGTACAGCCCCAGTGACAAGCCATTGTACCCCTAAAGGTACAATTATGTACTTTATTTTCTGAGAGTGTACAATGTAGGGATCAGTGCCTTGCTCAAGCTTGTAGATCACCCCTTGTGAGGTTAAAAAAGGAGTGTCCAATCCTGCTCCTGGAGGGACACTCTCCTGCAGAGTTTAGCTCCTATCCCAATCAAACACACCGTAACAAGCTAATCAAGATCTTCAGGATTACTAGAAACTTCCAGGCAAGTGTGTCTGGGGCAGGATTGGACAACATTGGCCCTCCAGGAGCAGGATCGGACAACCATGGATTTAAAGGTTTTGGTTACCAGATCTCATCGTCAGACTGTGTTCAAATACATTTTTATCAAATCAATGCCTTAACCATCAAAACATGCCCAAAGCGTGTGCTTTACCTCCCGGAGCTCTTTCGCCACGTCCTTGAGCTCAGCGAGAACTTCCTCCAGCTGTTCCATGACCATCTTAACGTGCCTGCGGATCTCTGCTCTCCGGTCAGGGCTCGTGCTCGGTTCAAATGGTCCTAGCGCTGTGCCGTGAAACATCCTTCACATGGGAATGACAGCAGCAGCGGCAGCCAGGAGGGGACAGGACACTGGACCTCATGTCTGAAGCCCACCACAGTGTTGTTTAAACCTATCTGGATAAAAGACCTATTCTCTGGTCCGAACATCTTCGCATAGCTGTTTGTGGCACTGCTGATGTTAGAAAACTCCGAATTCAGGCCAGGAACATCTAGTAACTGTCAGTAAATTCAAAAGGAAAACTTTCAAAAAGGAAAAGGGCATCAAGAAAATTGGAAAAGTTTCAGCACTGAAACAAACTGTTCTCAGCAAAGCTTTGATCTTTTCCGTATGATGTTAAATTTAAATCAAATGGTATCATTTTTGGCATGAAAGAACCTTTGTTCCTAAGACAGCCAGAGAATAAATAAGTAAAACGCCCTTTTGAGCCTCTATTTTGAGAGGTTTGTGACGTACCAAAAGTCATCTGTGAATCTTTTCAGTTTCTCCCCATCTACATATGCATCCTCCATTCCGATTCCACGTATTCAGAAATGTTACCATGAAGCATATTTTACATAGAAGAAAAAGCCTTCAGTACAGGAGCCATCAGTATTTGATGTGAAGAAAATATGTATCCAAATAGTGCACTAAGAAAAGTAAGAGCAAGTCACATTGCCACTCGAGCTGACAGAAAAAGAACGCATCTGGTGTGACACCAGGGAGGACGAGCCAATTCTCTGAGACAAAGAGAGTCCCGGACATCAGCTAACCCACTCCAGAAATCGCTCAGGATTTCAGTAGCTTGTCTTCTCTTGGCTTTTGTGGCTTTGGTCCAGAATTGATGCCGTTTTGACTTTTTTTTTGCTGCTCCATATGTCTATAAAAAGCTTCCGCAGAGTTGCCAGGCTTTTCCCACTGTGCCCCGTACAGTGCAGCGTATCTCCTACCCCATCTGAGCACGCACAGATAACACTAGAGACGGATGCATGCTCAGCACCTCTCTTCCAATGTTGTCCTCTATCAGTCACTGATGCTCAAGCACTTAGGAAACCTCCCCCTTCCCTCTCTCTCCTCAGTCACTCGCCCTCAAACACTCGCATTTATTTCCTATGATCTCTCTTCCATTACTCTTCCCTCCTCTTTCATAGTTGCTACCGTGCACACACACCACCCTTTAGTCCCGCTCACCCTTGTCCTGTCACTTCCATCCTACTTCCGACAAACACATCAATTCATGTACACTTCCGAGCTCGCTCTCTGCTCAGATCTTTTCAACCACTTGCCACCTCAGTTGGGGAAGCAAATTAATTCAATTCAGTGTTGCAGTGCAGGCTCTTGAATCATGAATGCGACGGCTCTGCAGCAATAGACGAGGACCAGATTATCCCATTTAGATCGGTAATGAATAGAAGACAAACGCAAGTACATCAGGAAACCGCTCGCCCTGCCATAATTATGTGGAAGGGGATGCTTCAGCCTCCTGTATTCATTTTCCTGTTGCTCTCTTCAAATCACGAATCGACCGGGGGACTGTGTCAGCAAGTTTGAAATTCTAATTTACCTTTCTATAATGATTCTTCAAAACATCCTGCGAGGCTTGTCCCAAACAAAGGCCCTCATTATTTCTTGGGTGTCTCTGGTGGGAACACTGATGAGAACGATTCGCACAAAACAAGCAATTGTCTGAATAGTGCATTCAGTGCCAAAACAGTCGTCTAGAATAGCATATACAATTTGAGATGAAAGTAGAGAGGAAAAGTGTTAAACAAAACACAATCATGTGCTATGAACTTTAATGATACCTCAAATCGTGATGTTACTTTTTGGACCGTTTGGACAAATTTTCCCTAGCGGACGGTAAAATGGGCAAAAACAATGGTATTGTGGCACACGCAATTAGCATGTTCAAGCACTTCTCACATTTCTTTAGAAAATGTTAGTTTGTAAGCATTTGTTGTTTAGATGCTTGACACTTTGAATGATAGCTGGTTCATGGACACTAAATGCATTGAAGTGCTCCATTTTATTAAAAGTTAGAAATAAGGACTTAATGCTGAGCTTTTGAGATTTGCGGAAAGAAATGGGAAGCTAATGCAATCATAATTGCAAGTGTGGCAATTCATTCATGCATTTAGGGCTAAGTACTAGTGCTCCAAAATGGTGATGCAAATTGTTTTGTTTTCATATACTGACTGAATTCTTGTCCTTGAAACAGAAAGCTAGCTCAGAATTCTGCCCGTCTCATAGTTAAATGCATCTTACTTCTTTTTGAAAAGACTGAAACAACTTCAGTGAACATTTTTAAATGTGATGTCATAACAAGGTATTTCATTCAAAAAGATATGCTGGTTCTGTAAAAAAAAAAAAAAAAAAAAATGAAATTGTTGTCACTACTTGACCTTACCATCTTGTATGTTTAGTTCACAGAGAAGCATTTAGTTGAAAAAATGTGGGTAACACTTTATTTTGATGGTCTCTTTTGAACATTCTGTTGACAATAAGTAACTTTGCAACTACATGTCAACTAACTCTCATTAGAGGATAACTTTATTGATGGTCCCCCAACATACATTATACTGACTACGTACCTTAGCAAGTACATCAACTTATTCTAACCCTAACCCTATCCCTACCAATAATAACACTCTAATGAGAGTTAGTAGACATGTAGGTGCAACGTTACTTATAGTCAACCGAATATGTTAAAGGTACCTTCAAAATAAAGTGAACCCAAAACGTGTTGCATTTTCTCAGTTTAGTCATATAATGAGTCAAGGTGCAGAGTTAGAATGACCGTTGGCAATACGAGTGCTTACTTGTCAAGATGAGCACACTGCATTGTGGGATATAGTATCCAGTGCATTGTGCTTTATACTGCACATTTTTGCAAAAGTAGTAGATCATCTAGTATTCTATTCATTCACAATTTTTTAAATGATGCTGAGTATACAAACTCTAGCCTATACCTAAAAAACAGTTAATGTAGTATGGAAGTATACTTCTCTCAGTAAGTGGAGACCAGATGCAGTCCACTCAGGCTTTTGGTGCCATCTACTGGTGGATGTGCAATTTTAGCTCTGATTGTTCACATCTCTGATTTTTTTTAAGGTAAAAAAAAAAAAAAAAAAAGGGGGTGGAAATGATGGAAAGTTGAGGGGAGAGAAAGGGGGTCAGGCACAACAACCCACAACAGACAAACAACATATTCAAATCTACATTAAAATGTGAATGGAAACAGACAAAAAGGAGGCATGAACAAATCAGATAAGTTCATGTTCATGTTCGGAGTGCTAAAGTAGACAATATGTCAATAAAAACTTGAAACAAGCGCAAGCTATATGAACGACACATTTTTCTATAAGTGTTGTCGAATTCCCCGCAGGTTTCACACCAAAACCGCTCTATTTACTATATCGCTGAATAGGCTTTTTTTGCCATGTACTAAATCATAAAACACCTCAATATGTTCCAGATATTCAGGAAACATGCTTCTCTGAAACATCTCTAAAAAACAATGCTACAGCCAGTTATTAAACTTTGAAATACACGTTCCGTGTTGGAACAGAAGTTTTTGTTTTGGTCTGTGTGACTCCGCCCACTGCCAATTTACCCAATAGTATTAGTGCTTATAGAGCGCTGGTGGGCTGAAAAGCCATTTGTCTGTGCACCTGAAACAATCAGGCTTAAGTATTTTGGAGAAAACTGAGTTTCTCCATAGCGTCAGGAGAATAAACTCCAACTCAGGGTACGTTACATGACAAAGATATGCTTAAAACTGAGAAGTTTTTAATTTGAGTTTTTCACGTACAGACGTGACACCATTGTCAAAACGATCCCCATTTATACGGATCCACGACAAAAAAAACCCTGTATTCTGCTGCCAGGCCATTAGATGGCGATGAAACACTATAGACTGAACACATAATACGCATGTACAGTGGGGAGAACAAGTATTTGATACACTGCCGATTTAGCAGGTTTTCCTACTTACAATGCATGTAGAGGTCTGTAATTTTTATCATAGGTACACTTCAACTGTGAGAGACGGAATCTAAAACAAAAATCCAGAAAATCACATTGTATGATTTTTAAATGATTAATTTGCATTTTATTGCATGACATAAGTATTTGATCACCTACCAACCAGTAAGAATTCCGGCTCTCACAGACCTGTTGGTTTTTCTTTAACAAGCCCTCCTGTTCTCCACTCATTACCTGTATTAACTGCACCTGTTTACCTGTATACCTCGTTACCTGTATAAAAGACACCTGTCCACACACTCAATCAAACAGACTCCAACCTCTCCACAATGGTCAAGACCAGAGAGCTGTGTAAGGACATCAGGGATAAAATTGTAGACCTGCACAAGGCTGGGATGGGCTACAGGACAATAGGCAAGCAGCTTGGTGAAAAGGCAACAACTGTTGGCGCAATTATTAGAAAATGGAAGAAGTTCAAGATGACGGTCAATCTCCCTCGGTCTGGGGCACCATGCAAGATCTCACCTTGTGGGCCATCAATGATCATGAGGAAGGTGAGGGATTAGCCCAGAACTACACGGCAAGACCTGGTCAATGACCTGAAGAGAGCTGGGACCACAGTCTCAAAGAAAACCATTAGCCATCTAATAAACCAAAAACACTACGCCATCATGGATTAAAATCCTGCAGCGCACACAAGGTCCCCCTGCTCAAGCCAGCACATGTCCAGGCCCATCTGAAGTTTGCCAATGACCATCTGGATGATCCAGAGGAGGAATGGGAGAAGGTCATGTGGTCTGATGAGACAAAAATAGAGCTTTTTGGTCTAAACTCCACTCGCCGTGTTTGGAGGAAGAAGAAGGATGACTACAACCCCAAGAACACCATCCCAACCGTGAAGCATGGAGGTGGAAACATCATTCTTTGGGGATGCTTTTCTGCAAAGGGGACAGGACGACTGCACCGTATTGAGGGGAGGATGGATGGGGCCATGTATCGCGAGATCTTGGCCAACAACCTCCTTCCCTCAGTAAGAGCATTGAAGATGGGTCGTGGCTGGGTCTTCCAGCATGACAACGACCCGAAACACACAGCCAGGGCAACTAAGGAGTGGCTCCGTAAGAAGCATCTCCAGTCTCCAGACCTGAACCCAATAGAAAATCTTTGGAGGGAGCTGAAAGTCTGTATTGCCCAGCGACAGCCCCGAAACCTGAAGGATCTGGAGAAGGTCTGTATGGAGGAGTGGTCCAAAATCCCTGCTGCAGTGTGTGCAAACCTGGTCAAGAACTACAGGAAACGTATGATCTCTGTAATTGCAAACAAAGGTTTCTGTACCAAATATTAAGTTCTGCTTTTCTGATGTATCAAATACTTATGTTATGCAATAAAATGCAAATGGATTACTTAAAAATCATACAATGTGATTTTCTGGATTTTTGTTTTAGATTCCGTCACAGTTGAAGAGTACCTATGATAAAAATTACTGACTTCTACATGCTTTGTAAGTGGGAACACCTGCAAAATTGGCACCGTATCAAATACTTGTTCTCCCCACTGTAATATCATCGTCTTCAGAGATTTGCTTTTTTGTTGTTTACATGGAGACCGTTTTCAAAAACTTGCACTCAAACTTCCAAACTTTGCGTTTTCAGGCACCCAAAATGCCACTGTAATGTAAATGAATGGCCAAATCGCATAAAAAGTTTTAGGTTTTTAAATTTTCGTGTTAACAGCCCCTCAATGTGAGTGAACCGTATCGAAAGGGAACTGCAGTTTTACTGAGCTCAATGGCTCTGGCCGAGTTGTGACATAAACTAAACGCCATTGGCTATTTTAAAAAGGGGAGGAGCTGCTCGATATGTCCTCGATAAGGATGCGTGTTTCAAGGCACTTCTGTGAGCCTTTTAAGTGTTCAGTGATATTTTACTATCATTGAGATACGATTATAGTTAATGATATTTTGAAATTGTTTTTATTTTAATATTTTCCTTGTTCATTTTAATTTTACTTAACTGTAGGTCATTTTGTTGGTTGTTGTTTGCCATTTTTGATTAGTCTTTAGTTTTTATTAGTCTATAATCTATACTGTTTTTTTTATTTATTTTTTATTTAAGTTTTAGTTATTTTAGTACATCAATTTAGACTAAATGAAAATGAGAAATGCTGCCTTTGCATCAGGCTGAAATAAAATAAGTTTAAGGTTTTTCTTATTGTATTTTATTTCGGTTAACGTTTATTTTATTAAAATAATGAAAATGGGTTTTTATGGTTTTATTTTTAATTGACTATAAAGAATTGGAAGGACACAGAATAAACATTATCTGTTTATTATCCATCAGGGAGAGACAAAATAATATAAAAGTAATACAAACTGAACCAAAAAAATCTCAAACTTCAAAAACAACCACCTTCAGAAATCACAACTATTGAGCTCCATGTTTGCATGATTGTTTGATTTGTAAGTATAGTTTTTCTCTGGAAACCTAACATGTGGTGATTACATTGCATTTATTACAAATTAAATACAAATTAAGATGATTAAGCACACTAAACATAGTGGCTGAGGGAAGAAATATGGCTAAATTGATATCAATACAAAATAATTCAAATGTTTGACCATTAAAACTCAGGGAAAAAAAAGAGATAAAAAATGGAAGCCTGTAAAATGTACCAGACAAATGTAGTTCTTGTCTCCAAGTCAACAATACATTCCACTGTAGGCTTGATGAAATAATTAACATCTACACACACACATGGCACGAGGTTTGGTTGAATTCACAAATTTACCAAGCACCACACACAACTCACTATACAAAGACAACTATCTGTTTTATGTTACTACTGGCATCTTTCCACTCACTTAACTTTACAGTATGAACAAGGCTTTATCTACTGTTGGAATACATAGGCATAAAGATCAGGGCACAAAAGAACATGGCGGGTCTTGGAAAGGACAGTGACCTTAGCTTTTGCTGGTGTGGCTGAAAAATAGTATTCTTGTTAATGTAATCAAATCATGCATGTCAGATATTGATATTGCTTCTGTCAATGTTTTCTTAGGTGACTGTCAGAAAACAAACAGGTTTAAAACATCCAGTCCACCAGAGGGCGCAACAGGACTATTGATTTCAATCAGGGACGAAATTTCAGCCAAGCTTAGCACAGGAAGTCCAGTCTTACCAAAAAGCCCCACAACTGTGTACTAAGCATCACACAGTGGAACAGTTACGCTTAAAACACTCAAATACACACATTAACGAAATTTTAACAAAAAGATCTTTACATAAACAAAAGAGTACATAGAAAAAGTCCCCAAACATACATGAATAATATCACTGGAATGGGCGTATTAAATGTTTCACAGTTCTTGAAATGATTAAAAGTATTTTACAAGCCTTGATAGAGACATTGAGATGACATATTACATATACTGTACAATATTATTTAATCCATTTCATTTTCTTTTCTTTATACTCCTTAAACTATGAATCAGTTCTACAGTCAACCATGTACTCATCACTAACCAGCTCCTCATAGATAGACTTTAAATTCTGAATTTGAACAACAAAGCTAACTAAATGCTCTACTTTATACAAATCCACAATTTTTCAAGTCTGAAAGATGTTAAATAATCTCTGAATGTTAGTGCTGTCAAACCGATTAATCACGATTAATCGCATCTAACAAAAGTTTGTAAATATGTAGATACATACATTATATATATATATATATATATAGACACACAAACTTTTATGTTAGATGCAATTAATCGCAATAATCGATTTGACAGCACTACTAAATTTATGTAATTCAGGAATTTCACACAGAAATTGCCTGTCGAGGTGTAATAGAGCAAATATTTTCAGGAAAAGTCAAGAAAAATCATCACAAGAGGACATAATTTTGAGGAGAAGTACTACTGTACTGTACATCACTTGTAATCAATAATTAATATGATACAACATATATATTGTACTTGTGACAATATTACTTCATAATGTGCTTTAGTTGTAGTTTTTAACCCAGTGGAGAATAAACCACCCAGAAGCCAGAAATGACTGAAATTCAGTCTCAGATTATTTGCAAAACAACAGTTATGATTTCTGTGATATCAATGAGAACAACGCTAAAGCATCGGACTCTGCAGCAGATTTAGATCATAATGGATTTAACTGTGTAACAAGCCTGTGGCTAAGAGTAGATTAAATATTTACTCTATTCGAGAGCATTTAAATTGAACTAATGTACAAACGTACAACATGTACATGTACAAATATTTCATCAAATTGATTTCGTTAGAACCACGGCTACAGTACATCAGCATTAAAATGAGACGATTAAATCCTGAGGTAAAACAACACAACTACACATATTAAAACAACTTTTAACGCAAACAAAAATACGCAAAAACAACGTAAACATATGGCTTTCCTTTGTACCTTCAAAGAAAATAAAACAAAAACAACTTGACAAAACAAGCTCTCTTTGTTCTTGCACTTGATGTAAAGTGCTCAACAAAAACAATGTAATGTTTATAAGCTTTATACCTTTTCATCTGTGAGATCAAGTAAATACCAGTCAATTTATTTACGGAAGCTGATCTTTTCTTCTGTCTGTGCATAAAACCTATGTTTATTCTTAAGACGTGAGAGTAAAGATGTGTCTGCTAAATAGTCAAAATGTGTTTTTGAATACTAACAGCCAACCAAAATAATACTCGCAAATACCACATAGATGAATCTGCCAACCATCTGAGAATCTATGTACTATAGTGAGCTTTGGAATGTTTCCTTATCGGTGATCTAGTGTTTAAAATACATTAAGTGGAGAAACACTACACAACCGTTAATTAAATCTGCCGTAATACCACATGGCAAGACTGATACTTTCCTATTTACGGGGGTCTAAATACCAAAAGCAACTCCTTAAACTATCACACACTTTTAAAACAGTTTAAGCAAAAGCTTATGTATTGTTGTACTGTGGGAACCTATTTGAATTCAAATTGGTCAGATATATCTTTCCTTTCTCCCTCCCCCAAACTAGTCTTTTACTGACTTTTTCCCTCCCAAATACCCTGTTTCTGTCCCCTCCCCCCACTGAGGCTGTAAAGGATCTACATTGGCTCGTCATAGTTGTAGGTTGGTGCAGCGGAGTACTGTTGCTGGCCCGGCATGGCCCCCTGTGCGGCGCCCATGGCTGCCTGCTGAGCTGCCTGCTGGACGTGAGGGTTCTTCCAAGCACCGGTGGTCCATTCTTCCTGAGCCTTGCTCATGCTGCCTCCGCTGCCACGGTAGAAGTTGTGAACCTAGGATAGAAGAAAATATATTGCTTGAAGGTTTAGCTCAGGACATAAATAACTAGGGCTGTGCCGGTCAGCTTGACAACTGTCCCACTGCGGTGGTAGAGCAGGGACGTGCCTGAAGCCGAATATCTTATTTGGACTGGCACAGATATTGGGGTCTCGTTCACTAATAATTGCGTGGATTATTTCGTATTTGTACGCACAGGAGAACTTCTTAGGAAAATCTCTGCCTAGTTCGTACGCACATGAATTTGTTCTTAAGAATTTGTTAGTTAATTTTAAGTATTCTAAATGAGCGGCCGCGTCCATGCGGTAAGTCATTTGCATAAAACACGTCTAAAACATCTCCATATAAGGGCTTTCCTCACACGCTTTCCTTGCAGCGTTTCGTCAATCTCGTCAAATTTGCCTCCGTTTGCAAACCAAGCGGCAACATTTCTGTCTCTCTCTTGAATCCAGCATTGAAGTGACTTAAACTGCAATTCATCGACTGGCCGCTAGAGACAGGCAGCAAAAGAGAGTCATTCCATGTTAAAACGCCCAACTTTACAGCAGAAAAAAATTAGTTTACAGCCTGGCCCATAAGGTCTATATAGCTAATTCTGCCCTTCATGACAACTTTGAGGGAGGTGAATTTTTTTATAACTCATCCGTTTAAATTATATTAAGCCTTAAAATTCTGCATAATTAAGGGCGTGGCCACTTGAGTGACAGGTGGATTGCTGCTGCTGTCACTACCAGCCGTTTGTCTGCTGTATGTTAGCCGTCACCTCAGCTAATCCCGCCTCTTTGCCCATTTTCGGTTATCCGGGAGTGACGGGCGGTGAAGCGCTGCCAAGATGGCGACGGTCGACTCCGCCCACTTTGGGCTTCAAAAGTGCTCTTTAGAAACCTACGGGTGATGTCATGGACACTACATCCATATTTTTTTACAGTCTATGTTGCAAATGCGCTCAGCGTTATTCAGTAAGCTTTTCTTACTCTTAAATATATTCCTTCATATTCATATGAAATTAAATTGTGTTATTTAACAATTTTATTATATAATTTTATAAATGGATTATATAAAATAATTAATGCAACATTCTTCAATATAATTATAGTCGTGTTAGGATGAAATATAACTTCTTAACACGATTATAAGGCCGTACAGAGCCTTTTTCGTAAATTTAGAATACATTTTATTACAAAATTTTTGGTGAATCGTGATTTGTTCTTAAAATCGTTCGTGCGAACAGTATTTCCCAAACAGTATATCTTTATGGGGAAATATAAAAGTAATGTTTTTTTATTTAATATTTAACTTTCTTATATTATTTAGGTTACCATTATTTACTGATATTTATTTCGAAATAAATACGAAACAAATGTTACGAAACGGATGTTTGGGCCTGATTTTTATTTATTTGTATATTTCAAAAATGTATTTAATTTAGGTCAATATATATTCATACCCTACCACCGCACCACCACCGGTGGTTGGTCCACCGCCATAAAGTGCCACCGTTACAGCTCTATTAATAACATGTTGTAACCAAAGGACAAGTTTTCAAATAATTTGTGTGTCTTAATAAAAGTGAAAGATATTCGATACATATTCGATGTTTAATATACAGACTTGCTTTTGATTTAAGCATCACCTTTGCTAAAAACTATATAGTTTGCTTAGGAATCTTTCCTAAAATTCCTTATGCCTGGTTCAGATTACACGATTTTAGCCCGATTGACATAGGGTGTCGTGGGGATTCGCAAACGTCAACGGGCGTCGAGACGCAAGATTCGATCGTTTCATCTCGTATAGTGTGTCATAGTGGGCGACAACCTACGTCGCGTCTGCGATGCTTCACGACATCACGACAGAAAGACTAGCATGTTTCATTTTTTAACGGTCCTCCACGACGACGGCGCGCGAGTGAGTGAGTGAGGGAGAGTGAGTGAGAGTCTGTGTTCGCGAGTGAGTGAGTGAGCGAGTGTGTGTGTGACTGTGTGTGTGCGCGAGAGTGAGTATGTGTGTGTGAGAGAGAGAGAGAGAGAGAGAGAGAGAGAGAGAGTGCGTGTATGTGAGTGAGTGTGTATGTGCAAGTGAGTGAGTGTGTGTGTGTGTGTGTGTGTGTGTGTGTGTGTGTGTGTGTGTGTGTGTGTGTGTGTGTGTGTGTGTGTGTGTGTGTGTGTGTGTGTGTGTGTGCGAGTGAGTGAGCGTGTGTGTGTGTGAGCGTGTGTGTGTGTGAGTGAGTGCGTGTATATGTGCGAGTGAATGAGTGTGTGAGACGGCTTGCGATGACTGTTCGGAAAACAACGTGTAGTCTGACATGTTTCCTCTCCACGACATGACAAGATTTTTAGGAGTCAAAATCGTGTAATCTGACACAGTGACTATCGTAACAGACAAAAAAATCGTGTAATCTGAACCAGGCATTAAGAAAAAGAAAAATAGACCAAAAAAAAGGACATTTGTTGGCATACAGAGGATAGAGCTATAAAATTAGGGATATTAAAATTGTAGCGATATGTAGGCTCACAATTATTTTCATAGAACCAATAATCGATGAAGGGCAGATATTAAACAAAAAATGTAAATAATAGTGAAAAAATAAAAGAAATTCTATAATAGTTTGTCTAACTTAAAAAAACACTAAAATCTGAAGTTTTAGATGTTTTAAAGTTAAATTAAGCATCACAATATTATAATGTACAGTATAAAAAATGGATATTAATTTCAAGAATCGTAAAGATTACTGTTACTAAGTTGTTAGTGTTCTTAAATATATAAAAAATTATGGACGTTTCTTCCTTTCGTTTACTTTTAATTAGTTACTAGACTAATTACATCCTTTACTATGGTAAAGTAGAAAAATGCTACTTGAACGTCAAACTCTATTCAACACATTTAACACGTCAAATTCTACTGTTTGTGTTTTTTAGATTTAGTAAGGCACGTCAAGTTTATTTGTACCAAACAGTATATCTTTGTGGGGAAATAGAAAAGTAATGTTTTTTAATTTAATATTTAACTTTCTTATATTATTTAGGTTTCCATTATTTACTGATATTTATTTCGAAATAAATACGAAACAAATGTTACGAAACGGATGTTTGAGCCTGATTTTTATTTATATATTTAAAAAATGTATTTAATTTAGGTCAATATATATTCATACCCTACCACCGCACCACCACCGGTGGTTGGTCCACCGCCATAAAGTGCCACCGTCACAGCTCTATTAATAACATGTTGTAACCAAAGGACAAGTTTTCAAATAATTTGTGTAATGATTTAAGCATCACCTTTACTAAAAACTATATAGTTTGCTTAGGAATCTTTCCTAAAATTCCTTAAGAAAAATAAAAATAGACCAAAAAAAAAAAAAAAAGGACATTTGTTGGCATACAGAGGATAGAGCTATAAAATTAGGTATTATTAAAAATATTATAAAGATATTAAAATTGTAGCGATATGTAGGCTAACAATTATTTTCATCCAACCAATAATCGATGAAGGGCAGATATTAAATAAAAAATGTAAATAATAGTGAAAAAATAAAAAATTCTATAATAGTTTATCTAATTTAAAAAAACACTAAAATCTGAAGTTTTAGATGTTTTAAAGTTAAATTAAGCATCACAATATTATAATGTACAGTATAAAAAATGGATATTAATTTCAAGAATTGTAAAGATTACTGTTACTAAGTTATTAGTGTTTTTAAATATATTAAAAATTGTGGCTGAAACGTGAGCCAATAATTATTTTCATTGAACCAATAATCAATAAATGGCAGATATTGTATTAAAAATATTACTGAAAATATATATTATTCTATCATATTTAGTCTAAAATAATTTTTGTAAAACACCAAAATCAAATGTATAAAATGTTTTAGTGAATTTAGGGATCACAATATTATAATGTATTGTACAGTATGGATATTCATTTCAAGAATTGTTAAAGATAACTGTTATCAAATTATTAATGTTTTTAAAGATTAAACATTTTAATGTTTAAAAGTGTTTTACTGTGGATTTTTGCTCAGGAGTAAAAAAGACAAGTAAGAGAGTACTGTAAATTCTGTGCAGGATAAACATTATATTAATCAGCAAAAACATAAAATATCAGATCTGTTTATATTCAAAACAATAATGATGGAGAAACAATAACAGGTACCTTGGTGAGGGCAATGAAGGAGAAAACCGCCACGACAGTGAACATTATGGTTGGAATCAGCATAACAACGGCAGAGCCAATATTAGTGCTGAAAAAGGTGATGGTGGCCAGCCAGCCACTGAAATAGAAAAACATACAGAAGAGATATTCTCCTCGTTAACATGCCACTTAAAAAGTACAGTACATGAAAAGATTGTATAAATTCAGAATATTACATAACATCCTAATATACTCTAAACAGACCATACTATGTGTGTGCTAAAAATAATACGTGACGCAAGAGTATATGAGTCATTTAAGATTCTATAGGGTAACTCAACTGGAACTGAACCAGCTTTGTTCTATCTATCTATCTATCTATCTATCTGTCTGTCTGTCTGTCTGTCTATCTATCTATCTATCTATCTGTCTGTCTGTCTGTCTGTCTGATATATCTATCTATCTATCTGTCTGTCTGTCTGTCTGTCTGTCTGTCTGTCTGTCTGTCTGTCTATCTATCTGTCTGTCTGTCTGTCTGATATATCTATCTATCTATCTATCTGTCTATCTGTCTGTCTGTCTGATATATCTATCTATCTATCTGTCTGTCTGTCTGTCTGTCTATCTATCTATCTATCTATCTATCTATCTATCTATCTATCTGTCTGTCTGATATATCTATCTGTCTATCTGTCTGTCTGTCTATCTATCAGTCTGTCTGTCTGTCTATCTATCTATCTATGTATCTATCTATGTATCTGTCTGTCTGTCTATCTATCTATATTCCTATCTACCTACCTACCTATCTACCTGTCTATCTATCTATCTATCTATCTATCTATCTATCTATCTATCTATCTATCTATCTATCTATCTATATTCCTATCTCCCTATCTATCTTTCTATCTATCTATCTATCTATCTATCTATCTATCTATCTATCTATCTATCTATCTATCTATCTATCTATCTATATTCCTATCTCCCTATCTATCTATCTATATTCCTATCTCCCTATCTATCTATCTATCTTCCTATCTCCCTATCTATCTATCTATCTATCTATCTATCTATCTATCTATCTATCTATATTCCTATCTCCCTATCTATCTATCTATCTATCTATCTATCTATCTATCTATCTATCTATCTATCTATCTGTCTGTCTGTCTGTCTGTCTGTCTGTCTATCTGTAGAATTGAAAATGAACAAAGACATTTGCTTTTACTGTTTCAGCCCCCCTCTTTCTTACCCCAATGACCATTTGTAATTCCTAAAGGCAGAGGTGCTGATAGTGCTCAAGGCCTGAAGGCCGAGATACGTGTACATCGGGGGTCTACGAATTTCCACACCTTTAGTACGATGGGGGAAGTTGAAATGATCTGATTGGTCAGTTTGAACGTCTCACATTTGGGTTACAGCCAAATGGTCAAGGAAGGGAGAAGGTTGTAACAGTTGCTCTGTCTCTTTTATTCTCTGGCTCTCTTTCTTGGGACACTCTTTCTTTGCCTCCTCTTTTCTTTGTCTCTTACTCTCTACACACTCTCTTTCTCCTTCTCTTTCCATCTCTCAGGTATGCTGGGTACAATTAATGGTATACATTTCTATCATCTCATACATCTATTTCGTAACTATTTTAAGTGTAACCATAACCATATATTGTCATTAAACCCTTTCAATTATGAATAATGTGCTAACTAGTTTTGATTTGGTATTGACTTTGAAGAGCTACTTATTGGAATACGGTATCGTCACACTATAGCAACGCTCTCCCACATATTTAGCTATTGTAAATGCGCTTATTTCCGTCGTAGGTATAAGTAGCAGTGGGTGGAATAGACAAGAAATGTAGTTTTCTACCATCTTGCTGATAACGTTTCTTTAGTCATTCGGCAATCCTGCCACCTGAACCACTGTAGGAAATCCATCCTTACATATCTATCTATCTATCTATCTATCTATCTATCTATCTGATTCCATTTCTTAAACACAATGAGCTGTTCTTACCAAACTCCCCATCCTGGGATTCCAACAGCCTGAATGATACTAATCACCACCTGCGCCATGAAGACGAAAAAGAACATCATGAAGTTGAAAGAACTGTCTGTCCTGCAAAAGAAAGAGTGAACTGCATTAGGGTCAAGCACAATGACATGATTACAATTCATAGACTACTTTGGACCATCTTTAAACATGAACTTAACTCACTTGAAGGCCTTGTAGATGGGCCTAAACCAGCACACGTATGAGCATGGGGTGAACAGTATCAGCCACAGGATGGCCATACCAAAATTGGTTGCTCCGCCCCCTCCGCACATCCATGCTAGACAGCCAATCAGGTTTGCTGCAAGAGTGGCACTATTCACTGCGAGTGAGAAAAAAAAAATGTCAATTTAATATTAACTTAAAAGTGTGATGAAAGACCCAACAACTCAAGCTTATATCAACCATTAAATTTATTTTAAATATTAATTGAAAATTAAATGTTTAAAAATAAAGTTAATGTATTATATAATTAAATTGATTGCATTCTCTTACAAAGTATATCTAATGTATATCATGTATACATAATATTGCATTTGATGCATACTTTAGGGTTGTAGGAGACTACATTACAAGGAAAACTAAAATTTCATCTGTTGGAATGGGGTTGGAATTTCTGACACACAATGACTAGTTTAATAGCTAAGTAAACTAAGTTCAAAACTAACAATACTTTAGAAACTAAAACAAATGAGTATTTATTTCAACAAACACTTACTTTCTCAACTCCCAGACATATTTCAAAATAGTTCCCAATTAGTGTGCTACTGAAAAAAGGAGTTTGTAAATATCCTACATGGCAAAAGCAACTCTAATGCTTGTGATACTTAATGATAACCTAGTAAACTGTACAATAACAAGAGTAATATGACACCCCACGCTTTTACCCATGGACCGATAGATCAAAATACAAAACCAGTCTCTACAAGTTTTCATGTGTCTGGTTTTCTCAGTGTTTACAGTGAAAACAAAAGAGACACTGTAATGGCAAATAAAGCCACATGATTGCAATCTACTCAGTACACACACACCGTAATGAACAAATGCAGTGAGAATACTTCAGAAATATATAATACATGCTGAAATATTTAAGAACATACATATCCATAGGTAATACATTCGTTTGCACATTGTACGCCACTGGTCTGGGATCTCGTTGAAGTCTTGGTAAAAACATGGTTTCAGCGGAATGAACCGTGGTAGAGGAGGGAAATTGTTTTCTGTTGGGAGAAAAAATGAATTAAAACTTAACCTAGTCCTGGTTCAATAACAAAACTAATACAACATTCCATGGAAGTGACAGGGCTTTTTGGACATGCTATTCTTTGAACTGCCTTACAGTACCATGTAAATACCATGGTACTTGTATATGGTAACAATTCAGTTTGGTTTAAGAAAGTTAAAAGCTCTCACCTGCCATGGAGATTCTTTTTTTCTTTCAGATCACCAAAGTCAAACTTGAATTTTTAAAAACCTGTAAAAACACACATTACAGACACAACAAATTCGCACATTGCAATGAAACACTTTAAGAAGTGTTTATTATACAACACGTTGCAACTTAATTTTCCAGTATAATGTATTCCAGTGTGAAAGTGAAGCTTGTTCTTTGATATGCATTAAAATTTTCAGCAAAATAAAAAAACAACCAGAAAGCAATGGAATAACTTTAGTAAACACAAGCTAGATCCAGCTGTGTCCCAAATACAGCAAATGTTTTTATTCCTCATTCAGGATTACAAACAAGACACCTATAAACCTTAAAGGCACAGTATGTAATTTTCGCCGCTAGAGGTTGCTTATTGAAAACGAAGGCGTGGCTTCATGACGCCATGAATGAGCGTGGAATAATGGGAGTTGTCGTCTTCACCTCTACAGCCGATGGAAAGGAATCCGACGGAAATCATGTTGCTAAATGACATGCAATAATTTTAAAATATATTGCATAATGGAGAAAGCTCTCTCTGATTATGCTATGTTAGCCACTTGACAAAATAGTGTCTCTGAGGCATGGTAAAAACATGTTACTCGCGGTAAATCAAGAAAACAAGTGATTCAAACAATAAGACTAACCGTGTTGCGCTGTATAACATATGATTCGTTTTCTGTTGATAAAAGTATCCAAACAGTTGCTCAACTGTCAAATAAAACACAATATATTAAAGTGTCTTCATGATTACTCTCTACGAAAGTAAAACTGGAAATCGAGGGTAAAGCGGACATGATGTCAATGACACGGTCAGTGTCCTGGTTAAAATTGCTGATTTCTCTGAATTTAAACTTGGAAACGTTTGGGATAATGTAAGTACACACGTCAACAAAATATATAACGTTGTTCTAGTGGTTTTTGGATATTTTAATCTTAAAATCTTACATATTACGCCTTTAAGCAGCCTGTAACACTGACTGTGTTTACATCCATGCACATTATTTTCAGATTAAAGTTCATATTCTGCTGATACAGCAACTTGTTAGTCCCAAAACTAACATATCCTAAAACAATTTCTAAAAAATAGAAGATCCCTTGAGGACAACAACAACAAAACAAACAAACAAAAAACTGACAAACTGATGACATGATGACTGAATAGCTTGATTTTTTTAAACCCAAAATTACTTTTGTACAGAGATAGGCCTACACATCATATACTTATTTATGGTGAATATTACAAATATGATTAATATTCCAAATTCTGATTAATATTAAAAATTGTAGAAAACTGAACTCTAAAAATATTGGCCTAATCTGTTTATGGCAATCAAGTTAATGCATTCACATGACACTAACATTTTTAGATTGTTAAATTCTGAGTATAATATTTTCGAACAAGTAAACATAATGATTGTCTCATTGTAGCTGTTGATTGTTATCAAAATTAACTCTGATTTGATCCTTGGAAGGAATCAGGAATACAGGCCTGCTAACTGAATCATCCTTTTTATTGGACTCCGTCCATACAGCTGTTAATAGGACACGATCAGAGTTAGTAGAACGAAGAATGATTCGAACGATTCGAACCTAAAATAATCGTTTCGAAGCGATTATTCTAAACCGTTTATTTGTAGCGAATATTAGGCTACCAAACGTTTATTCGTATAGCGACTATATTTTTAACCTAATTCTTTATAAGTTATTATGTACCATTTATTCATAGCGATTATTATCAACCATTTATTTGTAGCGATTATTCTTAACCAAATAATGAAGCTTTTTCTAGCTCGATTCTAGCCAAACCCAGTTGCAAAGTGAAGGGCATGTCGCCGTGGTGGAATACAGATATGAAAAGATAATCTAGTTGTCCTAACGTTATATTTCATAAATCCAAATGGGAAGTGTTGTTATAAAACGCAAGATAAAGAGAAAACAAGAGCAAGATAATATTTTGCGAACACATTTCATTCATTTCGGAGCGGTAAAGAGGTCGAGCACAGCGCCCTTCAAGGGAAAAGATGGAGCTGAACGGGGAGGTGTTTTATTCAACAGTGCAAGCTAAGACTGCATCCATTTCTGCTTTTCCCTGGCACGTAAGACATATAAATATGTTCAGATTGCATAAATGTAAAAAAAAACAAGGGTAAGAAAGTGAAAAAATCGGTGGAAACCCGTTCCCTTCCTACCTTCTCGCGCGTTCACCCAAGAATATGTTGCCAATGCACGCGCCCAGTTGCATAGATTAAACCGCTTTCCATTCAATGATCGATGCACTTGTGATGGAGATGGTTTTCAAATCCGTTATATTATGAGATGATAATAAGAATATGGGAGTGAAAACAATCACGTCACGGTACTCCTACACACACATACGTACGCAAGCGCGTCGAAGAGCATCAGTTCCGCGAGGGATGAGTGTGTGTGTGATGCTGAATAAATCAGCTCGTGTGTGTGTGAGCACTCTACACTCGCGATATTTCATTTTTCACTCGCTCCTCGAGAGACCGAGAGATGCGTGGCCGCTCTCCACGGTACTGAAGCAAAGTCAATTTATATATGATTACTTAAGTAAAAATATTCTTTATGTGTAAAAGGTGATACATTTCTTAAATGTGTATGATATAGGCTATATATATAGATATACGCACACACACACATACATTTATTACCTTTTACACATGCAGAATGTTATTAGTTAGGCTATAATAATTTGTGTATGTATGCATTGTATACATTTAATCATACAGAATAGTCACAACCCCTGCTTGAGACTCTTATTTTGTGTTTCTGTACTGTTCCTGTTTCCTGTTTAGCTTGTAGCCAGTTTGTAGTTTTGTTTGTTGCCTGTTTCCCCATGCCTGGATGTAGGCGTACTTTTATTATTTTGTTAATAAACATTTTACCGATTCTTTTAATGGATAAGTAATCAAATCATAACAAAATTTTATAAAACAAATAAGACAATTAAAAAGTAATATTAAAATAAAAATATTTCATTCAAGTGAAACGTAAGTAAAAGTACAATTATGTTGAAATAAACGCTGTTATCGACGAGATCTGAGTATAATACCTACAAATTTAAATAGAATTTACTTTACCCCAATAAAGAATTACAACATTTTATAGGAACATCAAGATATAGGTAGCGCCCCTTAAGGCCCTTTCTGCATAGATTAGCATTCATCAGGCCATATCATATCTAAAAGTCTTGGTGATCTTGCCAACTGAGCAGTAGGTTGGAGCAGATAAGCTATTCTGGTTTTAAGATTAATGCATTATCGTATGTCTGCAGAAATCATCAATATACAGACAATTTCTTGTGAATATGAATAACAGAGTCAGTTCTAGGAAAAACAGAATAAACTCCCCTCCCTTCTCCAACACAAGAGAAAAAAAATACAAGAGTACAATATAAACATATTATGAATGCATAAATGTTATGTAATGTTATGAATATGATACAGGTAGCCATTAAAAGGGAATATATGATATTATAAAGATAGATAGATAGATAGATAGATAGATAGATAGATAGATAGATAGATAGATAGATAGATAGATAGATAGATGGACACATGGCAAATATGAGGGCTTAAATACACACCAGACTAATTACTGAACAAGACACACCTGTGCACAATGAAATGAACAGTGTTGTGCCTGAACGCGTTCATTGAACGATAGTTCATGAACTCGTTCATATTTTGGGTGAACGTGAACTGAACGTAGGGGAGAGCGGGGCACAAAGTAACGCTTTTTGACTTTCTCAGTTTGTGTACATCTACTTATGGTTCAGAGTATTTATTTTTTCCCACATTAATTTCCCACATGTCTAGTACAATTATGTGGTTTTGTTTTATTAATATACAGTATATACTTTTTCTGGATATACCCCGAAAGAATGGAAGTGAAATGTGACAACATGCCCCATAGGTGGGGTACATTGTAACATGACCATATGACAGCTTAAAATGTTATCTGATCTAATAAAAAATATATACAAGACAAACTAAAATATTTTCTAAATAAAATACAATTAAAACACTTTTTCATATAAAATAATGGCAATTTTTAATAATTAAATATAAACTCATTTTTGAGTTTTGACTACGAACACAGGAAAACACAGCTATACAACATAGTTCAAAACAAATAAATAATTAGTAATTTCTGAACATTGACTCTCAGTCTTTATTCACCTTTTTCTCACGTTTTCTCAATAAAATTAATAAAAGTATAGAATATAATAGCATATATTTCTAATAGGGGCACATTGTAACGCAGTGTTACAACATGCCCCCGCCTGCACAACTGGGATTTAAACCCTGCTAGTGTCTTCTGCTAGTTAGCGAAGCATTAAAGAACTATTTCAACTGTTAAATAACATATTTGAGATTAAAATAATATCAGATTTGTCTAATTTTAAATAAACACAAAAAATAGAGATGAAAAATTAACTTAAGTAAGAAATTTACTTTTGCTATGGTTTAATAAATGTCTATGGATATCTTCCAAAAACAAATGAATTTTGGCGCAATTTTTTCTCTATATAGTGTTGATATGGCAACTAGTAAATGCACCAAGTTTCGTCATGCTAGCATGTGTATAAATGTGTATAAATAGCATATTTAAATGGGAAGTTCGGATCATTTTACTGACTCTCTCGTTCGATCTCGTTCATCAAAATAAACTAATCTTTTTTCGAGTCATTTCGTTCATTTAAGGGGCTTTAAATGTTATACTTTTAACAGGCAAATTCCCCGAACATCCACCTACGCAATCTTGATCATATTCTGAATTAAGAAATCATTATAATGCAGTCAAAAATAATTTACAGGGAACATAAATAATTACTTTACCTTCCGAGTCTTTCGTTCATTTTTCACGTGACAGACGCAATGAACGGATCGTTCATGAGCGACTCATCACTGTGAACTCGTTCATTCTGGTGTCTGTGAACGCCACACTCTCTCAGTTTAACTTCGTTCAATAGAGTGCCAGATTTCTATAGAGCCTTCCAGGCGAAAACCCGGCTAAAACACACCGTAAACAGGCCTTAATATGTAGCGGAAAAAAACACCCAATCTGGCAACACCAGCCACCAGTGTCTACTGACTCTCTTGTTCGATCTCGTTCATCAAAATGAACAAAAAATTTTCGAGTCATTTTGTTCATTTAAGGGGCTTTAAATGTTATACTATTAACTGGCAAATTCCCAGAACACATCCACCTACGCAATCTTGATCATATTCTGAATTAAGAAATCATTATAATGCAGTCAAAAATCGTTTACAGGGAACATAAATAAATACTTTACCTTCCGAGTCTTTCGTTCATTTGTCGTGACAGACACCATGAATGGATCGTTCATGAACGACTCATAACTTACGTTACAAATCAAAACAAAAAGCGGCAAGGAGGCGTCGTATGATCATTTAAACGAGTTTTATGACAAGGTCGGTGAGGATGGGAAAAATCTGACGCATAGCTTCCTTCAGTGTTAAAACTCATAAAATAATTGTCTGTGGTTCTATGGGCTGTGGCAATCATTTAAAAATAATAATATCTCGCAGCCACATGGAAAAGAAAGAACTATGAACTAGTTCATTTTTGGAACTGTGAACTTAGTTCAATATTTTGAGTATGAACTATGAACTGAACTAGTTCATTTTAAAATTTGTGAACTGCAATTTGAACTAGTTCATGTATAAAGTGAACTTTCCCAACACTGGAAATGAACCAATCAGAACATGACACAGACAGAAGACAAGGGAAGCACTAGACATGATGGCAAGGGAGTCACATGACAAGGCCGTGACATGACTGTGACAAGAAACATGAAACAACAACCATATTACAGTCAGCATATGATCATTAAATTAATGAATTACAGAACCACAATTATAGGAGTGAATTTATAAAGAGAAAGACTAATTCAATTCTTAAAAAAATAACAGTAGCCTATATTGACCAAAATTAATTTCTTATACTTCATAACATAATACAACATAGTTTCATTATTATATAACTGTTGAGCAAATCACATTGTATATTATTTCCAGTGTCGAATCTGAGCCAGTTATCTTTGGCCTAGACTTTTTTCAGAAGCCTTTCCCTCAGCAAAACGCTGACCTGGTTTTTCATGAATAATTGATCTCCAAGATACCTCTGGCAATAATATTCAGCGCTCTGTAACGTTACAATGAATAAGAAAACACTTCTGGTAACACAATGCATGCACTAAAATTCTTGCTTATCACATCATCTAAGTAGCATCTATAATCCATGTTGTATCTGGAATTTCTTGAGGGCAAAAAAGAGAAAGAAAGACAGCTTGTCAGGTCGATAGATTTCAGATAAAGTAAGACAGTAGATCCGTCTATCATTATCACATAGAGATACATTAAATATTGTTTCAATATATTTATATTGTGGAGGGTTCACTGCAAAAGATCAATAAGTTAGGTCAACAAATGTTTTCACATTGCTTTAACTCATCAAAATAAGTTAAGCACTTAACTTTGTTTATACGTTAAGATTCAGTTCATTTCAGTTGACATGACTTAAACATTTAAGTTGATTGTACTTAAAAATTGAAGGCAGCAACTTTTTTTTTTTTACAGTGTTGTGATATCACAAAATCCTTCTCCTTCACAAATCACTTACAGTATTGATAGTTCTCTCCATTCAGAGATGTTTTTCATTTCCCCTGCAGACACAACTGGGATAGAAATGAGAAAGATGCCTAGATCTTATCACTGTAAAAAGTGAATAGTTGGGTCAACTTAAAAAAATTACTTCAATTGGTAACACCTAAAGAAATTAAGTTTTCTCAACTTAAATTATCACGTTTTATCATGAAAAACGTGATAATTTAAGTTGAGAAAACTTAATTTCTTTAGGTGTTACCAATTGAAGTAATTTTTTTAAGTTGATCCAACTGTTCACTTTTTATAAAGGGAAAAACTGTTATGTACGTAAAATCATCAAGGACCAGCGAATAATTATCAGACTCGCAAAGTATTGGAGTATTGCTGGGAATATTCATATGATGGAGGATACATTTTTGGATGGAGAAGGACAGTAAGATCTTCTGTAATCTGACTCTTATTACTCTCACAACGGAGAGTCCCAGAATCTCTCATAGATTTGAGCTTACTGTAAGTCCAAAGATATTGGAAGCGAGGTTAAAAATGTATTCAGTTTTTTTTAAAATGTTTACGGATGGTTCTAAAGAACCTGTCAATCATGAGGTTGGAATATGGATAGATGTTCTGAAATTTAAAACACAAATGAGCTCAATGGATCGTCTGTGCTATAATAAACAGCTATAATAAAAGCACTGACTGGAACAGAGTATGAAACATCCATACAGATTTCAATCATCACCCATGGAAGAAATACGGTTTGCTCTCCAGTACAGTAGGTGGTGACACTCCTAAGAGTGAATCGCTATTAAAAAACAAGAATACATTTTCCATTGACTCCCAGTGAATGGCGCCCTCTGCTGGAGTCAGTCGCTGTTGCTCCAGCAGTTCTTGGACACGTTTTGCTTCCGGTGGCTGTCAGATGCCTGAACTTCAGGCACATAAGGTAAGATATATATGTGCATGGCAAATGTTTGATATTTTTGATGTATTTACAAGTAGAGTGAAGTACTCGATGAGTAATCGTTTGGGCCTTAAAGCTTGAGTGAATTTCTCCACTAATGAGATGATAAGCTGAGCTAACCAGCTAACATGCTTAACATGTAAACAAAGTCAGCAGAGACTATTACACGAACTATTGCATTAAAACCGTCACACTTTCGAGCATTAGAAGTCCGAAAGCAAATATAGACACGTTTATATTATGGTTTGACTTTCACTGGCTGTTATGAACTATTAGCAGATAATCAGCTGGCTAAGCAATCAGTCCCAATGACAACAAGTTATCAAATGTTTTAATTATGCATTCATTTAATTATTTTAATTAATTAATTTGATTCTTCAGTTTGTTAAAACTCCATTTTTAGAATTGCCACAAGGTGGTAACTATACAAACATTTAAAGGAAATGTTTAATGATTATTTTTATAGTTATTACAGTGAATTTACAAATATTGATTATATGTCATTCCAAATCCGTAAGACTTTAGGAACACAAATTAAGATCTTTTTGATGAAATCTGAGAAATTTCTACTTTTTCTACTTATATATTAAATTCTAATTTATTGACAGCTAGACAACTACTCCTTTGACGCTTCAAAAAGTTCATAAAGAGATCGTAAAACGGTTTAAAAGCGGTTTAGCCCAAATTTTCTGAAGAGACATGATCGCTTTATATGATGAACAGATTGAATTTAGGCTTTTATTCACATATAAACATTGATCAACTCACACATCAATTGTGGTAAACGGAAGCTCAAGCATGAGAAGAACCAGTGAGGTTCATTCTCGTGTTACGCAGCACGTTTGAGCTTCAGCAAGAACCAATGAGGTTCATTCTCATGTTACGCAGCACGTTTGAGCATTAGCAAGAACCAATGAGGTTCATTCTTGTGTTACACAGCACGTTTGAGCATTAGCAAGAACCAATGAGGTTCATTCTTGTGTTACACAGCACGTTTGAGCTTCAGCAAGAACCAATGAGGTTCATTCTCGTGTTACGCAGCACGTTTGAGCATTAGCAAGAACCAATGAGGTTCATTCTTGTGTTACACAGCACGTTTGAGCTTCAGCAAGAACCAATGAGGTTCATTCTCGTGTTACGCAGCACGTTTGAGCACACTCAATTCATATGGATTAGTTTTACGATCTCTTTATGAACTTTCTTTTAAGCGCCACAGTTTCAGCATAGCTGTCAATGGAGGGACAGATCAAAAATATCTTCATTTGTGTTCAGAAGATGTACAAAAGTCTTACGGGTTTGGAACGAACTGAGGGTCAGTAAATGATGACAGAATTTTTGGGTGAACTCTCCCTTGAAAAATTGATGCAATAACAAATATCTCTTCTTATAGTTTATTGGTATGATAAATGTGTCGTAGTGTCGGGAATGCAGCCGCCTCTCCCCACAGCTGCGGTCAGAGAGCTGGTTTGCTCCTGTCTGCATCGAGACCCAGTAGCGGCGGACCTGCGCTGCAGTCTCTTCGTGGCCGCCGTCCAGAGCTACAAACGTGATTCGGCGCTCAGACCCTTCCCTCCTCGCTACCTTCGAGGAGAGATCAAGGACTTTGAAGATCTGGTTAGTCGTTTGAAGAAATTGAGCTCTTCATGTTGTTAGGTTTCCCAAACAAACGCATATTTTTAAATTTGATTCTGCTTTGTTCCTCACAGCAAAAAGATGTGGATACTTTACCAAACGTGAGGGATCTGGTGCGTCTGGGACATGGTGATGGAGATCATCATCTGGCTCTAGTGCACTGGGTTCTGTCTTCCAAGAGTTTTGCTGTGAAGACCCTGCAGAAAGAGGAGGTATTGCTAATCTTCATGTGAGATCTTTGACGAATCTGATTCCTCTTAATGATTCTATAATTCTAAAGAGTTCTTTCAATTCTTTTGAGAAATTGAATGTGGAGATTCAATTCTTGTGGAGAAAAAAGATGAAAGAAAGAAACGCAGTGTGTATTTGTTTCAACTGAACAGATGCGACAAAACAATTAATAATTAAAATCATTCGTTCAGGATGGATCAACCATAGAAGCACTCTATCTTTGTGATTCACTAAAAAGAATCGGTTGATAAGAATCATTTGTTTAGACTACACTGGTCAGTTTGTGTGTTTGTGAATCACTAAAAAGAACGAGCTCATAATAATTATTTATTGGAGGAAGGAAAAACACTGGTAGTACTTCATGTTTCTGATCCATAAAAGGAACTGGTTCATAAGAGTCGTTAGTTCGGACTGCACTGACTGGTCACATTCACACTTTATGATTCACTAAAAGGAACCAGCTCATAGGAGTCATTTGTTCAGCAATCAGACTACATTGGTTACACTGCATGCTTTATGCATGTTTGATTCACAATTTTAGTCATTTTAGTTTGGTTTTCAATTCGCGTCAGCGGAATAATCGTTAAGAAAACAGAACCAAACATCATTTTCGGTCCTGGTATTCTGGACTAGTCATTGAGACATCCCACAGATTAGTCTGTTTAGTTTTGCACATCCCTGCATGTTCACTGGTGTTCATTCTCACTCCATCAGTTTGCCAGACTCAGCCAGCTGACCCAAAGTGAGGGTATTTCAGCTCCAGCCCCAGACTTCCTCTTTGAACTGCAGTACTGTGATTTGCTCAACTCCAAGTTCGAGAGGACGCGGGCCGGACGAGATCTCATCTATGCATTCCACGGCAGCAGACTGGAGAACTTCCACTCCATCATACACAACGGATTACACTGCCACCTGAACAAGGTCAGCATGTGGATGATGTGCTTTGGAGGATGATGCTCATTTATACCTGTTTTTTATGCTCTCCAGGCAATCATTCTTTTCACTACAAATAATTATGCCCGACAGATGTGTTTGACTGTCCCTTATCAGTTCATGTATAGATAATATGTGTGAAGATGATAATTATAACTACAATGTTATCTGCTCATTGGTTCAATACAGTAAGCCACTTAATCTTTGATTATGATTTGATATTTCAGACCTCACTGTTTGGGGAGGGCACATACCTGACCAGTGACCTCAGCATGGCCATCCTTTACAGTCCTCACGGTAACGGGTGGAGGGAAAGCGTCCTCGGGCCTCTGATCAGCTGCGTTGCCTTGTGTGAAATCATCGATCATCCTGATGTGAAGTGTCAGGTGAAGAAGAAAGGTAATGTGTCAGATGAACAGCTGAATATATTACTGTTCAAAAGTTTGGGATTGATTGTTTAAAGGAATACTCCACCGTTTTTTGAAATAGGGCTTATTCACCTTCTTTCCTGCATTTAGATAGGTGGGCAAATGCATTTTTGTCTCAGTGCATGCATTGTTTTAGTTTGACAGGGTCGGCGCTAGCTTAGCTTAGCATAATGAATGGAATCCTTTGTTGCCAGCTAGCATGTCCTGAGTAAAAGTGATATAAAAAGTTTAAAAAACCCCACCTAATTACTTCTTGTGGCCTGCATATTCAGAACAAGTACAAATAGCGATGCAGATTAACACTAGGCGATTTCCTATGCAGATATTGACTTGGGACTATATTAGGGGGAAGCACAGGCGAATCACTGCTACTTGGGCGCAGAGATATCACCCCCAAGTAGCAGTGCTTCGCCTGTGCTATCCCTAATATAGTCCTTAATTTATAAGTCAATATCTGCCTAGGAAATCGCCTTGTGTTAATCTGCATTACTATTTGTACTTGTTGTGAATACGCAGGCCACAAGAAGTAATTAGGTGGGTTGTTTTAATTTTTTATATCACTTTTACTCAGGACATGCTAGCTGGCAACAAAGGATTCCATTCATTATGCTAAGCTAAGCTAGCACCGACCCTGTCAAACTAAAACAATGCATGCACTGAGACAAAAATGCATTTGCCCACCTATCTAAATGTAGGAAAGAAAGTGAATAAGCCCTATTTCAAAAAACGGTGGAGTGTTCCTTTAATGGTTTTGAAGTGTCTTATGCTCACCAAGGCTGCATTTATTTGATCAAAAATACAGTGAAAACAGTAATATTGTAAAATATTATTTCAGTTTAAAATAAGTATACATTTATTCATTGCTCCAGTCTTCAATGATCCTTCAGAAATCATTCTAATAATATTAGAATACTGATTTGCTGCTCAAGAAACATTTGTCATTATTATCAATGTTGAAAACAGTTGCTTAATATTTTTGTGGATAGATACCATGATGCATTTTTTCCCAGGATTCTTTTATGAATAAAAAGTTCAAAAGACCAGCATCTATTTGAAATAGAAATCTTATGTAACTTTGCAAATGTCTTTACAGTCACTTTTTGATCAATTTAATGTGTTCATTGTCAGTCTTCATAAATCAAACTTTTCAGACCTGTGAGCCGTTCCCGTGTTCGAATAACACTACTGATACTATGATTATGTTTGTAATGGAGTATTTTGCAGTATATAGAGGTGTGTGGGGTAAGATGAGCCACTTATTTAAAGGAATACTCCACCGTTTTTTTAAATAGGGCTTATTCACCTTCTTTCCTACATTTAGATACAGTGAGGAAAATAAGTATTTGAACACCCTGCTATTTTGCAAGTTCTCCCACTTAGAAATCATGGAGGGGTCTGAAATTGTCATCGTAGGTGCATGTCCACTGTGAGAGACATAATCTAAAAAAAAAAATCCAGGAATCACAATGTATGATTTTTTTAACTATTTATTTGTATGATACAGCTGCAAATAAGTATTTGAACACCTGAGAAAATCAATGTTAATATTTGGTACAGTAGCCTTTGTTTGCAATTACAGAGGTCAAACGTTTCCTGTAGTTTTTCACCAGGTTTGCACACACTGCAGGAGGGATTTTGGCCCACTCCTCCACACAGATCTTCTCTAGATCAGTCAGGTTTCTGGGCTGTCGCTGAGAAACACGGAGTTTGAGCTCCCTCCAAAGATTCTCTATTGGGTTTAGGTCTGGAGACTGGCTAGGCCACGCCAGAACCTTGATATGCTTCTTACAGAGCCACTCCTTGGTTATCCTGGCTGTGTGCTTCGGGTCATTGTCATGTTGGAAGACCCAGCCTCGACCCATCTTCAATGCTCTAACTGAGGGAAGGAGGTTGTTCCCCAAAATCTCGCAATACATGGCCCCGGTCATCCTCTCCTTAATACAGTGCAGTCGCCCTGTCCCATGTGCAGAAAAACACCCCCAAAGCATGATGCTACCACCCCCATGCTTCACAGTAGGGATGGTGTTCTTGGGATGGTACTCATCATTCTTCTTCCTCCAAACACGTTTAATTCTATTTTGGTCTCATCTGACCACATGACTTACTCCCATGACTCCTCTGGATCATCCAAATGGTCATTGGCAAACTTAAAGGGGTCATATAATGGTACATGCACTTTTACAAGTTGATTGCACTGAAATGTCTGTTGGCAGTGCCTGTACACAACCATCCTATCATGATTAAAATCCATCCAGTGGTTTTGTTTTAATCTCCATATATGTTTGACCATCTATGAAATCAAGCCGTTCGATATTGTGACGTCATAAGATCGTACGCCCCTCCCGCGATTGTGATTGACAGCCGTGTTTCAACACAAGACCCGCCCTGAGCGAGCTGTGACAGCCGTCGTCATAGTAGTCCGCCATTGTTGATATGCTGGAGTAGAATGGCGTCTAAGCGATTGTAGTGTTCTGTTCTTAGATGTAATAAGGAACACAGCAGTCATTTGGATGTTCCTAAATCTGAGCCGTTGAAGATGCAGTGGCTGAGTTTTGTTTTTGAAGCGATATGCCCAAAGGATTGACGCGGGGATTCCCTCACGGGGATTCCCCACGATCGTCCATGCTTTCATGTTTACGCGAATCATTTCACACCAGACAGCTTTACAAACGAGAAAAAACGGATCGGTACCAACGTGTTACTGCTGAACCTCCAGAAGATGTGAGTGTAATGTTTTATTAACCTTTATATTAGTATTTATATTAATCTTTGCGAAATTTGCAAACCTTGCTGCAGGCTTCACAATGAATGCGTCTAAGGTTTACACTCAGGGTACATTACGGCATGTTTTCTATGTACGACGTTCTCAATATAATTCATAATCACACGTTTATAACGAATAACACGTGGTTATTGTGTTAGATACGGTGTACCCACAGAACAGAGGGGCGGGGTGAGCAAAGCTCATTATCATTTAAAGACACATGCACTGAAACGGCGTGCTGAAAACAGAGCTGTTTTTGACCAGGTAAAATTAGTGTTTTCTTACAATACTAATGAGAATTTTTAATTAAAGTATATTACAAACTTTTAATTTAGACCCTAAAGAATCATATTAGCTTGTACAAAAATGGCATTATATGACCCCTTTAAGACGGGCCTTGACATGTGCTGGTTTAAGCAGGGGAACCTTCTGTGCCATGCATGATTTCAAACCATGACGTCTTAGTCTATTACCAACAGTAACCTTGGAAACGGTGGTCCCAGCTCTTTTCAGGTCATTGACCAGCTCCTCCCGTGTAGTTCTGGGCTGATTTCTCACCTTTCTTAGGATCATTGAGACCCCACGAGGTGAGATCTTGCATGGAGCCCCAGTCCGAGGGAGATTGACAGTCATGTTTAACTTCTTCCATTTTCTAATGATTGCTCCAACAGTGGACCTTTTTTCACCAAGCTGCTTGGCAATTTCCCCGTAGCCCTTTCCAGCCTTGTGGAGGTGTACAATTTTGTCTCTAGTGTCTTTGGACAGCTCTTTGGTCTTGGCCATGTTAGTAGTTGGATTCTTACTGATTGTATGGGGTGGACAGGTGTCTTTATGCAGCTAACGACCTCAAACAGGTGCATCTAATTTAGGATAATAAATGGAGTGGAGGTGGACATTTTAAAGGCAGACTAACAGGTCTTTGAGGGTCAGAATTCTAGCTGATAGACAGGAGTTCAAATACTTATTTGCAGCTGTATCATACAAATAAATAGTTAAAAAATCATATATTGTGATTTCTGGATTTTTTTTTTTTAGATTATGTCTCTCACAGTGGACATGCACCTACGATGACAATTTCAGACCCCTCCATGATTTCCAAGTGGGAGAACTTGCAAAATAGCAGGGTGTTCAAATACTTATTTTCCTCACTGTATATATATATTATGTAAAACAGTATGCAACAATAAACCTTTCAAACAGTAATATGCTACATTCTTGTCAACAAAATAAAAGCACTGATTTTAAAATGACCATCCATTCTGAGACCATCCCAGCAGATATCTAAAATTCAGCTCTCACTTTGTGTGTTTCAGACTCCGAGAGCATTGACCGCCAGCGTCTGAGGGCCAGGAACAGTGAGGGTGGCGAGGTGCCCGAGAAGTACTTCGTAGTGACCAACAACGAGCTTCTGAGAGTGAAATACCTGCTGGTGTATTCTCAGAGACGCTACAGATCACGGTGAGACGTCCTCATTCACATGGACACCACTGGTGGATCTCAGTAGACGGCACGCAACTTTCTTTGCAGTACTTTCATAATCCAAAAAAAATCGTAAAAAATCCACTTTAGAGAAATAGTTCGTAGTCATAATTTGTCCTCTATGGAACACGAATGGAGAAGTGTTGAGGAATGTGCCTGTCACACTTTGTCTTACAATTACAATGAGTAAGAGACTAGAACTTTAAAAAGGATGTATTTCCCAGCCAGTTGACCAAATCATAGACTGGTAATGTGAACTATATAAACTAATTCACTAAAAGATCTCTTAAATATCTTAAATTTTGATGTTTCTCACACAAAGCTATCGTATGACTTAGGGCTGGCTATTGACACAAATTTCACGTTTAAATTTCGATTTGACTCAATATCTATGAATTGGGGTATGTATCGGGTACAGTACATGGCAAAGGTTCTACAGGGAAAAAATATCTCTCAACTAATGCTGTAAACTATACAGGGAACTCCGTTTGGTGGATTACTATAAAATTAAAGTTTAAAATTGACTGATTTGTTGGCTTACTTGCATTTAAATTGCACAGAATGAAGTTTTTATAAAAAACTTGTTAATGACAAAATTATGTTTCTACTAATTTTTTTGAAATATAAACACTTAAATGGTGGCTGTCATGAAAATATGACAGATTTAATCAAACATACATTAAATATTGAAGAACAGGTTAAGTAAAAATACAATGAATATGCAATATAGTGCATATATTTAGCGAAATATTCTTATGTATAGTTATTTTTATCAGCTTTTCTGAGGTAAACATGACATTACATTGTTTACGAGCAGTTTTATTTACGTCTTTCTGCGGTTGAAACACTGATTGAGCGATTACATGTGACTTGATACGGATTTCGGTAAGTTGTACTTCATCTTTCAACATACCTTCTGATGTTCATTCATGGAACTTTTAGTAAAGCGGAAGAGATGATCAGTTCATGTGCTTTATCGAATTTAGAAGCTGAGACTTTGTTTCATGTCAGGAGTAACAATGCACAAAGATTACTGAGATTCATTGGATGGGAGGCAAGATGCAGTACAAAGTTCTGTTCATTCATCAACCGCATTGACTGAAAGATTGATTCTTGGGATTTAAAAATCGATATCGGTTCTTCTAATTAAGTATTTAGATGCGTTTTCATCAATTCGATCACAAGTGGACGACACTTACTCTGTGTAAATGGGGTCTAAAACGTTTTGAGCTTGTCCACTTTCAACCACTTCCAGAGGTAGTAGAAAACGCATTCGACTGGATTGCTTTCGAAGTGTAAACGCTCATGTGATCGAATGTGTTCAAACAGCCACAAAAAAACAAATCTGCTCTCCACCTACTGACCAAACGAGTAAACATTATGGTAAGTGCGCCAGCCAGACAGGATTTAAACTTTGTCAGCTGAAGACCCAAGTTTGGTTTGAAGATGAAAAACATACCAAGCACAATGTTCTCTCTCCATTTCTGATTTCTAACACACACTCACAGCGTTCGGCTGGTCTTGCAACTGTCAGAGCAGAAATGAAAGCTGCTGATCTTCGTATGTTTTTATATCGTCTCCGATATAAATTTCATATGTAAATTGCGCAAGCTTATTTCATCCATTAGATCGAAATATCTGAAAAAAAACATACATTTACACTCCCATAGACCCTCCATTTGAAGAAATCAGGACAGAAGTGGTTAAAACTGGACGAAAGAGACGGATGTACACCGAGGTACTCCCTCGTCTACTTGTGATCCGATTGACCAAAACGCATCTCAATACCAGGTGTAAACGGGGCCAAAATGAGTATCAATTAAAATCCAGAAATCAGTATTTTTAACCCAGCCCTAATATGACTTTCAAAGACTTTGAATATAGCGAGTTAGTCATATGGACCACTTTTAGGATACTTGTGATGCTTTTGTATCATTTTGAAGCTTAATAGACTTTCAATTTTTATAGTTTTCTACTGGTTAAATCAACTCTTTAAAATGATGTTCTGCTCTGATTCCAGACATGCTCAAGGGAGGTCGTGGCTCGTCAGACATCATTTTGCCATCATGATGGGCCTCTACATCCTGCTCCTCGTATTCATCGGTGCCTTCAACTCGTCCGCTTTTCAGTCCTACTGGCACAGAATGTTCCGGTAACCCAGACTGCTCGCATCACATAAACGCTCTCGTCCAAAGTGCCTTTTACACACAAAGATTATCATGAAAGAGGAAAAAAGAAAAAAAGACTCAGGAACTATTTTATCCGCTCAACACGACATTCCTCCATGTATCACTTGATTTTTACACGCTATCCTTCATTTTCTTTACTTAGATTACGTAGATTTACATAAACACTGTGCATCTGTCAGAAGTAAAACTGCAAAATGAGCATTAATGTTAGTCACAGAGAATGTTACATGTTAGCATGTAGCCTGTTTTTAGTTTTTGAAAGGGTTCACTACACTAGTTACAACCAAATGATCAAGACGAAAGCGCTGCCTTTTCAACCTAGACATTGGCAAAATTGTTGCTTATATTAATAAAAATAATCATGTAGGGAGATCTGTGTGCTTTTTTTATAATAGATAAATATTTTTGAGTTTTGAGGCAAATATATACATTTTCATGTTGCTAGGCTATTGTACTATGTCTAGATCAAGTCAACTATGCAGAAAACCCATGTTATGTTGGTCAGTATCATTAAAACTGTAATTAAAATTAGTCTTGATATTGCATAAATGTCTCCAACTTGAATAATTCAGAGAATCTGAATTGTGAAATTATTTAAATTAAATAAATGCAACAGGATTACAGTGTGTTTCTTAAGGGACGGAGTGAAATGCATTAGTAAACTGGCTGTTGTTGTAGTTTATGGCTCTTGGCACGCTGAACGTTTTGTCTGGCTTGTTATCAGTCAAAAACAAAAGCAGTAAAATATGACTGATTGCAAAAGCGGCATGTTTTTCATCTTGAGAAGCGGAGACTCATTTGTGTACACCGTAGATTAGAATTTTTTATAAGAAAATTACATTTTATTTAAAGTGGTACTTACTTTCATGCATAAAATTTGTTAAATGCATATATTTCAATTACTGTTGAGATCATTTATAAAAATGATCAATTATTCCATATTAAACATTTAAAGATAAACTTATTTGTCACGTGTTGTTCTTCAGGTTTAAAACATGGAAGCATATGATAAACCTATGGACAGTATTTATTTTAATGCCAATGTGTTTATCACTTAACCATTAATATTTCTTTTCTCAATGCAGCTTTATATAAGATAGACATCAAAAGAATTGTGAAGTTGAGTAACAAGCCAGACAGGAGTGGGAACGTGTCTACGGTGGGCACTTTTCCAAATGGGTCAGTCTGACCTTAATAGTCCCTTTTATGAAAAAAAGAAAGAAAAAAAAGAGAAGATTAAAAAAAGTGAAATTAAAAGCCAGTTTTATTCAGAAAACATTTGCACATACAAATATTAGAATACATCTTTTTTTGTTTATTGACAAAAAATATTATTGTAGCCCATGCAGACTTGACATAGTTTTAGCAAGTTGTAATTACAACACAGTGTTTTAGATTGTTTTAAACAATACAAGAGCTGTACAACATTAATGCGTAAAATTTCACTGCATTTATAAATCACACATTTTTATTACTGATTTATATTATAACATATAATAGTAGTGAAATGCATTAATAAAAATAGCTGCCTTTTGTGCTACATTTTATAACTGGATTGCATTATTTGAGTTCCTCTTAAAATGTAGAATCAGTTTGCTGCAGTTGGACAGGCAGGAGACAAACACACAAAGAATCCCTCAGACTTACTCTGTTAAAAGAATAGCAAAGTAATTATAATTCACACACACACACACACACACACACACACACACACACACATATATATATATATATATATATGTATGCAAGGGATAATGCCCGACGAGGTGTCCATTAACAGAAATTAATGGACGACGCGGAGGCGTGAACCGTCCAACGCGAAGCGGAGGACGGTTGCTTCCGCGAAGTCCATTAATTTCTGTTAATGGACACCTCGTCGCCGGGCATTATCCCGCTTATACCATGGTCACTTATGAAAGAAAGAAATATTTCATCAATTAATAATACTTTAATGTGTTTTAGAGTAAAAATCGTGAGGGTTTTTATTTAAGTCGAGCGCACTATTTAATATATCCCGTATACAGGCGTTGCCAAGCAACGTGGCCACAGCGACCCGACCGCAGCAGTTGATCAGTGAGTTTGAGCCAGCGCAATCATTTAGAACTGTCATCAGGCAAATTGACGGGACGCCTTTCCTAGGTGTACATTATCACTTTTTAATGGACACCCTGCAGCCAATCAGAATCGAGTATTCACCCAGACCATGGTATAAATATAAATATATATATATATATATATATATATATATATATATATATATATACATACATACATACATACACTATAGTATAGTATACTATATATACTGTAATAAAACAATAACAAATTACAAATATTACAATAACAAATATACAATTAAAATAGAGTGGTTTGTTGTTATATATAAATATATTATTTTATTATTTAAAAGGGGTATATGTAAGAATATCACTTTTTATTTCCAATGTGTGAACAGCTTGTAACGAAACTTAAAAAAACAAGACCTTCCCCAACTTCCTAGGTTGACTATGAAAGCCTATAGACTTTAGACTATTTTTATGTGAAGGACTCGGGACGTTTTTGCCGTGAAAATCAAAAGGATGTGACGTTACGCTCCCGAGAGCCTCTCTTCCATTCTATGACACATGAAACAAATGCTTATACAATGTTCAGGATAATGGCAAAAGAGCCACTCTGTACTGCAATGTCAATGTGTCATGCAAAGAAAAGTGATTAATTCAAACTTAAGGGGCTTTCGCACCAGCGGAACCTTTCACAGTTCCTAGAACTATTGGCGGAAGTACCTGCTTTTTGTTGTGTTCGCACCGCAGGAACTGGGAACGATTTTAGTTCTAGGAACTCCTTTTGGAGGAACTAATTTAGCTCCTACTTCAGAGTAGGGTCTAAACCAGCACTATAGGAACTACCAGTGATGCAAGTATACGCTGATTGGCCGAACACACGCGAAACGCCAGCACCCGCCATTTAAAAAAAAAAGCTGTGTACACACAGATTATAACATATTTATTTACTCAAAAAACTAACTCTACAAACATGGAAAACAGTGATAAGCTGCTTTCCGACCAAGTAGTTACAGGAACTTAGTTCTAGGAACTGTCCACTTCTAAACAGTTCTAGGAACTACTCTCCCCCAAACTCGGTTTCGCTGTTTGCGTTCGCACTGGCCAAGTGGCCATAGGAACTGGTAGGAGGGGTAAGGGAGTGACGCAAGCACGGTGACCTTTATTTTGACGGCGCTGAGAACGCCAGAGCAAACAATGCTCGCATTCTCTGTGTTCATTAGTTAGCGATCTGGCTAACAGTACTGTTTAACATGTTATTAGATAGAACTGTCATAGAAAGTAGACAGTATATGAAAAAAGGTTATTAGCCTATGCCGTGTGGTTGATGTCCAGTGTTGCTAGCTGGGCAGAAATACATAATCATGTTTGGCTTGGTCCCCTCAAAGTTGCGTTGGATTTTCTCTTCAGCATAAAGGTTTAGAGGCCCATCTATCACTGTTTTCCATGTTTGTATAGTTAGTTTATGGAGTAAATATATAGGCTATAATCTGTGTGTTTACATTCTAGCTGTTTTAAAAATGGCGGGTGCTGGTGTTCCGCGTGCGTTCGGTCAATCAGCGTACACTAAACGTCACGGGTAGTTCCTATAGTGCTGGTTTAGACCCTACTCTGAAGTAGGAGCTAAATTAGTTCCTCCAAATGGAGTTCCTAGAACTAAAGTCGTTCCTAGTTGGCGTGTACGCACCACAGGAACATATACGGGTACTTTAGCCAATAGTTCTAGGAACTGTGAAAAGGTTCCTCCGGTCGGAAAGCGGCTATAGATGGACCTCTCAACCTTTACGCTAAGGAAAAAATCAAACGCAACTTTGCACCGAGCGAAACCCGTATTTCTGCTCAGCTAGCGACATTGGGCATCAACCACACGGCATACTCTAATACTTTTTTATACTCCGTTTACTTTCTTTGTATAACAGTTCTATCTAATAACATATGACAGGACTGTTAAACAGATTGTAAACTAATGAAGATGGAGAATGGGTGCACAGGCTCTGGCATTCTCAGCATAGTCAAAATAAAAGTCACAACATCAAGCGCGGTTTACGTCACTTCAGACTTCCAACTGGCGGTGCGAATACAACCAAGAAAATGGTTCTAGGGGAACATATAGTTCTTGGGAAACCACCCTGGTGGCTAGTTCCTTGAACTAAGTTCCTAGAACTACCCGGTGCGAAAGCTCTCACATAGTCTATAGTCTTAATTATACTTTATAATAAAACTATCATAACTGTGTAATTTTAATAACCTCATCTGTCGACATGATGCTGGTGAATCGCAGAGCTTGTACAAACATATCCACATTAGGGGTGCACGATATATCGAATCAATATCGTTATCGCGATATCACGTTGCTCGATATCATATCGAAAGTCTCGCGATATTTATGCGATATTTTGTTTATGATGCGTCCCGTCCGACATGCACCGTTGCATTTCCCCCGACTGATTTCCTGGTTCTACTTCTCCATAAACATGAAATCAAGGAGAGGGTTAACTTTTCATGCTACAGATTTCCAACAGTGGTCAGAAAGAACAGGGGAGACACTTTGTTTCACTTCTCCCTTGCTCTACCACACAGTCCCCACAACACACACACTTGCCGGCTCGACGCACACACCAGCGCGCAAGTATAAACATCAGGCCACCTGGCCACTTCATGCGTTATCACAGATCGGATAGATATCTAATTTATCAAAACGATTCCTTTTACACCTGTTCACATAAATGTGTTTTTTGCAAAACGGATATAAATTCGATCTTCAATTCCCGCGCTATATGCAGATTTAATGGAGTTCACGTCACCGAACACAGTTATGAGCTGCATTTTATATATCATCAGCTAAAATGTCAAAATCAAATACCGCAATAATAGAGAACGGCAACAGCCCTGGTAAGATAATTTCACTTCTTTACTTTTAATGAAGATACTTGTGTGTAAAGCGTCTGCAACTTAAGGCCCGTTCACACCAAGCACGATAACTATAAAGATAACGACAAAGATAACTATATATGCGTCCACACCAACGAACGATAACGGTCTTTTTATTCTAAGCACGCGCGCGCGCGCCCCATTTTAAATGCGCGAGACCTTTAAATTAGAATGGATTCTGATTGACTGTCAGTGTTTTATCGTTTGACAGCTGAAAAAAAATCGTTCTGAAAGTGATCCCAACGATATCGTTCCTCATATCTTTATCGTTATAGTTGTGGTGTGAACTCTGTTATTCTTTAATATGGAGAACGATTTTTAGAATTATATCTTTATCGTTATCTTTATAGTTATCGTCCTTGGTGTGAACGGGCCTTTACTTTCACTTTGATTTGCGATAGTTTGCGCGTTGGCTTGACCGGTAGATGCTCAGCTGCTCATCCGGTGATGCGTGTTGCAGACATAGCGTCGTCATATCTGGCCATAACATGACATGTAGCCTATAACACGTTCTCACACGTTTATTTTTTAGTGTTTTTGGGAGGAGTACATTTTACATATGTGGTTTCAACAACCAGATGCATTTACACTTCGTCCAGTTTCGTCTGGAATGCGGCCCAGATCTCCTCCTGAAGTGGTTTCAGCGATCAGATTCAAATCCGTCTCGAATGCGCTCAATAAACCTTATGTTGTAAGAAAACTTGTTTTATTTGTTATGAATCTATTTTGATGCGTTTTCCCATAACTTTTGTAGTTTTACATATGTTTAAAAATATCGAAATTAATATCGATATCGTAATATTCATTATCGATATCGCAATATCACTTTTTGTCAATATCGTGCACCCCTAATCCACATCGCTATGATCAGATGCTTTCTTAACTGCTGTTTTCTCCCGCTATCGTTTTTGTTGTTTATTTTGTTATTGAGAGGAAAGTGCGCAGCACTTATTTTCATATTCGTCTCTCTCAGCAGTGTGGACTGAGTCGGGATGTTCGTTACCAGTACATCGCTGCAAAGTTATTTCCAACATCTTTTACCCTTAAGCGAAGAACAAAAAAGAAGTTCAGCGTGAGTATCGGGGCCTTGAAATCACGTTCAGCGAGCAGTGAGTTGCTGTCTGCAGTTCACTTAATTGCCACTGGTGTCGCTATATAACAAGGGTTTCTGAATTGACCTTTCGCCGAGCCCCGCCCCCCTTAGTTACTGTTGCTACGTCCGACAAACAAATGGTCAAACACGACCAGCGCGACAGATTGCCATGACGGAAAGAGGTATACCCGTGCGTGTCAGTGACCATTTTTGGAGCAATACCTCCGCGATATCCTCCAGATTGAGGCAAAAAGGTTTACAGTATGCAGTGGAGGGATATATTATAATATAAAAATACGCAATGAAGGAGACACGACTACTATCTACGTCTCTATCGAGGCTAATGCTTAACGTTACCGGTGTTCATACACATCATTTGTGATTATGACAAAGAACAAGGAAACAAGTGTTTAAAAGCATTGTAAGACACTTACTGTTGTGTTTTTGTGTGAAAGAAAAAACTGTCTCTGAAAATAAAAGTATATTCTTATACTTAAGAATATAAAAGAAAGAAAAAAAATAAAAATAATTTCTTATGTGTGTTTTTTCGCATAACACGACTAACATTTTAAATGCTGCAAAACACATGGGAGTTATATTGCCGATGCTGTAGTTTATTTGATCAGTCACAGTATATCATTAATTTGACTTTTCAACTACAATTAGGCAGGTGAACTGAAAGCTTTTACAATAGCTATAACTTAGGCCTATATCATTGACAAAAGTATGTGGTGCATTTTATTCCAAAAATGATTTTCTTTCTCAAATTCATGCTTCAAGTTGACAAAGCACAATAAACGAAATCACACAATAACTGTTTAACCAGACATAGCCTTAATTTGCATCTAAATAACTTTCATTGATTGTCTTTCATAATGCACTTACCATAATATTTATTAGGGGGACAACAGATCACAAAAATCGCGGTTGAGACCATAATATTTATTAGTGGGGCAACGGATCATAAAACTCGCGGTTCAGACAATATTATGTTTTTTGAGTTACAGATAGGATAGTTTTTCAGATCAGAAAAACAAAACAAAAAAACCTTTAAGTAGCCATCGATACCACAGCCAGCAGACGTATTTATGCTTCGTAATGTTCGACACATTTAACTGGGATTGGGGCCGTCCACACTGTTTTATCCATTGTAGGCACCGCTCACGTTGTGTTTTCGGCTTTGGGAATGGAAAGAGCATAACTCCTCCAGACAATCTCTCGGGGTATGTAGTGTCTGATTTACAAACGCCATGGGCGCACGCTTCACCATCTTGCTAATTTTTGTCGGACCTGCTCACATAGTAACGGTTGCTATGATGTGTGATTGGACAATGGCCGTTTTGGGGGAGGGGCCGGCGAAAGGTCAATTCTACATATAGCCCCTTTAATATAAGATTTAAGTGTATGTATCTGTACTATGGCCCCAAAGTATAGTTCAATAAAAGCATTCTGGTTTAATTAAAAGAAACAATATGGTAATCATCATAGAAATAAACAATTATATTTCAGCTTTGTCAAAAAAAAGAATGATAAAGAGCAACACGGGGGTAAAACTGACCTGCAGGTTTTGGTGGCAGATGGGTGGATGTTTTTCTTCGGTCAGCTGACCACGCACACACCTTCCAAAGCGATGCAGACAGACGTGGTCTGTTGGGGAACAGGACTGTGCACAAGATGGAGGTCTGAGAACCAAGCAGCTGGAGCAGGTTGTGTGCTGGCAGTGACCTCCACACTCACGCTTCTCCATCGATACAGACCTGCAACGGGATATAGGAAATTTAACAGTCACAAGTGAGAGACAACTGATGCCAGTAACCTACTGGACTGAAATGAAGTCTGAAATCATTTAAGAAGAATCAAATGTCAAGACTACATGTTGTAAAGTTGAAGCAGAAGTTACCTTGCTGAGCAGATTTCATTGGGATTCGCCTTGCAGAACTCCCATGTGCACTCAGGTCTGCAAGTGTCGGCTTTGAGAACCTCAAGCACTGTTTGGAAATACAAATCCAAAATGTATTGAAAATGAGCAATAAGTGGCACCTCTTGATGGAGATAAATGTTTGGAGCATCAATTTTTGGTCAAGATCTTGTATTGTCAATGCAAGAGTCCAGCACTCAGAGGAGCCAATTCATGTGTGAAAATGATTCTTCATGCTCCCTTCCAACCATTCTTTCACAATTTGAGCCTGATGAATCTTGACATCGTCATCCTGAAACATGGCCATGATGTGTCTTCCTACATGGTTGTTTAAGAAATGGAAAGCTACACACTCCATCAATTAGAAGAACTGTTGCCAAACATATAACATGCTAGAAACACAATAATCCTAGCAATAATGATCCAATAGACTCTTAAGCATTTGCCTGTTTAAATCCGAACAGCAATTATTATTTTTTATTTTTTTGTCCAGGCAATATTGTGAAATATCGTTCTGCAGGTCAAAGAAAAAAACAGACAATAAAATTGATGGAATCCCGTTACAGTACGGATGCAGTTCTTCAGGAAAGGTTGTGGATTTCATCACTGTATAGATAAGAACAATAAGAGCTTTGCTTTTATGGGAAAGTGCTCCGAGATCAAAGGAATCCTAGACTGCCATATCTCTCTTCACAGTTTATAAATTACATTAACCTTGATGATGCCTTTTTCTTTTCTTTTCTTTTTTTTTTTTTTTTTTCAAGAGTGTGGACCTGAACTTAAAGTTAAAACATAAGCAGGTGCACACTATGCATGATGGGATTGTAGCACAGGGGTTTTCATACTTTTAGATGGCAAGATCCCCCAAATATGATGATCGCTATAGGGAAATATAAAGGCAGCCAAATACTTGAATGCATAAAGAGTGCATAAATAAATTAATAAAATATTAAACTATGTAGATGTATGGCAAAATTTTATTTTTGCTATACATCTGTTTTTGCTATACATCCATTTATTTATTTTTAAATTTCATATTTTATTTTTACATATTTAAAAAAAATATATAACATTTTATGTTAGCTTAAGTTGAGGTACGAAAATAATTTATAAATAATTAAAAAATAGAAAATAAAAAAACTATATATATATATATTTTTTTTTAAATAAATCTTTAAATCTTTATTTAATTATTTAACACAAATTATAATAGTATATCAGTGAGATACATATATATATTGGCTTTTATATTGTTATATTACAACCAAAAGAAATTAATAAAATATGAAACTATGTAGACGTATAGCAAAATAGAAATATTGTCAATTAAATTTAAATTTATTTTTCATTCATTTTCATACATTTCAGATATTTTAGCTTCAGTACTAAAATAATTAAAACTTAAAAACTGTATAAATATATATATTTTTTAAAAATAATAATAAATTAATTTAAAATAACAAATTATAATAGTATATCAGTGAGATATATCTATATATTGTGTGTTTGTGTGAAACTATGAATATCAGTAGAATAAAATACAATAATTTTAATAAAAAGTTATGTTTAATATTACTATTATTTTTTTCTCTGAAAAGTTCTGCAGACCCTCGAGAAACCCTTTTGTGGCTCTCCGGTGGGTCCCTGGACTCCAGCTTGAAAACCCCTGTTGACTCTTCATATTTTCTTTTGTATAATTCACAGGCTTCTCACATCTTTTGACCAACATATTACCATGACTATTCCACTCGTTCATGAGTGAACACATTTAAATAATTTAAAAATAAATTATTTTAAATTCACTATAGAAATGATTTGTCCTTGAATATATTAATTTCCATGACTTGTCAGGCCTGGCATTACCTGATATTGTCCATGACCATGAGAAACCTGAATTCAAGAACCAACTTTGCACTTTAATTTAGACCTTTAGGATTCTATGCAACATGCCGGCAGGGTAAGTTGGCAGCTTCAGCTTCAGCGATACCTGATTTGCAGGTTCCCTTGCGTTCTGCCTCTGGTTTTTCATCTGTAGCTTCTTGGTAAACGCAAACCAGCCCTTCGTCGCACTTCCCCAGGTAGTCCCAGGTGCCTCCACAGCTTTCTTCTGCGAGTTTGGCACAGGCTGGACAACAACCGCAAATCCCAGTGGTTACACCACCCTGACACTGGAGCTTCAGCGCCCTACGAGGGGAACAATGAATGCGTTCGCAGGGCGGACAGTGCAAGGCTTGGAGGATCTGCTGGCCCTCCAAGGTGGCCATTTCCACAGCCGTTACCAGCCACAAAATGACCAAGATTGAGAAGACGCATGGACTCATGGTTGGACTTCACGTTTCGAGATGGGTCGGCTTGAACTGTACGCCCCTTTTATATAACGGTCCTCACTACCAAGACCACACACACTTGATTCAACCTCACATCAACAACCTCCTCCCTTCTTCACAACCAATGGATGATGGGGAACTATTTTTTTTTAAGTCTGGATTTGCTGTTAATTATCCCCAAGTCTTATCTTTACAATCACACTGTTGTTTTCCTTTTGTCTGAAAACCAATAAGTTGGAATAAGGGGAAAAGACTGGACCCTTTGTGCACAGGTCACATGACCAATAGCAGAGGGTGCAATTCACGGTGTGATCAAGATAATCGTCCACAAGCAACAAGGACGAGATTGGGACATTGGCAGGTTATCTGAGAAGACCTGTGTGTGCCGTTTTCATAACCTGCAACGCAATAAAACGCTGCTTTCCGTCTGGCTTATAGTTTTCAGAACGGTTCTTCAAACAGTCTCAAAGTTCACACCCTTGACCGCTTTATCCTTAATGAACGTCTACTGTAGCTAATAAAGTATTAGATGATAAAATGAGTGAAAATGCTTGAATAAATAAAATGTTGTTTAAATGCAATTTTAATGTTTTAACATTTTTTAAATAATATTTCTTGTTAAATGAATGCAAAGTACAATAAAAGATTATTGAACGATGAATTTCTAATATTATTGTGAATGATGTGTTAGTGATAAATTCTTTTAAATAAATAGAAGTCAATGAAATTACACTTTTTTTTTTTTCTTGACCTGTTATTTATTCAAAATTCATAAAATGCAACTTTGATATTTTTTGGGGGCGTAAAGTAAATGTCCTGATATCGTAATGAAGAAAAAGGCCTCATTAAAAAGATGAAATTCTTGAAAAGAGTAGACATTTGATTACTATTTCTTAGAGAGAAAATTATTTGAACAAAATTGCTTCGCTGATTATTTATATTATTAATATTAAAATAAAACTTTAAGAAACTAAAAGCACTCTCACTTTCATAAAATATGAAATGATATGATAGAGAACTACTGTAGCTCCTCATGCCTGAGTGTCAAGGACAATATATCTCTTAAATGGATAGTTCTACCAAAAATGAAAATTCTATGAAAACTCAATCTGATGTTGATCCAAACCCGCAAGACTTTCGTTCATCTTCAAGACACGAATGAAGATCTTTTTAAAGAAATCTGAGATATTTCTATCCCTCCGTTGACCGCTACGCAACTACCACTTTGACGCTTAAAAAGTTCATAAAGAGATCGTAAAACTAACCCATATGAATTGAGCGGTTTAGTCCAAATTTTCTGAAAGAGACACAACCCCTTTATATGATGAACAGATCTAATTTAGGTTTTCACGTGTAAACATTGATCAGCGAATGTAAACACAAACTCAACCGAACCTGAAAAAGATCTTCATTTGTGTTCCAAAGATTAACTAAAGACTTACAAGTTTGAAACAACAGGGTGAGTAAATGACAAATTGTATCTTAATCCCTTTAACCTGTTAGAGCTAGCAGGACACTTGTCTTACTATTCTAGCCTTTTTTATCATCACATATTTTAGTAATCATCATAAATTAGGTACCGGTAATCATCATAATTTGAATGTCATGGCATTTTGGTTTAGTGCCTAAACTAAATCTAATAGAAACCTCAATTATCATGACACCAACTTCAAATTTGGAACATAACTTGCATATGTTTAACAAATTCAATGTACAGGTTGAATCATTCACAATAGGATCTATACGGTGGATTTTCATTTCATGCTTGAAGCCTGATCAACAGGATTCTGTAAATTACCAAATAATTGTTTCATCCGTCAGCAAAGAATATGCAATGGTTACAGATATACAGATACAGACATGATAAAGCAAAAAAAGACAGAAAAACTGATGAATTATAAGCAACTTTTATTAAATTAGATCTTTATAAAACAGTGCAGAGTCCTATTATCGGCTTTGCTGATCGTAAGTCTCTTTAGAGCATGTCTACCACACTTAAAGTTGTCAAGAAAATGGAAAGCCAAACGACGCCTGAAAAGACCCAACATCAACTTTCAGTCCCTTATTCATCATCAGCAGAAGAATCACGCTCATTCTCTGCTGGCATGGTTGAGGTCAAATGAGCAACTGCATAACGTGCTGCATTGAAAACACAAGTTATATTTGTAATTATTCGCATATTTTTCTCTGCAAAAATTGAGGTAATCCTAATAACGCTGCAATGTATCTTCAAAACGGTTCATTTAGAGTGATACTTTTGGTCTTAGACTTTACATGGAATGCAATACGAGCTACAAACGAAAAGGCGTTATTTTCAATGTATTATGCTTACATTAGGTATGCTACACTCTAGATTTAATTATCTAAACAATTGAGCTCACTATTGTCTATGAACAACAACAAAAATGAATCGTTTGATTGTAGACATGATTTATGAACCATGTGACTACTTGGATATCATCACTTCAGGTTGTATAGGTTGTCTTAATCGGCCTGGTTTGCAAAAGGAACATCCCATTCAACAAGGATAACGCCCGAAGCGAATCGAACGACATGGAGATCAATACGGAAAGAAATTTGCATAGAATGTCATTTATTTCCAAGTAGAAGTTACCGAACAATAACACTCTGTTCATATAATCCTGGACTGTCACGATGAATTGATCACATTTGCAAGGAGGATCCCGTTTTATCGGATTTTTATTCCGACAAACATTGACCTAAATTCACAACAGAGAAAAATACCTCAGTTAATTCATTCTCTGCATAAACCTCTTTGAGGGGAGAGTGTGCATTGCGTGGGATGGCGTTCAGAGTTTTCTAGCATGGTTCTGGTAGTGGGCCTGACTGTGGGGTAAGGTCATGCTGTTAAGGTGTATGGTTCAGCAACCAGCAAATGTTATCAATGGGTTAAGCCTTGGTCACATGAAATCCTCGTAGTCTTGTGCATAACCGCCATCAAACTCCCCGTAGTCTGCCAGATCATCTTTCAGCTTGGCTTTAAAACCTCCTCCTGGTATAACTCCCTTCTTTTTCTTTTTACCTTTGTTTGCCTATTGAATAAAAAAAAAATAATACATATATATTTTTATGTTTTTAAATGTTAATCAAAAGACAAAGAACAATTGTAAGAAAAACTTTTGTAACTTTAAAAAGGATTAATCTATTTTTCATGGCTGGTAAGAAATATTTATGCCCGGTAAATTTTCACCGGCCATTGGCAGGTGTGGCAAAAAGTTAGTTTTAGGCCCAGTATATGTATATGTATATGTATATGTATGTATATGTATATGTATGTATGTGTATATATATATATATATATTAGTGATGGACATTTCAAGCAGAAATAATATTCAAAGATCGCTGGGTATTATTTGATTATTATTCGAAAATCGCACCCCTCCCCCACATGCATGTATAGGCTACACACTAGAGGCTGACATTTTTTCGGGAATCCCACGGGTCACGGGATTCCCGTGGGATTCCTGCAGGATGGGAGTCACCTTTGCTATTAATCACGGGATTTGGACGGTACAGGATAAATGGTTAACGGGAGCAGACGGGAGCGGGAATCAACCAATAGCAAAGACGACAAAAAAAGAAAAAAGGTTTCCTTTTAACCTGTTAAGCCTCACCAGTGCGTCGGCGCACTGAAGCGTTTTTTTTTTTTAATTTAGTTCAAAGTTACTATCAGATTTAATGTTATACATTGACAAACTATCATTAAAAAGATATAATACTCAAGTTTCAGTATTTGACCACTATTGTATTCTGAGAAACTTATAGTGACAGTTATTTCTTAATTTGTGTCAGGAGTTATGAAAAAATGAGTCGATACCTTTGATATGAATTATGCGCGTCAGCCGCTTTCATTCATAAAAAAACTCCCGTGCTGTCGTCATGACAGCGATACACAAAACAACGTCCCTCTGGGCTTTAGTTAAAAAATGTGCAGATTTTGAGAAATATTGATAGATTCTCATAGATTTACATCAGATTTCTATTGACAGCAATAATATTTATTGAATTTATACCCATAATTGGACTCATTATGCAAGAGCATAATTGATGAAAATCGTTAACATGTAATTAAAAAAACTATAAATGTAAACTATAAATGTATTGTTTACTCAACAATAAATGAAAAAAAGGCAGCTTTATGTGCTGTTTGGGTTTATTAAACTATTGTAGACATGGTGTGAACTATGTACTGTTTTTCTTTTATTTGCTGTCTTCCATTTTCTGGAGAAAATCTAGAAACGGGCTCAGCAGCTGGTCTAAAACAGGATGGAGAGCAGATTAAATCAAATGATGTATTAATTAAACACTAATTGAAGAAAAAAATATATGGGAGCGGTACAGGAGCGGGAGTCAGTTTAAACAGGAGCGGGATGGGAGTGGGAGTCAATTTACCAGGAGCGGGATGGGATGGGATTATTTTTAAAACTTTGGTCTGGGAGTGGGACGGGACAAGATTTCTTTCTATGGGAGTGGGACGGGACAGGAGTGAAAATCCACTCCCGTGTCATCCTCTACTACACACCAGAGCATGTGAGCAAAGCGGAGCGGTGTGACGCTTAAATATAACTTAAAAAACTTAAACATAGGCCTACGTTTCATATTTATGTTTAAATACTATAATGTTAATTATATTATTATTATATAATTATATAATCATTATACTAAAAAATAATATAATGTTGTTATTATTATTTTTTCATCTATGTTGATTATATGAAAAGGGAACCGCATGAGATGAGTAAGATAGGATCATAAGATGCCCAATATATCAGGACACATTTGGAGTGGGTCAGATATGATTTTGACCACTTCATTAAGTTTTGTTTTGTAGAAAGCCTTTCTTTAAAGTGAATTTCATTTTGTATAAATTGTATCTTAATTTTAATCAATGTTTCATCAACCAATTGCCTGGATTTAATAAATAAGAAGCAGACAATATAATCAGGGCACAGAGGCGCCGGCGGGTGAACTGGAGTCTCATAAATGAACCGAAACTCAGCATATAAGTTACTTGCCTCACAGACCTGAGAAATATATCTATAGATAAATATATGATATAAATATAAATGTGATATCAATTTAAACAAAACAATTCAAAACAAAAAGAAATGGGCTACTCTCTGCTTATGTAGGCTAATTCGTATGAAGTGTGCATTTCTCTCTATAGCGCGTTCACTGTGAAGATGGCTAGTCAGGATTGTCAACTGTATCTTTGCAGCCGACGCTGACACAGAAAACACTAGTTTATAAATAAACAATTAAAATGTCTCATGAATAATCAGTACTTTTGCCGGTTCTTTGTGGCAAGCTTTATGAGTGCGCTTGAGATGCGGAATAGGCGATATATTACGAAAACGCTCATTATGGTTTAGTATTCTCTCCCATAAATATTGAAGTAATTAAATTTATATAAATATGCGATTAGATTAATGGCTTAAATGAACTACCACTAGTCGACAAGAAAAAAAACTTTAGTCGTGCACGGGCAGCCCTACTTATTTCACATATTTTCTAACTCTGAGCGAGCGGCGCTGAGTCTTCATGAAGACGTTCTCCGCTCTGGAGGAAATATTATCACTCTGATCAGTGATCACATGCTCTGGTGTGAGACTATGTGTATCATCTTCTGTTGTCTGAGAGTTGATTTACATCTTTTAGATGCGTTATTGGCATCGCCACCCTCTGGTTACATGAACGTGTCACCACTGCATCATAACCGAAAACATGGGGATTTTTTTAAAGACAATAATCGCACAACCTATTAGATATTCTATAATAAAATCAACTAATTAAATATTCGAAAATCGTCACTCATCCCTAATATATATCACTTTATCTGTAATAACATGAGAGTTTTGCCAATTGCCGATAAACTACAATAAACTTCATAACCTGTAAGTTCATGAAAACAATACGATGCACTTACTGCCTCAGATGGCGTTCTAATGACGGACAAAACACTAAGACTTGTGTCCAAAATTTGCTGCTCAAACCTCCATTTGAGCTTGATTTTGGTAAAAACATAAATACTATAAAGATGCAAGTGTCTGACGATATACAAAGCCACAGTATCAACTTTGACAACACCATGTTTAATCATTTCTTTTTTAAAATATTGTTTTTTCCATTTCCTGAAAAGTAGCGAATTTGGACATATGAGGTTTCCGCTCAACAGCGAGTGTGAGTGAGTGAGTGAGTGAGTGTATGAGTGTGTGTGTATATATATATATATATATATATATATATATATATATATATATATATATATATATATATATATATATATATTAGAGATGCACCGATTGATCGGCTGGTGACCGGAATTGGCCGATTTTCACGTGATCGGCCGTGACCGGCGACCGGCCGGTAAGTCTGACAAATGCCGATGTTATGCCGGTCAAATGCACTTGGGCGCCGCATGAATAACATTGCGCAACATCAGCATCACACGTGCACACGGAACTCACATGTAGGAAACCTCGTGAATTACGTCCGTTCAGACCGCAAGCGCGTATTTTTTTACGCGTGCATGTTAATCAATGAGTGCATTCACAACGGGAGCAGGAGCAGCGCGTGAGCGTCAAGCAGGAGCGTCGCGAGCAGTGAAGCGCGTGTTTCGGCCTATGGTTTCGGCGCCGAGTCTATTTGCTGCACTGCTCACGCTCAATTAAAGGGAAAGCACACTTTTGATGGACAAAATAGCCTAAACAGGGTTTCACAAAAAAAGTGCCCAAAATGCACAGAATTTGCGTGTTTGAACAAGAACTGGAGTAGGCTATGTCAGAAAAGAAAACAAAGACTAATATTTATAGAAAATGTACCCATTTAAACTTGTTTTATTATTCAGTTTGTACAAGTGATTGCAATAGGCCTGTGTGTGTGTGCTTTGAGAAATATCTTTATACTGCAAGGATATGTTTATTTTATTTTTTATTTATATATTATTTTATTGCCATTCCCTGTTTTCATACAGACGTTTAGTTTGCTAAATACATATCTAAAAAAATTATTGGATATTGAATGTGAAAAGGAAATGGTTCTTCCATAACACTGCACTTTAGATGTGTGTGAATTACCCACACCTGGAGTAATTTATATAGTTCTATTTTATAGCATTTATCTGTTCAAAAAAATATGTACTATGCAAATTGTAAAATGTTCTATTACAGAAAATCTATAAAATAAATATTCGTGTGTGCTGTAAAGTGATTAGAAAAAATGAAATCGGAATCGGCTAAAATCCGTATCGGCAGGTCAAACTTAATCAAAAATCGGAATCGGCCCAGAAAATTGTAATCGGTGCATCTCTAATATTAATATAAATATATATATATATATATATATATATATATATATATATATATATAGTTTAGTTAGTTAATGTTTGGAATTAAATGGATTTCATACCTTTTCTTGCTTCTGCTTTTCACTTAGTAACACTGTCAGTGAGTTGCTAATTTTCTTCAAGTCATCAACTTCCACTGCAAAACCGATTGGAATCATACGTGATTGACATTGAGAATAAATGAAGAACTATCAAAAATGGGGCATACTTACATGAAAGACACAGGTCCCTAAACAGCGTCTCTAAAAAGTTGGAATAGTGTATAGACTTCTCATAGGGAGATATTTTTTCTTTTAGCAACCGCTCAAACTCTGTGAAGTCTTCTTTTGAAGAGGGACTCATCGCATCAATTCCTGTAACATTATTTGATACTACACCTACAAAAGAGATTAAAAGTTAAAAATTCAAAATGTAAAAATGTGGATATGGATATACTGAAAGCACTTACCAAATGCCTCTTTTGCTAGTTCTAAGTCTGAATCCTCCTGTAGTTTTTTCACTCTAAGTTTTTCTGCCTGCTCCTCTTCTGGTGTGAGTTCTGTGCTGTCTTTTGATGACTCTAACTGTTAAAAAAATGACAGTTAAGCTTAGTGAATGTCTTAATATATCCTTCTATCAGAATTTGCTATTAATAAAGTTACGAGTTAACATGATGTATATACATTTATCTACACTACTGTTAAAAAGTTCAGGGTCATTACCATTTTTTTTATGTTTATAGTTATTAGATAAAAGTACAGTAAAAACAAAACAGTAATATTGTGAAATACTCCAGTGTCACATGATCCTTCAGAAATTATTCTAATATGATGCTCAAGAAACATTTCTTTTTATTATCAATGTTGAAAACGGTTGTGCTGCTTAATATTTTTGTGGAAACCGTGATGTATTTTTTTCAAGATTCTTTGATGAATAGAAAGTTCAAAAGAACAGATTTTATTTGAAATAGGAATATTCTGAAACTTCATAAATGTCTTTGTCACTTGATTAAATGCATTAACATACTGCACATAATATGTTTTTTTTAATTGTACTTACCTCAAACTTTTTAACAGTAGCGTATGTATAAGAAAAATGGGACAATTATAAAATGCTGTAAATAAAAAAAACTGTCAAAGTGTCACAATGTAAATTAAATATTAAACTAGTTTTTTTTTTTTAAAGTTATTCATAACTTTTTACTGAAAAAAATTAAACAACTGAAAAACTGCCATGTCTTAACTTACTTGTTTTTTGAGCTCCTCTTGTTTTTTTCTTTCTAAATTTTCCTTTTCTTTTATCTTTTCACTGAGTTTCTTCTTTTCTGTAGGTTTAGCCTCTATATGTGAAAAATACACAATTGAAACTCAAACTTTAACTTTCCAACTTGAAGTAGCCTACAGTTGAAGCCTTATAACTGCTTTGAAGAATGTAGGAAATGTAAATCATTTTCAAGCAGTTTAAAACATTTTTGCAATTCTCTTATAATTATGCATGTAGTTTAAATAGCACCTGATTAATTGACTATGAACGAGAAATCTACACTAAAAATTAATCTATCACACGCATAACTAACTTTATACAAGTTGACTGCTATAATCAATTACAAGAGGTAAAGATACATAGGCTTAAATATTTTATGAACGTTGACAGTTCGCCAAATACCAATTTATTCATTTTTAATATCACTGTACCTGACTTTTTTTCCTCCTCTTTTTCTTCCTCTTCATCATCATCCCAATTATCCTACATGAGATAAAAAAAAAAGCATTTCAAACCACAAATTGAAACGGTTCATGTTGGTAAGTAGCACACAATTATGACTAGCTGGAGATCTTTCCTTCCACATTAATAAGATCAATCTATCCTCTTATGAAGGCTGGCTATTTTGAGACAGTATCAGTATGATCAATTTGAGATAAGCAACAGATGACATTGATGGTCTGCTGTGAAAAGGCTAAGTACAGTAAATTAATCACTAACTGTAAGCAAAGACATACCTTTAGCATGGAATTAGTCATTATAATTACTATAATTTCACTTTCTAACTTAAGACTATGTCTTTAAGCAGGTGAACGCCTATGCTGCTAATACTAACTGGACACATATTTAGACTCACCATCACCACGTTGTTTTGACACTGTTGAGTTAGCAAGAGTAGCTAGCTAGTTAGCTGACTGTAACTTCTTGATAGATTGAGACTTTTCTCATTCTTAGAGAAATAAACACACATTTTTGATTTGTGAACGACAAACAAAGCATCCGTTACTAACTTTCACGTCGTCGTCTTCATCCTCACCCTCCCATTTGTCAAGAACTGCCGCGTTTTTGATGGGCGCTTCGGGCTCGAAACTATCAGCATCTGGAAAATAACAGCGTTTAGACAGATTACTTAGTGACAGCCGTTCTTTAAGGCGACAATTTATTTGAGAAAACATATGAATAAGAATTCGTACGGACAGAAAGGAAAAATAACGGTCAAGTTTACACAAATTCTCACCCCAAGAATCGGCGTCCGCCATGATGTCAGTGTCGCTGAGGGGAACGAGGGAGTGAAGCTGAACGCACTGCGCGAAGACTTCGAGACATTTCAAAATAAAAGCCTATTTTTAGCCCGTGTGTTTGCTTTGAGGCCATTTATGCTAATTTACTCATAAACGTTGACAAAATTATCAGTTAGCCGATATATACACATTTAAAGTTTACAGTCTCTCGCTACTAGAAAAAGGAGCAAAATATTGATGACTCATCCTGCACTACGCTCATTTTGTCCAGTCAAATTCTCTCTAGAACAGCCATTTGTAGTGGTGTCTGAAACCATAGACCTTATTCACAGCAGCGCCATCTTTGGTTTTTAACGGGAATGAAAGCGAGGCTGTGAGCATACACATCTCTTCAGTGAGTTGTACAGTTGTTTAATGTGTTTGTTTGTTTTTTGTTGTTGTTTTTTTTTTTGTTTTTTTTTTGGATTTTTCTGCTGACAAAACACTGCAAAAATATCTTTCCAAGAAATTTCAGTAGACAAAAAAATAAAATTGTGAGTGATCTAGGATTTTTACAGCGGATGCCATTGAATACACGGTAAGTCAATCCCTCACAGCCTCGCTTTCACACCTGTCATGGCGCTGCTCTGAATAAGGTCTATGGTGGACGTAAGCCCTATCCCAAATGGCACTAAAATTAGTAAATGGGACACCCTACAGTGTCATGGACTTGGAACACAACCAAATACAGAAATGCGCTGCAAAAGTTCACAACCAAATACAGAAACTCACTGCAAATAGCACAGAAGACACAACGGAAATGTTTCCAGGGGACCCCAATAAGTGACGAACCCGGATGGGACATGCTTATTGCTCAATGTCTACTTTTTATTTTATGAATTAAATAAAGTTTTGTGAACTTTTGCAGCGCATTTCTGTATTTGGTTGTGTTGTGAACTTTTGCAGCGCATTTCTGTATTTGGTTGTGTTGTGAACTTTTGCAGCGCGTTTCTGTATTTGGTTGTGTTTTGAGTATTTGGAGCACACATGTGTTGTAAAACGGATGAAGATGTTCTCTTAAAGGAGAACTCCGGTCAATTTTAACATTGAGCTAATTTTTTTGTACATTTGGAGTGCTGTCAGTACAGAGAACAACAACAAAAATCGGTGTTGCCTACACCGTGTTATCCTCTTTTTAAAATTTGCACCCTGTTGACTTCAATGGGGCAAGTTTTAAACCTGCTTTTAGCCTCTTAACATCCTTGATGTGTCCTTACAAGTGCACAGCCATGTGAGTGATTCCTTCAGAGTGAACACGGGTGAATCTGACTGCAGTAGATGTGAAAGATATGAATAAAAGTGAAGTTAATTCAGCCAGCGCACATACCTGTATTTACTTCCTGTTTTCGGTTGAAGTCCGAAGTAGTCGATTGTCGAGTTCACGCGCATAGGTTTAGTTACCTATGATCACGCGCGTGAACTCGACAATCGACTACTTTCAGACTACTGCAGCTTTAAAACTTGCCCCATTGAAGTCAACAGGGTGCAAATTTTAAAAAGAGGATAACACGGTGTAGGCAACACCGATTTTTGTCGTTGTTCTCTGTACTGACAGCACTCCAAATTTACAAAAAAAAAAAAATAATTGACCGGAGTTCTCCTTTAATTTGCGGTTGTTTTTTCTATTTGCATGTGTTTTCTGAAGTTGCAGCGCATTGAGCTCTCTCGGCCACCGTACTATCCACTATATTTTCGGACACCACTATAAATTGCTGTCCTCTAAAATAGTGCACTGGGAAATTTCGGATACAGCCCCAATTATATTTAGTTTAATATTGCATACTGAAACATATTTTATAAAGTAAACACATGTGGTACACAATACAGTTATGCAGCTTTTCCTAGACATTAATGCTATTTGATCGATATAAGACTATATGTATTATGTTTTAAGTCTGTTGACTTCAGACAGCTCTTGCCACAGAGGAATAAATGATTTTTAAGTTAAGGAAGAATCTGAAGAATGTATTATAAATTTGCTAGTAGCCTATAGCCTTCGTTGCTGTGATTTTGACTGTCTCTTTAAAAAAAAAGTCATAAAGCGCTTCACTGTCCCGGGATGCTGAGGGTGTGTGTGTATAAGCTACATCCACGTTCCTCAGCATCTGTGGTTCATGAAAGACAAGTCCTAACATTTGGTCTGTAAATGTCTGATCAAAACAACGACAGATATTCATTTGGTTGAGCGACGCCAAACTGGCTTCGGTAAGCACTTCATTTTAAAAGCTGATCGTCGGTCGGTTTTAAAATGATATATTACACGTTTCGATTTTAGTCAGTTTTATAATACCTGCACTAAAAAGACAAAATGCACAATGTGCTGATGCTCATCGCCACGTGTTATTTTGTCGTTGTGAGTGAGTGCAGTTTTTAAGCGCGTGCACATTTATGTGGCATCTCAATGACGCTGAAACGGCGACGTATCTTCATATTCTCTGGATATGAGGCGGGCATGCTCCTTATGATGTTATGTGCAGAAACAATAGCATTTTGGCCATGATTTACGGAGTATGAGCTGTGTTTTTGATTCATTTGTGCTGTGAGGAGTCCGCGTCGATGGATGTTGCAGTAATTCAGTCTCTATATGGCAAGCTGTTTTAACTTTTAATCATTCGCAGGATAGGAATCGTTGATATCAACAATTCAATGTTCACAAGTTAAAAGGCTAATTCTTTATATCAGGAATTAGATTTCTACTAGTAACAATGGCAATTTTTTAATATCAGAAATTACTTTTACATTAGTAAAAATGTGAATTCTTAATGTCAACAACTACGCAATCACTGACAGAAATACAAATTCTTGATATCAAGAATTCAATTTCAATTAGTAGGCCTAAAAACTATCATTCTTGATATCTGTAATTATATTTCCACTAGTTAAATGTAACCATAGTCTGCCATTCAAATTCAGTTGTTATCAAGAATTGATTTAACATATCAGAAATACAAATTTTCACTAGTTAAATGTCATCATAGGCTGCCATTCAAACTCAAAGAATTGATTTCTCACTTGTTGAAATTCCAATTTCACATATCAGAAATACAATTCCTTCTAGTAAAAAATAAATTGTTTATATCAAGAACAGACATTTGCACTAATAACCACGCAATTACTGATATCAAAAATTATCATTTTTACTAGTAAGAATACAATTACAGATATCAAGAATAGTTTTTACTAGTAAGAATACAATTACAGATATCAAGAATAGTTTTTACTAGTAAGAATACAATTACAGATATCAAGAATAGTTTTTACTAGTTGAAATTTAATTCTTGATATTAAGATTTCGTATTCCTGTGAGTGTGATATCAAGAATTAACATTTTTGTTAATGGAAATGTAATTCCTGATATCAAAAATTGCCATTGTTACTATAGAAATCTAATTCTGATGTCAAGAATTAGCATTTTATGTGAAAATTGAATTTTTGATGTCAAGAATACATATCCTGGGAATTAATAAATGTCAAAATGGCTTGCCATAGCTTGAGATCACCGGAAGAATGGATCGTTACGTCAAAACCGCTGGGTATGAGGGTTATTTTGGTGCTGAAGGAGGTTATTTTAGAAACTTTTAAAATATTTGAAATTCAGAATTGAAAGAATGTTTTGTGAAGCTGTTATAGGGCAATCTGACCATACAATATGTTATCTGACCATACAACCTTGCTAAAAAAAAACCCATCTTAAATCAGCATAAAATGCTTTTATTGTCTGTTGGGGTGTTTAGAGAGGTTTGGGACACTTTTTACCTGGTCAGACTTAGAGACCAGATAATCCAACTGAACACCAGCTTGGTCAGGTTGCGAGACCAGTTTAAACCAGTTAAGGCCAACAAAGCTGTGTTTCTTTTACTTGCTTAGGCTGGTTTAAGATGGGTGTTTTTTTTTTCAGCAGGGAAGTGTCCAGACAAAAGCATTTACATTTAGATGAGACAGAATCTCCCTGCAGATCTGTGTTGCACTTGTACTTTACATTTCAAACCATGTTTGACAGATTGTGCATTTAAGTAAATGTTCTTTACCAGCCCATTTAGTTTGTCAGATATGGGCACATCCTTGTATTGTTTTTGAATACATTGGTCATAAGGTAATATGGTTATAAGGTAATATGAAAATATAGATATGCATAGAGAATTAGAACCTAATTAGAACTAAAGAATTAGAAAGTCATGGTAAATTACTATGGTGTTTATACATTTTCGAGTTATGCTTTAAAATATTTCATTAGTTAAAAAATTGCTCAATTCGAGTGCAATCTGTATAAATGATTTTAGTCCTTATTATGAATGAAAAAAAAAAAAAAAGCTTTTAAAACCTGGAAGTATCAGGGCATTTTGAATATATTATTTCCTATTTATTTTCTGCTCTAAGATATTTAAATATTTTATTGAAATGGCTCTTTTGTGGTACAATTATCTCATAATCGAGAATTATCTGAAAAGTTATGGAAATTCATAATGTGTGCGAACCCTGGAATTGTCATGGAAATTTATTGGGCAAAAGGAGTAGGAACCCAGTGACATTCAGGAACTTCAGGATAATCTATTTAAACATAAGTTTTAATGCATTCAAATACTCAAAATGGTGTTTATTTCAAACCTATTTTATTAATTGAGCTTCACAGAAAAGTAAACGATGGCACATTTACAGTATGCGTTGCTGAATAAGAAAGCTCAATTTAGACCAAATGGGAAAAAACCCTCGGCAAATTCACTGACAGTTGCTGAAAATAAATGAACATTAAGGAAGACAGGTATATTGGCCGGTTAGAAGATGCTTGCTGATCTAATAGCGATACTAATGTGTTCGATTACATGCTTCAACCAAGACCACGTTTTCAGCTTAGGCTTGCTGTTTTTTCTTTTAAGGTCTGGGCCAATTTACACAGTTTATCTGAAGTTGCAAACTGTGAGTTGCCTATTTAATGAGGAATAAGAATCAATTTACTTAGCAAATTTAGATAAATCACATTAAAGATAGATTTGCAAACTTAGCTAATCTTAACAGTGGCTGAAAAAACATTCTACTGCCACCCCTGAATTTAAATTCTTAAATATTTAGCAATGCCAATGGCCTATAGTATTTGGACACTTAAGCCATGCTTAAAAGGCTGTTTTCAAACTTTGTTCCTTTGCTCCGCTTCTGCAGGTAGGTGTTACCCAGATTCCACATTTCCTGATTTTCAGTATCCTGAAAAAAAAAACTTGATAATTATGAAGATATCATCCTAAAACAAATTTGGCCATCTGTGTTGAAGCAAGCTTGTGTTGTATAAAGGGACAAATTAAGTGAGACACGTAATCAAAAGCAGGAGGTCGTATGTCCACTGGGAATCTGATGCCTCTCATCAAGGGAGAAATCCCTGTGGTGCAGGAAAATATCAGCATGTTTCCTGCTGATACACCTGCTGAATTGTGCAGATCTGTCTCCCTGATGCTGTGGTGTACTGTGCTTGATGTGGATGAGGTTGTTTTCGACAGAGGTTTTAATACCGCTCAGGAAATTTAATAAAGATCAGGGAAGTCAGGTGTAGATATAAATTGCATATAGAATGATGCCTTATAATCAGTTCTGGATATTGGCGCATTTTATTCCAGCACTTGCTGGAATATTTGCACACTTTATTTTACTACATAATTTATTGTCCCAAACATTAAGTGCATACATGAGAATATCTTTCTAGCTAATACATGTTTCATTATTGGTTAGCATGTTGCAACTTTTGGACCTGGCAAATGTAGAAACTGTATTTTGCATTAATTGTATTAAATAAATGATTTCATTCTTATGATGACTATGTGGCTGTTTTTCCCTGCATAAAGGTGTGGTCACATTTACGGTTGAAATCCAGCCATTTCAATAGGAATCCACACGATCAGTAATTTCAGGGCGAAAGATCTCCCCCAAGCTAATTTCAAGTTCAAGTTGGTCACATGGATTCACCACATTGACCAACAGAACTGCACTATTGACAATGGACAATGGACCTCTTTTGTCCCCGAAATTTCACTATACTGTGACCACACCTTAATATTGAAAAGCTAGTCTTCCACTTCCACTGTGATGAAGACACCTTGTGATTTTGATCTTAAATTCATTTTAATATGAAGAGTGTTCCACATATGTGCCGCTGCATGGATATCTAGAGGGAAGATAACTTAAAAGGGATTGTAGGTAGGTTATAAAGGTAGGTAAAAGTAGTTAGAAGATGTTAGATGTCCCTGATTTGAATTGATCAACTGTATGACATTAGCGACTACATCAGTTTGACATAAACAATGTACTGTATTATGTTTACATTTACAATCACCAACTACTGTAAAGTTGTTATATTTTCTCATCAAAGCCAATTTTTTTACTCACTTTTGGCACTTCTTTTTTCAGGGCTGACAGAATCCCACTTCTGTGGGTCTGATGAAGCTAGTCATGGCTCTCATGAGAAGACCAGGGACCAGAGCCATTGTTTCAGAGCTCAATCCTTCATCCTCTAGCACTGCACCTGAGGGAAGTGAAAAGCTCAACGGAGATGGAGTTGATCCAATTCCTGAGCAACTTCCGGACGACAAGCTGGACATCCAACCATCCTCGCCTACGCCAGCTAGGTCCTTTGTGAGTGATGGGTCTGGGGACGAATCCATCCCAGGCGAAAGCCCCCTTCAGCCAGATAGCATGGAAGAAGACTCGCTGTCCGAATATGATAATGTAGGATCTGGGGAAGAAGAGGAGGAGCGTGATTATGAGGAAGATGAGGAACTGCAGACTGAAGCAGATAGGATGACCTACTATGTCCACTGTTGTCCAGAGGATGAAAGCTACATGGAAGGAATGGACTGCCATGAAGGTGCAGATGGTGCGGAGTGTCCAGGCACAACTCGGGACGTCAGGGATAGCTGTACACCAGAGGAGGCTTGGAAACACTCAGAAGGCTTTTCCAAGGTACCACAGAAAGATGCACCAACGATGGTCTACAAACGACCAGAGCCCATCACAGAGACGACCTTCGTACAAGCCCCCATGGCTGAGGATGAGGAGGATGAGGAAGAGACTGAGGAAGAAGTGGAAGAGGACAGTGAAGAAGAAGACAATGATTTTTTTCACTATGTAGGGAACAAAGTGGAGTTGAACAACAATGAGGTCCCACATAAAGGCAGTTGTTCTGAAGTCTTTCTCAGAGGCAACAGAAGTCGTCCCCAAGAATCTAGTCATGATAAATTGGGACAAGAAAGTGATTTAGTAAGTAACTATAGAAGGAACCAGGACATTTCCAAACACCCAAGGGATATCCCTCCAGGGTCAAGTTGTGCTCCTAGGAATCGAATGGAAAGCGTTCAGGAAGAGTGTGCTAGTGGCTGTCCAAAAGATTGTGATGTCCCAGTGGTTCGAGAATGTAGAGGAGACACTAGACAAAGTTCCAGATTTAGAGGGCATCATTCGGAGAGAGTACACAACAGAGACATTGCTTACCAGGACAGTAGCGGGGTCAACAATAAAGCTAAATTTGCAGATCCAGAGGACAGAGGTGCTTGGAAAAAAAGACATTTGCAAAAATACTCTAGAGAGGACGACAGGGACGGAGATGGGAAACATTCACACGAGCAAAGTAAAAATCCTGGAGACAGCAAAAACAGAGGACATGACCATCCAGTTTGTAATCACAAGCCAAAGGGTGAAAAAGAGACAAGGAGCTATGGGGATGTTGAGGAAGACCATATTGTGATTGGAGTTAAGACCAAACTTAAAATTGCTCCAAATAACTCATGGAGGAACAAAGATCAGACACCTGATCAGACGAATAATGGGAAAGGGGCTCCTGACAGTTCCAGGGCCTCTTCAACATCATCAGGCAGGACAAACAGCCAATCCAGAGCCCATGTTAATACACCTGTACAGTCCCCAGACAAATGGCTACATAAAGACTCGGCCAAACCTGTTCAAAAGGAGAAGACAAGGCCTAGACAAGAACAGGTAACTGCGAATTCTTTGGTAACTGTCAAGAAGTCTTTGCTTACTCTTTGTAAAGGAACTGCAACTTTTGGATCCATTTTAATGGATCCTTGTTATTGTAGCATTTATTACAGGTTGACCCATTCCTAAATGCCAAAAAATGTGGATGGTAGCTTTGCATGTTGATCAGACAGCCTGTTCTTGTCTTATTTGGAGACTCTTAACTACATTGCACTGGATTTCAACCAAGTGATCTACCTCCTTCTAGACTTCTAGACAAGCATTAGACAAGTGTCTGCAATGAGATTTGAAGATTTCCATCCATCCATTCTCCAAACCTCTTGTCCCCTGTTAGGTCGCAGGGATGTGTCTCGGGCTGCAGGGGAGGGAAACACTCTGGGCATGTGGCCAGTCAAATTTGAAGAATTGCTCTAAACAATAGACTATTCAATTGTTAGTGTTAGAGGGTTTGTTCACCCAAAAATTGTAATTATCCAATCATATACTCACCCTCAAGCCATCTTAGATGTATATGACTTTCTTCTTTCAGCCAAACGCAATTGGAGTTATAATAAAAAAAAAATATCCTGGCTCTTCCAAGCTTTAAAATGGGAGTGAATAGTGAAAAAAGCGCATCCATCCATCATAAAAGTAATCCATACGACTCCAGAGGGTTAAAGGTCCCGTTTTTCGTGTGTTTTTGAAGCTTTGATTGTGTTTACAGTGTGCAATATAACATGTGTTCATGTTTCGCGCGTAAAAAAACACAGTATTTTTCACACAATTTACTTATCTGTATACCGCTGTTTTCACTGTCCTAAGAACGGGCTGATGACTTCCTTGTTCTATGAAGTCCCTCCTTCAGAAATACGTAACGAGTTCTGATTGTGCCAGCGGTTCCCGTGTTGTGATTCGACAGCAACTTAGCACACGTTGCCCGGAAAGGTCACGCCTCTTACCATAACGTGGAGAAGCATGCGCATGCGCATAAATTGTAACCATTGATCTCTAAGTACAGCGTCCCTGGGAAGGCCAAACAAAGGTGATTGGACTCCGGGATGAAAATAACAGCGTCTCGACGACATGGCGACAAACACACTCTACAAACGCAACTCTTCCTCTTCTCCGTGGGAGCGCAACAAGACCACGCCCCCTTTTTTTGTGTATTCCTGTGGGCGGAGGTTAGTCAAAAAACTGTTCTAGTGACGTCATTAAAGAAGGAAGTAGAGGGATGTAGTCCAAACCGGCCGTTCGCTGTAGGCGACTTCTGTTAAATAAAATATCTCGCTTGGCATTGAACTTTGAGCTTTATAATTTTACAGATATTATTTATACTCTAACAACAACATTACACACTAACTAAAGTTTGAAACATGGGATCGCGAAGAACGGGACCTTTAATAAAGGCCTTCTGAAGCAAGGCGATGCGTTTTTGTAATAAAAATACAAAAGTGGTTGTTGGGAAAACAAACAACATTCCTTTATGCAAACCTTTAGCCATTTGGTTCCAAGTATGCTAATGCCAATTGTGTTAATTTAACTAATATGTATACAGGGGCAGAATTTTTGTGTTGCATTCCCTAAAAATTCAGTTGTTTCGCCCCTGCTTATACTTCTTGAAATGTATAAACTTCCATGTATACCCACAAATAATCTAAACAGTTTAATACATTTTTGGGCTCTTGAAAGATGAAATTGTAATTGCTACAACTGACTAGATATTGACTACTGGCTTTTTAATACAATAGCACTACCATTACAGCCTTAAATTGTACCTATATATCAAAATATGATTATTGTCTGTTTCAATGTTTTCGACAGGTTCCTCAAAGTAGTCCAGAGGACAGTAGTACAGAGCCACCATCTGGACAAAAGAGACCGGCAAGTTACCTAGTTATATGCTGAACAGTAATCTCAGAGTCGGTTCTGTCCCTCAGAATACATCCTTTGGGGCAAGATGTAACCTGAAAAGGGATCTGTACCTTAATTATCATTTTGCTTTTCAGCAGATCCAGAGAAATCCCTCTTTTCCAAGCTTTGTGGATAGTAAGTTCTGTTTTATTTTAAACCGAAATTGAGACACAAACCTTTAAAGATTTGAAATATGCATCTGTACATTTGTTGATCGTTGGTATATTATTGATAGTAGAGTCAGGTTAAGGGAATTAGCTCAAATTTCAGGTGGTTTATGAGTCTAGTTGTTTATCCTGGTCTTTGAATTTGTTTTATAGTTCCTGGTCCATGTGAGCCAGAAGATCTCATCAATGGAATCATCTTTGCTGCAAACTACCTCGGCTCTACCCAGCTGTTGTCCGAAAGAAACCCGTCTAAAAGCGTGCGCATGAAGCAAGCGCAGGAGGCAGTGGACTTTGTTAAGGTATTTTATAAGATTCTCCACACAAATATAATTTCATATCCATTAAAAATAGCAGATGGTTTCAGAAGTTCTTTCTCAGTCCACTAGATGACACTGTAACCTTTGTGTAACTGTGTTCTTTAGTCTGTAGAGGGTGAAGCTCAGAGCTTGACTGAGATTGACTTGTTCATCTCAACCAAGGCCATCAAGGTGCTCAATGCTGACACACAGGTGGGTAAAGTTCATATAAACCTGGTAATTGTCAATATATAGACCGTATCGTGTAGATACTGATATGTCGTTACGGTGCTCTAGTAATGGGAATGCAGGTTTGAATCTCATAAAAAGGCAAATTGCTCTTTTAAAAAGAAAAATGTTGACATTACAGAACAAGGTGGAGGATTTATGCTTACAAACTTTTCATTGGCTGACTCCTGATCGTTGTTCACAGGAGACGATGATGGACAACGCGCTCCGCACCATCTCATACATCGCAGACATCGGTAGCGTGGTGGTTCTGATGGCGCGCCGGCGTCTGTCTAACTCCTCCTCACTCGACTGCACAGAATCAGACCTCAGCACAGAAAGTCAGAAGCAGTACCGCATGATGTGCTACGTCTTTGAGTCAGAGGATGTGAGACTTATTTTTATTTTTTTTATTTTTTTGGGGAGAAAAGCTGAAGTGCATCTTCTTTTCCTTTTCGGTTGACATGACATTATTTGTGCAGTTACAAATATTTACCAGTTTGTTACTTACACACTTTAATCTAACAGTCAAAAACTGCATAATGAATCTGTCCTCATATCAGTGTTGAATGGTACCCTCTTATAACTAGCTACTATATTGTTATAATATACACACATATTATTAGTCAAAAACCCAGATATTATTAATATTTTGTGCTTTCATGCATAGAATTCTGTGGAATTTATTGATTTAAATGCAAGATTATGGATTTAAATGTGGTAAAATTAGCTGAGAGTACTGCACTTTTAATGTTAGCCGAAAGTTAAATTAGCCTAGACATTTCATAAACAAACATGCAATGTTTAATATTCAATAAGCAACATTAAATATTTAATAAACAAACATTATATACTTAAAGGTAACTGAATGCATTATCAAATTAGCCAAGACAGTTACTAAACAAACATATATTTATTATTCAATAAAAAAACACTCTTATTGGAAGCTGAAAGTAAAATAATTATTATAAAGAATTTAAAAAGAATGAAAGAAATTCTAAATTCTATTAGAATTTTTTTATATTAATATTTAATTAAAATAACAATCTCATTGGTAGTTGAAATCATTATCAGAAAATTAGCCTAAATAATTGCTAAGCAAATATATAATGTATAATATTCAATAAGAAATATTTTACATGTGATAAACACACACTATTTTTGGTAGCTGAAGGCATTATCAAATTAGCCTAAATAATTACTAAACAAACAGGGAGAGGCATGTGTCTAGCTGTATGATTGACAGGTGTTCCAGTACTGTGGAATTCTGCAGGCAAAGATAATTGTGGGTTTGTAGTTCATTCCTCCTCTAACCTCAGTTTTGTATTTATTCTTCATCGTGTTAACAATGAGCTGTTTAAAGTATCTGCTCATGTAATTGTTTTTTTGAGTCGAGCACTCTCTCGCTCTGAGATGTCGTCACGTCTTCAAGTACCCTCCTCTCGCTGAGTGGTTCACCTCCTCTCTCTCTCTTTCTCTCTCTCTCTCCCCCCCACAGGCCCAACTCATCGCACAGTCCATCGGTCAGGCGTTCAGCATGGCCTACCAGGAGTTCCTCCAAGCCAATGGGATCAATCCCAAGGACCTCAGCCAGAAAGACTACAGTGACATACTGAACACACAGGAGATGTATAATGACGACCTCATCCATTTCTCCAATTCTGAAAACCTTAAAGAGGTAATAATTAAAGCACTGGAAACCTTAGTCATAGCTGCTTTTGTGCAAACGTGTTGCGATGCTCCTGCGAGTCGAACCTTTCTATTCCAGATCCCCTTCTTCCAGATCTTTCCTAATGTTTTTCTATCACTTTTCATTTTCCTATCTAGTGCTCAACCAGTTTGGGTTTCTCAATGCTGCTGCCAGTAGAATTATATATATTTAATTTAATTTAACAATTTTATAACTATGAATAAACACATTAAACACAAAATAATTTGTATATACACACAAACTGTATCTGTTATATATATATATATATATATATATATATATATATATATATATATATATATATATATATATATATATATATATATATATATATTTTTTTTTTTATATTAATAGATTACATTTTTATATTATTTACCATATTCATTTGTATTAATATTATTATTAATGTTTATATTTATACAAACATTTATTTTTACTACCGGTATTTATTTTATTTTCACAATATTTGCTACCAAATGCTCTCAAAAATTTGAATATTAGAAAACTAAAATGTGCTAAAAAGCTATAACTAAAGTAAAACTATAATAGCTATAATAAAAACATGAATTAGTGTATATAGACATAAACTGTTACTATTATGTTTATATAAGTAATGATCATTTTTTTACATTTTAACAAACATTTATTTAATTAATCAAATATTTATTTGCATTTTTTTTCCCCACAACATTTACTACAAAATGCTCTAAAAAAAACAAAACATTGAAATATTAAAAAACTAAAATGTGCTTAAAGCGAGCCTGGTTATCACCTGATGTCCATAACCACATAATTATGACTGATTAATTGGTGTATATGCAAAACTAAATGCAAAAAAACCACAAATAAAACGTGATCTGAGAATTTTTTGGGGCTCGTTCTACATCATACTTAAAATAGCACCTGCCACCCCATATTCATTTTATGAATGGAATAATCTTTGCCTTGAAATTCTTTCTTTACTTTTAGTCAATTTTGATTTTTTGTAACCAGCTTCAGCTAGAGAAGCAGAAGGGGGAGATACTGGGTATGGTGATCGTGGAGTCGGGCTGGGGCTCAATCCTTCCCACCGTCATCTTGGCCTGCATGCTGAACAACAGCCCCGCCGCCCGCTCCGGCAAACTCAATGTGGGCGATCAGATCATGGCCGTCAATGACACCAGTCTGGTGGGCCTGCCTCTCGCCACCTGTCAGGGCATCATCAAGGTTTTGACATTCTTATGCATGTATTCAACACTTGTGTGTTGTCAGATTGCAGTATTACATATGTTTGTGTTTCAGGGCTTGAAGAATCACGTTCAGGTGAAACTGAGTGTAGTGAGTTGCCCACCTGTTACTACTGTCCTCATAAAGAGACCAGACCTGCAATACCAGCTCGGTTTCAGCGTTCAGAACGGAATAGTAAGTGTCAAGGATCAAGAAAGACACTAAAATAGCTGTCACACATCAGCTTTAACAAACATCTAATACTTTACCAAAAGATGCAGTTTTCAGTACAATAACTTATCTAATCTAATCTTATCTAATCAGCTGCTGTGTATTTGCATAGTTAGGGGACTTTTTTGTTGTGTCATGACCTCTTTGCAATCTTACTCTGTCATCCTGTTGTTGAATTGCAGATCTGTAGTCTGATGCGTGGAGGTATTGCGGAGAGGGGAGGGGTGCGTGTCGGACACAGAATAATTGAGATAAACGGACAGAGTGTGGTGGCGATGGCGCATGAGAAAATCGTCCACGCCCTTTCAGTGTCCGTAGGAGAGGTACGGCTTTATATATACGTATGTTTTGGTGGAACATTAGTAATAATCTAGCCTCTGGAAGGGGTGTAAAAGTACAGCAATGCTGGACCCAAATATTAGTCCATTAAAATATTAGCCCATTAAAATATGAACCCATTAAAGGGCCAGAAATGTCTTAGCCAAAACCTTTCTCTGGTTAAGGTAAAACGGTTTCCACACTTAATTGTGCTTGAATATTAAGATTAATTTATTTCAATAAGTGTGAATAAATATATATATATATATATATATATATATATATATATATATTAGGGCTGTCAAACGATTAATCGCGATTAATCGCATCCAAAATAAAAGTTTGTGTTTACATAATTTATGTCTGTGTACGGAGTATAATTATTTTCTATATATAAATACACACACATGCATATATATATTTAAGAAAATGTGTTATTTATATATAAAATATTTATATATAATATAAATTATATATAATATAAATATATATACACAGTATATACATGCAAATATTTCTTAAAGGCACAATATGTAACTTTTTTGCTTTAAAATTAGCAAAAATCACTGTATCTACGTTATATATTTTTTTTAGTTGTGTACTTACATTATCCCGACTGTTTCCAACAACTTTCAAGCCAAGAGAAATTTTAATATAATTTTTAGACACGGGACGTTTCTTTATTTCCGTTTTGTCACAGTCAATGTCATTTCCGCGTTGTCCCTGGTTTCCGCCTATGGTTTCCGCTCGTACTGCCATGGTAACCAGAGCTATGAGCAGAGCCCTCTGATTAACCAAAGCGACAGACGCAGACAACTGTGGAGTTCGCAATGTCTATTTGCACGCGGTTGTTGTTTCGTTCAAACATTACGGACCATGGCAGGCAAACTTTGGATAAAAAAGGAGAACTAAAACGAGAATCAATATCTGCGCGGTGTTTTCAAGATGCCTAGCGCTCCCATAGATAGTGTATAAACGAGAGCTCCACGTCCGAGACTTCGACCGCTCCTACATGTACTTTATTAAACAGGTGAGCACATTTATATAAAACTAATCAATGTTATATAGTTCAACAATGATAACATGTTAGAATATGATCTGTATGTTATTCTAATGTTGATCTAGCTTACTGCTAGTCTCATACAGACAAACTAACACATACATTTCAACACATTCAAATGCAGTTTAGTGTGATAGTGTAATGTTAGACCAAGTGAAACAGCGCTGCGTTACCTCACAAGTTTAATTTGTCGAAATAAACTGACCTGTGAGTTATAATTCTGCACTTGCGTGTAGTTCGGTAGAATGAAATGTCCATATTCCTTTTATATCCGCGGGACTCGCGCCGCATGTGGAGCTGATAGCTGTCTCTTAGCAATCCCAAACTGCTTCATATCACAGTCATGATAAAAGCATCGATGTATTTACTCATCCATAAGCATTATTAGATCGGTCGGCTTGACGTTGACGACAACATCCATAATTCTTAGCATGTGTTGCGTCATCAAACTACGCCTTTGTTATTGTAAAGAGGTTAGTGACCCCTAGTGGCGAAAACTTCCATACTGTACGTTTAAATATATTCATGCATGTGTGTGTATTTATATATAGAAAATAATTATACACAGTACACACACATGTATTATGTAAAAACAAACTTTTATTTTGGATGCGATTAATCGCGATTAATCGTTTGACAGCCCTAATATATATATATATATATATATATATTTACACACACACAAGGTTTGAAATGAACTTTTTTCACTCACCGGCCAATTTGGCTACAAAACTTTTCAGAACTTCTACTAGCCAAAAAAGAAAAAAGAAATGAACCACATTAACTATGTCGCAGCTTTTATATATATATATATATATATATATATATATATATATGGATTTCATTCATCCATCTCCTCCCTTCCTCAATCGTCCTCATCCTTTTTACCAAAAATGTATTTTAGGTGGAGAGATCAATACAGTACAAAAAACATAAAAAAAATTAGGATGTTGGAAAATAACAATGTCTTTTCTGTTAATCAAATGCTTTTTAATCTTCGCTATTGCTTCAATGCAAATGAACAAGCGTGCCGTTGTTTGTTGCGTAGTGACAGGCATGTTCAAGTAAGCCAGATATGTGCAGATTCAGCGCAATACGCTGTATTTAAAGGTATAGTGGAGGATCTTTCCGAATTTTAGATAAGACCCGCCCTCTCCACTTTTTAAAAAAGTTGGATTGATTCACCAGAATGATTGACAATTAGGAGGACCAATAGTATAGGTGATCCACCCGGAAGTAAAAAATCCTCCGCTATACCTTTAATCTATCACGATGACTTAAACGAACTTCCCCAGCAAAGTGATTAAACATAATAAATAACACACCAATTTGGTTAGTGATTTGACAGCATTACCCGCCACAGTGGGTTGGCGGCTGCTTAATTTCAGACCCTGTTTACAGTATATATACACTCAATGGACACTTTATTAGGTACACCTTGCTAGTACCAGGTTGGAAACTTTTGCCTTCAGAACTGCCTTAATTCTTCGTTGCACAGATGCAACAAGGTGCTGGAAACATTCCTCCAAGATTTTGGTCCATGTTGACATGAAATCATTACGCATTTGATCCGAATCCACGATCCGAATCTCCAGTTCCTCCACATCCCAAAGATGCTCTATTGGATTGAGATCATCAGTTTCTGAAATACTCAGACCAGCCCGTCTGGCACCAACAACCATACCATGTTCAAAGTCACTTAAATCATCTTTCTTTCTTCCCCATTGTGATGCTCAGTGTGAACTTCAGCAGATCGTCTTGATCATGCCTAAATGCCTAAATGCATTGAGTTGCTACCATGAGATTGGCTGATCAGATATTTGTGTTAATGTGGAGCTGAACAGGTGTACCTAATAAAGTGGCCAGGGAACTAAAATTATTTATCAAAATTTTCTGAGAAAAGTTTCACAGGCTTTTTATACATGCATTATGTATTATTATTATGTATTAAGTGTGAGTGTGGATGAGGAACATGCCTAAAATAGAAAATGTATGACGTATCATTTCAACACTGTTGTTAAATTATTAAAAGCAATTAAAAACACTCAATAAAAAACGGAAGCTAATTATATACGTGTTTTTTTGTTATGACAGCGTAATTGAGTCAGTTTTCAGTTTCGACTGAACTCGAGTACAGTACAAATTCCTCAAAGCAATACGCAAGTACTGTACAGTTATGAAGAATAATTAGTCATTTACACCCCTTGCTTTTTGCAGTGAGTCAAAAAAAGCTGACCTTAGTCGTCATCCTTTCTCGCATTTTTGCATTCAATTATTTTTATTACGTAGTTCATTAATGACGTGAATGCTATTAAAATGAGGTGTCTTTCCTTTTTCTCAACAGATTAACATGAAAACTATGCCAGCCGTCATGTTCAGATTGTTAACTGGTCAAGAGACTCCGGTGTACATATAAGGAATCATAAACCTGGGACCTTTTCCTGCAACGTTAAAAAAACATTTACAGCTCCTCTTAAAAAAAGTAATTATATAAAAAATATTCATCTTGCTTCATGTGGCTGCAGACTGCATGTAAAGATCATTAGAAAGAGTGCAAACATGCACACATAATCACATAATTACTTTATCAAAGGGGGGCTGTTACTTGCTTATTAATGCAATTATACATACAGTCTTCCATGGCAGACTTGTTAGTTTGTATATATGTTAAATGCCTTTTGTTCAAGCCTTTTGGTTGCACTTTATTTTACAGTATGTGTACTTACAGTACACTTACCTAAGAAAGTACTGCGTAATATAAGGTAACTACATGGTTTAAGGTTAGTTTTAGGTGTAGGTTCAGGGTTAGTACCTAGTTATTACACAGTTATTGTAATTACTATAAAAAGTACATAGTATGTACATGGGGAACAGGTCTGTGAAATAAAGTGCTACCAGCCCTTTTGAGTTCTTAGAAGTACTTATGAATGAAAAATACCAAGTGACTGTACTAAAGTTAAGACACTGACGATTTAATCGACAAAGTAGGGCATTATCACTACATTTAATTAGCAATACTCATTTCACAAACTCAAAAATTGGACTAAAGCATGCTAAAATCCAAAGATTACTGTTACATTTTCTGAATAGGCTGCATTTCAGTTCTTCTGGCTGTCCTCGGTGTCTCTGTGATAAATGGGTACTGTACACTATGAATGACTCATTTCTGTAGATTACTAGTTCAGCATGCCGGATTTTGAAGACTTAAAGATATGCTAATCAGTAAACCTGAGCTGCATTCATGTTCATGCATGATATTAGAAATAATAGAATGAATGAGTCAGAATTATCTCATGAATGAACCCCATCTACATTTCAGGTATGTCATTTTAGTGCTTATATTTTTTTCTCTGAGCATTAAATCCACACACATATAGCAGTGTTATTTTAGTACCAATGATGTACTATTATAGTTTTTGTTAATATTTTGAATTCGATATTTTGTTTTCATTTTAATTTTAGTCATTTTAATAAAGGTTTAGTAATTTTGTTGTTTTTTAGTTTTATTTTGTGTGCTTTTTTATATCTGTATAGTTTTTCTGTAGTTGTAGTTTATTTACTTCAATTTAAAGTAAATGAAAATATTTTGAGAGATTTTTTTTTAATTATTTCTATTTTATTTCAGTTCATTTTTTTATTTCAAGTATTGCTGTCAAATCGATTAATCGCGATTAATCGCATTTAAAATATACACACACATTATATGCACACAAAATTGTTTATATATATACACAGACACACACAGCACATATATAATATATACATGAATACAATAATATATATATATACACACATATATTATATAAACACAAACCTTTATGTTAGAAGCGATTAATCGATTTGACAGCACTCAAGTAATGAAAATGGGTTTTTATGGTTTTAGTTTCTAGTTGATGATGATAAGCCTGGTTTAATATACCTTGAATTAAATGACCTGTAAACTTCCACATTCATGTGGTTATGAATTCAATCTTGGTATCGCCAAATGTCGTTATTGCAATAATGTGTGCATATTTCATTTTACTAAGTTCATACTGTAACACAAATAATGAAAATGGACACATTGTAGAATTAGATTTTTGTTTTAAATATTTTAATTTTTTGTGCATTATTTACATGTATATGCAGTAGAACAATAGAATAGAACAATAGAAACAGTAACAATTTTATATACAACAACTCCCAGAAAGTTTCAGTCTGCAAGTTTTCAAGTAGTAGTTGTGGACGACAACAAACCGCCCCTCAAAGCCTCTGTTAAAAGAAAGAAGAAAAGAAAAAAGAAAACAATAAATATTTCAACAGCAAAGACAGTGCATTTTTAAACAATTAATGACATAATTTTGGTGTTAGTAGTAATATGCAGTCGTTGTATGGAAAAGAGCAGCATGAAGATTCTTCAAAACATCTTATTTTGTGTTCCACGGAAAGAAACTGAAATGAGGGTGCGTAAATAACGACCAAATCGTTTCATTTATTTGTGTATAAAACATACTGTTATTGTAGTGATCTGCCGAGGCAAAGAGCCATTCCCCGTCGGTGGGATGTCATCAGAGATCACTCCCTCTAGAAAGCCTGAGTTGAGGTAGCATTCACCGGTATGGCATTCGTCTTCCTCGTTGTCCACGCCAACACTGAACGCCTCCCTCATCCTCGCAGGAAATAGACAATCCAGTAACACCACCACCAAACCAATCACAGCGCACAGTAAACCTGAAAATCAACCGTAATCATGTTATAAAGTATTTTATATGCTATCCAAGTCAAAAACCTTTCGAGAGTGTCCCGCTTTCCCATTAGGAGCATTTACCCGTTGCCAAAGCGATCCAGAAGGAATGGCTAAAGTCTGTCCTTAAGGACTCTGCACCTATACTGAAGTCACATTGGGGCAGGTTGTATATAGTTGAGAAGGAAGCCATGGAGAAGAAGATGAAAGCAGCCGTGGCTATCATCATGTACCCGGCGTAGAGGATGACGGGCATTGAGAAGAGGATATTGGCCACCAGCCAGCAGCAAAAAGCCATCCTGCGGGAGAAGGCCATTCTTTAGCTTGTTTGCATTTGTTGAATAGGACGGAGTTTCTTTACACTACAGTAAGAGATTGGTGGTGACTGTGTGTTGGTTTACCAGAGATTGGCTGAGGCGAAGCGGCCTGAGTATCTGTACTGGAAGATGAGCCCACAAGCGCTGTTGCGTGTGAACTTCTCTGCGATGTAAAGGATGGGGTTGGGAAGACCCCTCTCGAGCGCGTCGCCGTACTGCTCATCCACGCTGCTCGACCAACTGAAGATCTCGTTGTAGTCAATGGTCTCGTTTATCTGCGATACTGGCTCGCCTGTTGGAACAGATGTCAAAAGACCCGGTCAGGGTTTTGCGGCTCAAAAAAGTGGACCAAAAATGTCGCGGACTCGGCCTGTTCACCTCTGAGTGTGATGTTTATTCCGTACAGGCCCACGTGAAGTCCCACCTCAGCGGAGACCAATGCGTTACTGAAGGATTTGTAGGTGGCGTTGGCCTTCACGCTGGCTTCAGCCCAGTCTCCGGTAAAATTCAACACTGAAGCAGACAAGAGGAGTTTAGCAGATCATGAATGAAAATGTAGGCCATACAAGTTTTGCATCTTATATAATATAAGTGGACTTAAAGGGATAATTGTTTTTTATTGTTCCAGCTGAATATTTAGACTCGTACTCACACTTAAAAATATGTGTCATTACATTACATAACAAATATGTCAAACCAAGTGGCATTAAATTTAATGAAAGACAATCTCTGGTTATTACTTTGACCTTGGTTAAAAGTCATTGAAAAACTGGTGAAGTAAAGCATAACTTTAACTTGGAAGTGTGAAAATAGTTTTTGAGGCGGCTATACAGTAGGCTAACAACTAGATTTCCTAATGAACTTGCTTAATCAAAATACTTGAAATACTCACCAACTAAAACACCCCCGATAAATAAACTAATGATTATCCTGAACATCCAGAACAGTCTCTGAAAAAAGAGGACATTATATTTTAATGTTCTTTTCTTTTTTTGCAGAAATGTAAAAAGAGATTATGTAAAAGACTTTTCACTACTATAAGTTAATAAGGGCAAAAAATGTCACCTAAACTGACAAAAATACCCCAGAAGTGTAATTTTAGTCTTAGAGTAGACCTTGAGATTAGAAAATAGAAAATGAATCTCAATATTTGTAAAACAATAGAAAGAAATGGGCTACTTTAAATAGCCTATTTTTAAATATACTTTGACAACTCCGGTGAATTCGGTACACACATTTTACCTCAGAGTTTACAACAATTTGACATTCACAAAATCAAAATGTAAAAGAAATGGCATCGTCATAATATTACATTTACATTTCTTGATGTGTTTAAAATAATAATTTCTTCGCCTTTCTGTCATCTCACATTCTAATTTTTCATTTTCCCTTATTGGAAACCTGTAGAAGATGCATTGTTTTTAAAATAGTGTTTCAAGAAGAATTGATTTAACTCGCTCACTCACCGATTTGCCACGTATTCCTGGTAGAATGAAGATGAAACTGACAGCCAGAACCGAGAAAACCAGGATGGCGACCAGCAGGCTGATGTCGACGATGAACGGGCTTCTTTGTAGGGAGTAGAACGGGTAAATGCCATCGTAGAAAGTCATCTTCCCTCCACAGGCGAGAACTAAAGCTGAAAGCAGGACAGTGTTGGCAAGAGGCTCGGTTACCTGAAGATTGCAGATAACAGTCTAGTGTGCGAATTATACAGTGACTTTCAAGGGTATCGAAATTTTACGGCCGCTATTGAAGTGCGTCTCGCGCAACCCGTTAGTTTGGCCGTTCCAGAGACATTTGCAATCGTCAACCATAAACCCCATTTTTTGTAGTTTAGCACTAATTAAGTGCTAAATTATTGCAATTTAGGTTATGTTTTGTTGAAATATCGTACAGATGTGCTCGAGCAGCTTGTGTTGCTGTTACCTCAGTTCGCAAGCGATTTCCAAGAATGTTTTGCTAACGTTCAAATTAAGTTATAAAAAAAGTTATTTATGAATATTCTCTGAACGCTAAAAGTCCAGTTTTATACATGTTTTTTAAAATGTAAAAAAAAGGCATAGGCTAGTTCAATCCTATTGAATCAATGGTAAAAAAAAATAAAAATAAAATAAAAAAAAAAAAAAAGAGAGAGAGGCTCTCTATACTTTTTAGACCTCCCAAATTCAATTGTCTTCCAGGAGGATTTAAATGAATTACGGGGGTCAAACGCATATAATTTAACCCATCTCCTTCTCACATTTTCGCACTTATGAATATGATCCATTAAAACATCTCTGCAATTACTTAAAATAGGCTACATATATGGCCTACAGAAAACGCTACTCATATAACAGCCCGTTATGCCGCTTAGGTAGATCCAGGTAAGCGCACATTTTGATTATCATAAGTTTATTCTCTTATTCTCCAAGTCTGACAGAATTAGATGCCGCTTAATAGACATTTACAAATCCCAACCCAACCACAATGCCGCACTGCAACTCACCTGTGGACGCAACGACAGCCGTAAAACAAGACGGGGAAATATGAGTCCTGGAAATAAGATGATCCGGTCTGCGCTCATCTTTTAAACGATCGCGCTTCCTAATAACAGCTTTGATTTGCATTGATTGGTATTTCCAGAGAAAGGAGTCAACCGCTCATGACCAGCCCTGCATCGTAAACTCAGTGAGAAACAGTCAGGTGTGGATGTGGGTCGGACTCTCATTCCGTCACTCTCAGACTCTTCCTTTTGTTTTCACTGCCATTCGATCTACAGCACTGACAGGCGAGGTCTGCTGCTCTCTAAAGACAGGTGTGACTGTGTTTTCGGTTTAATTGCCTTCATATTTGTTTCGAGGTCCATGCTTTGTCATTCTTAAGGTAAGCTGGGTCTACTTTTACTCTCACAGCACTTAGTGTTTTCTCTAGTCTGAAGTGAAGTGCTCTTGGGCGAAGAGGTGCTTCATTGGTTTGCAAGAATGGGCTTATGTGAGGTGATCTGGAGGACTTTAACTGCACTGTCTGTTCTCTGTCAAGCTGTTGGTGAGTCTATCTATCTATCTATCTATCTATCTATCTATCTATCTATCTATCTATCTATCTATCTATCTGTGTCTGTCTAATCTATTCTATTTTGAAAATATAAAAATAAATTTGATCCCCCTTGCATCACTCTATAATATTTTATATTATTTTTTAATTCTAATAATACAATGTGTATTGTTAAAAATAAAAATAATGATTAATATTATAAAGGAAACAGTGGTCACTCTGTTTAAGGAAAATACATGCATTTCCAGCAATTTGAATATTCATGAGCTATTCGTTGACTAAACATTTGTTAAACATTATGTAACATAATAATATCAGTTATCTTATCCGTGAAACTTACCATGAAGTGTTGCAGTAAGATTTGTGCTTTAAGGTTATTAATAAAAAAAAACTATTTCGCAATAAATAAGCAGTGTAGTAAAGTCTCATTGTCACATGAGCTTTTATTTGCCCTAGAAATAGAGCAGAATTTAGCATTTTTCTCCTTCATTTTACACTAAAACTATGCTTTAACGTTGGTAAGTTTTGGGGTGTAAATTAGATTTTAAAAAGTCCTAGATTAAAAAAAAGTGTGTATTTAAAGAATATCTTGACTGAACATGCAGTACTGTGAATCATCATATAATGTTTGTTAATGACTTGTTCGTGTAAGTTATTATAGTATTGCCAAACTCCCTTTGATCTTGAACCAAACAGGTGCGAGTTCTGCCATTACCTGGGAAGTTCAAAGGTATGATGGGTGGTACAATAATTTGGCATATCATGATCGAGGGGCTGCTGGTGAGTGAATTAATTCTTCTTTTATGCTTTTTACAAAAAAATGTAAGACATATTTTTTTGTAAACATCAGGATGTTGCCCCTACAGATGCAGCTCTGGTCCGTTTCTTGCCGGCGCAGTATACGGATGGAGTTTATCTGCCCCGACAGGAACCGCACCTGCCCAACCCCCGCCAGATAAGCAACACGGCCATGAGCGGACAATCCGGTCTCCTGTCATACAAGAACAGAACTCTTCTCTCCCTGGCCTTCGGTGAGTGTCTTCCTTCATTTAAACTAGGTGCAGCCTGTTGATTGAGACACAGCCAGCTCTTTAATTATAGTTTCAAGACATTTTCAGTAAGATTCCATTTCAGTAAAGGCATCCTGAGTGGAATTTAACAAAGTATGGAAGATTGTTTCCAACATGAAATAAAAAAATGAAAAAAAGATAATTGCCACACAATAACAATAATAATTGTCATCTTTTTTCATGAATTGCGATTTTTCTTCTTCTCACAATTCTGACTTTTTTCTCGCAATTGCGATTTTTTTTTAAATCTCACAATTCTGACTTTTTTCTCGCAATTGTGATTTTTTTTATATATCACAATTCTGACTTTCTTCTCGCAATGGCGCTTTTTTTAATCTCACAATTCAGACTTTTTTTCTTGCAATTGCAATTTTTTAATCTCATAAATATTTTAACACAATTACGTGTTTATATCTCACAATTCAGACTTCTTTTCTCGCAATTGCAAGTTTTTTATCTCACAATTTTGACTTTTTTCTCACAATGGCGATTTTTTTATCTCACAATTCGGACTTTTTTCTTGCAATTGCAAGTTTTTAATCTCACAAATATTTTAGCACAATTACGGGTTTATATCTCACAATTCAGACTTCTTTTCTCGCAATTGCAAGTTTTTAATCTCACAATTTTTTCTTGCAATTGCAAGTTTTTAATCTCACAAATATTTTAACACAATTACGGGTTTATATCTCACAATTCAGACTTCTTTTCTCGCAATTGCAAGTTTTTAATCTCACAATTCTGACTTTTTTCTCGCAATTGTGATTTTTTTTATATCACAATTCTGACTTTTTTCTCGCAATGGCGATTTTTTTATCTCACAATTCTGACTTTTTTTCTCGCAATTGCGTTTTTTTTTTGTTTTTTTTTATCTCACAATTCGGACTTTTTTTCTTGCAATTGCAAGTTTTTAATCTCAAAAATATTTTAGCACAATTACGAGGTTATCTTTCACAATTATGACTTTATTCTTGCAATTGCGAGTTTTTTTATTTCGCAATTATGACTTCTTTCTCACAATTGCGAGATTATATCTCACAATTATTAATTTTTTCTCGCAATTATGAGGTTATATATATACTTTTTTCTCGCAATTGCAAGTTTATATCACAATCATAACTTTTTTCTCACAATTATGACTTTTTTCTCGCAATTTACGAGATTATACTGGTCACTCTTTTCCATGCAATTACAATGAATGGGGACTTTTCGTCCTAATCTTCCTCCACGCTACAGCGCCACTGTACACTACACTTTTCAATCCAATCTAAATTTCTTGCTGATCCATCTGTTTACATGTAGGGTTTTCACTCAGACTGAGCCATCAATCCGATAATATACAGATAATTTTGGTGCATGTAAACGTAGCTAGTGATTGTAGAGGTTCCCAGGTTCACAGCATACTGGTTGGGAAGATTATCAGTGAATAATCATTGAAAATACAGGTTTTAAAATAGAACCATATAGCCCGATGGCTGCTAAAGAAGAACATTTTACATTCCACAAAGATCATTTTATTGCTTAAAACAACATCTATGCACTGGTGCTATTAAGAATTAAGCACTTTATAGAGTTTAATTAAACGGTTTTGCAGCTTCTTTTCAAAAGATGTTTTCTTAGTATTTGAAAAGGTCAAAGAGAATTTGGTTCCGATGGCCACTTTAACACATGCTCTTTATTGCTTCATTAGGTTACCATGTGTGGTCTGAGATCTCAGAATCCCGTAGACCTGGTTGCCCACCTGAGTTCATGCATATCAAAGTCCAAAAAGAAGATCCCGTCTTTGGCTCCAACTCCTCACAACCGGTCCTGCTCCAGTTCCAGAGAGCAGAGTGGGACCCGAGCACGGGCAAAAGTCCCAACAATCCCCGTACACAGGTGCGCATGTAGTCACAATTGACTGTAGGAGATTTGGAATGGGCCTTTTGAGTTTTTGATCTACCCATAATTCATTTCAGGTGAATCACGTGACAGCGTGGATAGATGGCAGCTCCATCTATGGATCTTCCAGCTCATGGTGTGATGCCTTGAGAATGTTTTCCAAAGGACTCTTGGCTTCAGGCCCCTCACAGGACATGCCCAGGCGTAGTAGCAGCGGTTACCTCATGTGGAGTGCGCCGGACCCCAGTAGTACAAGTCCCGGCTCACAGGAACTCTATGGTGAGATAGGGAACAGTTACTTTTTAAAGTTGTAGTACATTCATTTATCACCATACAACCAGTAGTTGCATGGATAATCAGGAAATTTTGGTTTGGTAAGACTTGAAATATCAACTATTTTCTTGTCATGCTTTCTTGTAACATTCCTTACAAAAATGCACCATGGTAAACCATAGTTTCCTCCATGCAATAAAGTATGTGATACAGGGCGGAGTGACTTAAACCCCTTTAGATGTTTTATTTGATTACTGTATTTTCACAATATTGTATGGTTTTATTACTTATTTTTATTCTGTTATGAATACCCTTTAATAAAGTGTTATTGTATTACTCAAATGTCTTAAGTGCATTGCAAGAAGCTCATGAAAATGTTGCATGTTGTGGTTTTCAAGTGCACGTTTTGTGTGCTCTCAGAGTTCGGGAATGCCTGGGCCAATGAGAACATCTTTTCGGTCACTGAGGGAATTATTTGGTTTCGTTACCATAATTACCTGGCCTCCAAACTGTGCAAGGAACACCCCTCTTGGTCAGACGAAGAGCTTTTCCAAAATGCCCGAAAGAGGGTTATTGCCACATTACAGGTAAAGCAAATAGTCCTCAATTACTGACTCACTTCATGTAACAGCACAGCTGCCAATTTGGAGGGATGTACCGCAGTATCCTTCACTTCACATTTCCTCTGAACACTAGGTTATGAATATAGGGACATTGGTCTAGATTTTAGGATTTATGGTGTATGTGTTTTGTCTTTCTTCAGAATATCGCATTCTATGAGTGGCTTCCGGCCTATCTGGGAAAACAAGTGTCTTCCTATCCAGGTGAGTTGTGTGTGTGTGAATGTGCGCGTGCTCAGGTAATCTGTGGTTTGTTTCAGTCTCAGATGACACACCTACTGAAAGTCACACTACAATTTAAGTTCCATTCACTTCCACTCACATATCACATAAAAGTGCTCCTAATATGCTTTTTCAGATATCGTCCATGTAGTGTGTAATATAGCTGTTTGTGAATGTAGAGGACTCGGGCTTGAATAGATATGATAAAACTGACACCATTGTTACTGTTCATATCTCTGTGTATCAAGTGCTGATGAAGACCAATCAGAACAGACTGGGCCATCTGACCAATCAGAGCAGAGTAGACCAATCACAACAGACTGGGCCATCTGACCAATCAGAACAGAGTAGACCAATCACAGCAGACTGGGCCATCTGACCAATCAGAGCAGAGTAGACCAATCACAGCAGACTGGGCCATCTGACCAATCAGAGCAGAGTAGACCAGTCACAACAGACTGGGCCATCTGACCAATCAGAGCAGAGTAGACCAATCACAGCAGACTGGGCCATCTGACCAATCAGAGCAGAGTAGACCAATCACAACAGACTGGGCCATCTGACCAATCAGAGCAGAGTAGACCAATCACAACAGACTGGGCCATCTGACCAATCAGAGCAGAGTAGACCAATCACAACAGACTGGACCATCTGACCAATCAGAGCAGAGTAGACCAATCACAACAGACTGGGCCATCTGACCAATCAGAGCAGAGTAGACCAATCACAACAGACTGGGCCATCTGACCAATCAAAGCAGAGTAGACCAATCACAACAGACTGGGCCATCTGACCAATCAGAACAGAGTAGACCAATCACAACAGACTGGGCCATCTGACCAATCAGAGCAGAGTAGACCAATCACAACAGACTGGGCCATCTGACCAATCAGAGCAGAGTAGACCAATCACAGCAGACTGGGCCATCTGACCAATCAGAGCAGAGTAGACCAATCACAACAGACTGGGCCATCTGACCAATCAGAGCAGAGTAGACCAATCACAACAGACTGGGCCATCTGACCAATCAGAGCAGAGTAGACCAATCACAAGAGACTGGGCCATCTGACCAATCAGAGCAGAGTAGACCAATCACAGCAGACTGGGCCATCTGACCAATCAGAGCAGAGTAGACCAATCACAACAGACTGGGCCATCTGACCAATCAGAACAGAGTAGACCAATCACAACAGACTGGGCCATCTGACCAATCAGAGCAGAGTTTCTATAGAATATATATGTATTATTGTGGTATATCGAACAAAATGAACTCTGGCTGATCACTTGACGTGGGTCAGATGGTCTCTTCCTGTTTAATGGGTGGTTCGAGGGCAGAATATGCTGCAAACGGGAGGAGACTTTATGCGCAAGTCAAAAGGTTGGCTAATTTGTGGTTTGTTAAAACATCTCTTATGGTTTGCGTAACATGTAGATGACAGCATGCAGTCGGCATATACGTCATTACAGGTTAACAGACTGCAAGCATGTCATTTCGTTCTGTCGTTCTACAGGTTATCAGATACATGTTGATCCAGGGATCTCTGCTGAGTTTGAAGCTGCTGCTGTGAGGTTTGGACTGACTCTTGCGCCATCTGGTGTGTATAAAAGGTACATTTCTCAACTATTCACTTTTGTAAAATGTACCTCATCAGTTGAATGTTGAAAGCCTTTTTAAAGCTATTGTTACAAACCACTGTTGATTGTAATATTGAAGTATTTCTATTAAAATCTTAAAGTATTACATTTACTTACACTACCATTAAAAAGTTTAGAGTTTGGTTCTAATTTCAGCATCATTACTCCAATCAAATCATTCTAAAATGCTGATTTGATGCTCAAGAAACATTTCTTATTATTATTATCAGTGCTGAAAACAGTTGTGCTCCTAAATATGTTTGTTTCCAGGATTTGTCAATGAATAGAGAGTTAGTATACATACAAAATCCTCAATTGTATCTGTAATTGTGTTGAAATGTGATTTTGGGGATTCAGAAACAGGACGTGTCACTACGAAAGTGCTTTGAAAAACAATGCAAGTAAATCTCCTGGCCTGCGTTTATGCAACACCTTCTGGAACCGAAATGTGAGTCATAACAGACAGGGTTTGGTTTGGATTATGCGACCATATAATTAAAATTTCATACATTGTGGTTTGCCTGATTTTGTCCCAAAGGATTTCTTTATTATATATTGTATAATTAATTTTTATTTATCAATCTAATTAAATGCAATTTTTGTTTAGAAATGAATGTTTAGAAATTATTTCAATTAAACTGTTTAAATAACAAAAACAACATTAATATCAAGTTATATATGTTTTAGAATCCAAACCTGAGGTCCAGTCAGGATGTAGATGAGCTAATAATGGGCATGGCTTCTCAGATCACTGAGCGCGAGGACAACGTCATTGTCGAGGATTTGAGAGGTTGGTTTTTCTTTTGATTAATTGAAAGTCAGCATGAAACGGAGGTTGCGATAGTCTTTTATTATTTATATTGTGACTTATATCTTAGTGAAACTGCTTCTCGAATAAGAAAAAATGTAGGGCGGGGCTTGATGTCCATCAGGAATTGATTGGATGGTTGTGGTTTGCTATTGGTGGATCTCATGTGAGTGACAGGTTGCTCCGCCCTCATGCCAGAAACACATCATCAGAGAAGAGAAGAAATTATACTGCAAGAGGGATGGGAAGTTTTTTTGATTAAAGATTATGAGGGCACATTAATTAAAGGGATTTTCAATTTTTGGTGAACTGTCCCTTTAAAAAGTGATGTGCAATGATAAATCATTTATAATAAATACTGTATTTTTTGTTTTTTTAAAACAAGAATTGTCCATTTTGATCAATTTTGTGTATGCTTGACATCAAGATCTATTGGTTAATTCATCTTCTCTATTCCCTTTCTTCATTAGATTACATGTACGGCCCCTTGCGGTTCTCACGCTCTGATGCAGTGGCTTTATCCATCCAGAGGGGGCGTGATTTTGGGCTGCCGAGTTATAATCAGATCAGAGCGGCCCTCAACATGCGGCCGGTCAACTCCTGGGAGGAGATCAACCCTAAACTGAATAACACACAGGTGCTGTTTAGAGTATCAATAGGGGCTTTCGCACCAGAGGAACCTTTTCATAGTTCCAAGAACTATTGGCGAAACTACGCAGATTTTGGCGTGTTCGCACCGCAGGAAATGGGAACGATTTTAGTTCTAGGAACTCCTTTTGGGGGAACTAATTTAGCTCCTACTTCCGAGTAGGATCTAATCCAGCATTATAGGAACTACCAGTGATGTTAGTGTACGCTGATTGGCCGAACGCACGCGAAACACCAGCGCCATTTTTTTAAAAAGCCGTGTACACACAGATTATAGGCTATATATTTACTCCACTAACTAACTCTACAAACATGGAAAACAGTGATAGATGGACTTCTTGACCTTTACACTGAGGAAAAAATCCAACTCAACTTTGAGGGGACCAAGCGAAACATGATTATGTATTTCTGCTCAGTTAGCGACATTGGGCATCAACCACACAGCATATGCTAATGCCTTTTCATTACTGTCTACTTTCTATGTATAACAGTTCTATCTAATAACGTATTAGACAGGACTGTTAGACAGATCATAAACTAATGAACACGGAGAATGGGAGCATCAGGCTCCGGCATGGTTCTTCCTAGGGGAACCATTAGTTCTCTGGGAATCACCCTGGTAACTAGTTCCGAGAACTACCCGGTGCGAAAGCTCCTAATGGCATGAACCATCAGCAAACATCTTAATAACAATTACCCCGAACCCCCCTTTATTGTGGCGGCGTTGTTTGCACTTGCAAACGCCACTTATTCAAATGCAAAATGTTCTCTCTCTTTAGTTAAATCACTTTTCACTGCTTTTCAGTTGTTAAGGGAGCTGGCAGAGTTATATGAGAACGACACCTCCAGACTAGAGCTGTTTGTGGGAGGCCTTTTAGAAACACATGAAGGACCAGGTCCAGTGTTTTCTGCCATCATCCTGGACCAGTTTGAACGCATAAGGAATGCTGATCGCTTCTGGTTTGAGAACAGACAAAATGGGTGGGAAAATTTCTGGTGATGATTACGTAAAAAACAAACATGTCAATTTGGTCAGACGAGTACACGTAAAAGGTATTTCGGGCTAAGTATCGACTGCTTTCTCTCAGGTTGTTCACTGAGGAGGAGATCCGAGCCATACAGAACACCACATTTCATGATGTCATTCTGGACGTCACCAGTGCAGAGGAGGGCGACATTCAAAAGAACGCGTTCTTCTGGGTGGACGGTAATAAACAACTCACACGCATCAACATATTCCACACACACACGCACACATAAAAAAATAATATTGAAAAGTCATGATATGTTTATTTTGGGCTTTTTGTACAGGTGATCCCTGCCCCCAGCCTCAGCCAATCAGAGCCTCCGATCTTCACCCCTGCACAAAGGCCGTCTCTGTGAGTTACTTTGACGACAGCAGCAAAGCTGGTTTTGGCGTAACAGTGGTGGTGCTGTTCCTGTTTCCTGTTGGTCAGTGTTATTCATAATTTACTTGTATGCAGTAAAGATGCAGTAAGCGATTTTTGAGAAACAGGGCTGAAAGTGGATCGGACCGAGCACCAAAACACACTTGTAGCCAATCAGCAGTAAGGGGCGTGTCCACTAATGAGAGGGGTGGTGCCTGTGCTGCATAGCGTGTTTGTGAATTTAGGGGCGGGGATATCAAGATAGGGGTGTGGTCCTTTTGGGCAGGGGCGTGTTTGTTTTGGTGATTTAAAATATCAACAGCGTTTCTCAGAAATTACGAACTGCACCTTTAAACTATAATTGAATTACATCAGAGAATGTCTAATAGGAAGAGAATTGGCACTCTCTGCTTACTTCCGGGTTCTGGATTGGTTGCAGTAACACGTCTCTGTCCATGCGGGGGCGCTCGCGAGCGAGTGCAGAATGAATGGAGGTCTATGGCGAAATACCCCTCAAAACCCACTTTTCTCAGGATATAATTTTTTGTCTAGTAATTTGAATGTTGTATTCGAAAGAAGATGCAAAGAAATTACACATTGCTGGGTGTTAGATTTTTTTAGAGTCACTTATTTGGTTTAAAAAGTCTTTTAAAATGTCAATGACGTCAGAATGCTAGCGTGTTATGGGCAACAACAACTCAACCTGTAAGAAATAGAAAAGAAATAAGTACTCGTTCATTCAACTTTCGACCTATAACCCATGTTGAACTTGCAAAACCTACAATAAAATCTGAGATTTCTCAACGGCATTTGGGTGAAAGAGACACATTTAGCCGTCTAGCCCCATTGACTCCCATTCAGTCTGCACTCGCTCGCGATCACCCCCAGTGGAATTCTAATGGAACTGCAACCAAAATCAATACAATGGGGCTGAATAGGGAGTGCCAAGGCTCTCCGTAGACGGGCTCTGATTACATGTATTTACTTCAGGCAATTGTATTTGATCTGGAATTATAAAAGTATTTATGTATGAATGTATATTTTTTTTATTAAATCCAGGGGAAAAACAACAATGTAATAAAAGTATTTTATGTAATAATAATTATGTATTTTAATATTTTGTTTCAAAAAAAGATTGGAATGTTATGAAATAAAAATAAACTATTTATTTATTTATTTATTTATATATTTTATTTACTATTTTTTGTAAAAAAAAAAAAAAAATCATTTAAAAATTTTTTATTTCACTTTCAAGGTTTTGTTTGCCAAAAAACGGTCACAAGTTACCTGTTAGTTAATATAATGCATATGCCAGCCAAACATTTTTCAACACACATACTTTTTCTGATCTCTCGACAGTAAGCTACATAGTAGCTTGTGTAGTTGCTCATGTTCGGACGGCCAGATACAAACGATTCCAAAAGAAGCTCAAAGGTTCCACAAAACACAAGGAACCTGCTCATGGAACTTCTGGTCAGTAACATCACCTGCAATGTCATGTTGGCCTGTTATGCCAATGAAGATAAGTTTATTAACTTCTGGGTTTTTTTTTTTACTTTTGTGTTCAGCCAAAGAGTGGTTGGGGCACAATACGGCACCCCGACAAGTCACTCTTGCGTTCAACGAGAAGAAAGTATTCCAGACCTTTGATGAGAACGGCTCTCTTCTCAGCTCTCACAGCTTCGGCAATCAAGAACACCTGAAAGTGATAATACCCAATGACCATCAGCATCGTTCTCTACTCTTGAAGATCCCCAAAGAGTATGATCTGGTAAGAATTCGGTTGTTCATTCTGCTGTCATCATGCAACGAATGCTCAATGAGGCATTAAGTTGGATTTCTGGCCGAAAGGTTTTGTTCTTTGAGGACGTTGGTCAGAGGTCAGAGTTCTTAAATCACCTGAGATCTGAGCTGGACGGCAGAATTCAGAGTCTAACTGTGATGGAAATGAGTGAGAAAGAAATTCTTAGAGATGCAGTGACCAGAGAACAGAGGGAACAGATTGTGGAGACATTCTTCAAGCATGCTTTTTCAAAGGTATAACATAACTTTCTGTTGTTTCTTTATATGTCTGAAGGTCATTTTGTCCTCATTCCACTGGCAATGTGTCACAAAGTTGAGAGGAAGCATCTTACATGTCTTTTTTGACTCCAGGTCTTGGACATTAATAAAAGTGATGCAGGAGACTTGAGCAATAGGACCCGAGAAGCTTTACAGTGTGAGCTCACGCGAGCTGAATTTGCCAGAGTGTTCGGTCTGAAGCCTGACTCGCTCTTTGTACAGTCTATGTTCACACTGGCTGACAAGGACGGTAACGGATACCTTTCCTTTCAGGAGTTCCTGGATGTTATTGTGATTTTTATGACAGGTGAGGTTGTTCAGATTTTTTATATGGTAGTTTAGTGTTAATAACTTAAGACTTATCGCCTCTGGTCCATAAATGTTGTTACAATATAATTTTATAAAACTACAAAGTTAACACCACTACAATGTTACAGTGTTACATTACGATGATACAATGCTACAAGATTACCTTGTTACATTGTTAGGATCATGTTACAAGTGTACTATTTTAAACTGTTACAATGTTACCATTTTTACAGTGTAATGTTACAATGTCACATTTTTGCAATTTTACAGTGTTGGTGTTACAGTGTTACTATGGTAAATGCTACAAAATTGCCTTGTCACATTGTTAGGATGTTACATTTTATAGTTTTATGATGTTACAGTGTTACAATGCTACAAAGTTGCCTTGTTATATTGTAAAATGTAAAATGTGACATCCTAACAGTGTTGTTACAAGGCAACTTTGTAGCATTGTAACATCATGAAACTATAAAAATGTAACATCCTAACAATGTGACAAGGTAATTTTGTAACACTGTTACATCAACACTGTAAAACTGCAAAAAATGTGACATCCTAACAGTGTTACAATGTTAAAATGCTACAAAATTCCTTCTTACATTGTTGGGATGTAACAATTTTGTAATTTTGCAGTGTTACAACGTTACCTGGTCATGTTGTTAGAATGTTTTACAGTGTTATTATGTTATGTTGATAAGAGCGTTCCAATGTTTGATGTTTTTGGCTTGCAAATTCAGGCACTCCAGAGGAGAAGTCTAAGCTTCTGTTTTCAATGCATGATATCAAAGGAGATGGCTTCTTGTCCAAGGAAGAGTTCACTTCCTTACTCAGGTCGGTTCAGATGTCAGATCCTGTTTTTTGAGCCTTGAAGAAAAAAGTTACCAATCTGTGCAAAGAATTTTTGATAATCACCTGAACTTTGTGACTCAGATGATATAAATCAATAAAGTTCCTCTGAAAGATTTGGTGTTTGGTGTTTTAAGCCCCCAACGGCGCCTTCCAGGCAGAGAGGGGATGGGTAGGTTTAAGGTTGAGGGTAGGGTTAGCTGCCTCTAAGGAGCCATTGGGGGCTTAAAACACCATCGAGCAAAAGATTTCTTATTTCTGCTAGACGCATTTTCTCCTTTCTTGTGCAGGTCTTTCATTGATATCTCTGGAAGTGCTCTATCTAAGAGTCAGGCTGATGATGGCATAGCAGCAATGCTTCAGGCCGCTGGCCTTTACAACAAAGATTCCTTCTCATGGGAGGACTTTCACTTTCTGCTGCGAGACCATTCAGCTCAGCTCAATATTAAAGGTGAAGGATATATTTTTCTTTATGCTCTAATCCCCCATATGTCTCTATAATTCTAGGTACACTCAACACAGAGGTATTTTTCTTTGAAACGGCTGTGCATGTATTCTCAGGAATGGAAGTACTTGGTAAGAAAAAACTAGCCAGACAACAGCGAGTGTCTTTCATTAAGAAAAATGGGTAAATATATAACATTGTACTCATTTTAAAAAGTGCCATATGAGTTTTCTGTAACATAGCTGATTGTTGTTGATTTTCTTTTGTAGTTCTTCATCAGTGGAAGAGCTTACTCACAGGGCTGAGGGGGAGCAAGGCCAGGAACTTCGTCAAAGACAGACCAAGACGTTAATGTATGATATCTCTGTCGTGGTCATTTTAGAGCATGTGTTGCATTATGCAACATGTTCTGACATGTGTATGGTCATTAGGAGCTCAGCTAGGTGTTAGATTTAAGCCTTTGTGAAACCTGTCATTTGTTGGTTATTGAGAAATGTGGCAATCAGTATTTGTGGGAACTGATGCCATTCTGTGACATAATGTCCGCCAGGTTTAATTTAAAACGTCATCATCTTGAGTTGACTTTCTATCTAGTTAGTCATCCACCTGTTTGCCTGTCTAATTAGTTAGTTATCTATCTGACTGTCTATCTATGTAGTTAGTGAGTTATCCACCCGTCTGTCTGACTAATTTAGTTAGTTATCTCTCTGACTGTCTTTCTATCTAGTTAGTTATCCACCTGTCTGTCTGTCTAATTAGTTCAAAAGACAGCCATACAACTAACTAATTAGACAGACAGATAGGCGGACAACAATCTAGATAGTTATCTATCTGGCATTCTCTCTATTTAGTCAGTTATCCACCATTCTGTCTAATTAGTTTTCTGTCCATCTGTCTAACATACCAACTAGCAAGACTTATACACATACAGTATACAGATAAAATCACGAATCTGTTACATATAGTGACCCGAGTCAGAACAGGCTTAAAGGGTTAGTTCACCCAAAAATGAAAATTCTGTCAGTAATTACTCACCCACATGTTGTTCCAACCCCGTAAGACATTCGTTCATCTTCGGAACACAAATTAAGATATTTTTGATTAAATCTGAGAGCTGTCTCACTCCTCCATAGGCTTCTAAGGGACTGAAACTTGCTGGCCCAGAAAATGTATTAAAGACATCGTTAAAGGGTACATAACATGCACAGTTTCACCTAATCTCATGTTAATCTTGAGTACCTATAGAGTAGTAGTGCATCCTTAATATCTCAAAAAGTGTTTAGTTTTATTATATTTAGAAAAGAAAAATACAGCTTTCCGATTCTCTCCGGAAAAAGCCGAGGTCCTGGAGGCGGAGCTATAGAGTCAAGCGGTAGTGCTTGATTTCCAGCAAAAGACAGAAATCTGATCCAGTTGTACTTACATGAATGGGGTCTTTTATCACTGGGACCGCTCCACGTTTTAATAGCAAACGATTTGCAAATCCAGCGTCGACCTGAGCCTTGTTAATAAAACATTCGTCACTGAAACGACCAGAACACACAACCGCACTTCCTACACTCCGTTGCTGCCCCGGAAAAACAAACTGCATCCACTGTTCCTGTAACACTGGGTTCTTTGGAAAACTGAACACGGTAAGCTTTCCCTCACATCCAAATACACACTTTTTTGGAGACATTCTTGAACAAATCCTATGCAGCGCTGCCGATGATTTCCTGTTGAAGCGCGTTGATGTGCGCGGTCTCGCTCTCCTCTAGTCGACGTGCTCGCGGGCGAGCTTTTCCGAGAGAAATGCTCATATAAGGAGTTGCACTCTGATCTACGTCATTAGATCCACGATCTAAAAAAAAACAGCCGAAACTTGTACCAACCCGGAAGTAAGATTTTCAGCATAGAAATTCTCCGTTATTCGTCCAAAATATTTTTTTAAAACTTTGCCCATGTTTAGCATGAGAATCTATCTCTTTAACACTGTAAACAACTCTGAATACATGAAACACCATTGTACCCCCCCTTTAAAATAGTCCAAGTGACTCCAGTGGCTCAATCTTAAGTTTATAAAGCGACGAGAATACTTTTTGTGTGCAAAAACAAACACAAATAACGACTTTATTCCACTTTTCATTTCCTTCTCTCTGGGCCTCGAGTCTTTTCACGTAGTGTTTAAGCGTAGCGCGTCTGTGTTGTACGTCACGTAGTTTTTGCCACATAATTAAAATGTTCAGTTTCCCCAGAGTTGGACAAAGCAACCCCAAGGTGTACGTGAGTCCTCAGAGAGAGCGCTACAACCGAAACCCAGTGAAGAAATGGATCCAGCAGTTCAAGCGCTTCATCGAAAACTACAGGAGGCACATCATTTGCGTGGTCATTATGTACGGGATCACAGCTGGACTAGCACTGGAAAGATGCTACTGTAAGTGTCCCATCTCTTTTCATCATTGAATGTTGTATTGTACATTTTTAAGGCATTTTATTGTACATTTAAATGTATTATGATCATGTTGAATTGGTCATGCATTTTGACACTGGAGTTCCACACTAACGGTTGCAAACCAATAGCGATGTTTTTAGACTATGGTTTACAGGCCCACGCCAGTGGCGTCCCAGAGACCTCCATGGTGGGCGTGCTTGTGTCTCGCGGTTCTGCGGCCGCCATCTCCTTCCTGTTTCCCTACATGCTCCTCACCGTGTGCCGTAACCTGATAACCATGTGCAGAGAGACTTTCCTGAACAGATACATCCCATTTGATGCGGCCATTGACCTTCACCGCCACATGGCTATAACTGCTGTCATCCTCTCAGGTCAGGGGAGAAAAATTCCCTCTGCGTGCAAAACGCCTTTTGGGAATACTTTAACTTCCTTGTGTGCCACATAAAAAATGACTACATAATCAATCCAGTGGAACTTATATCACCATATTGTTGCTTTAACAATTTGTATGTCCGCCAAGTCTTGTGTAAGTTTATGGCATATATGACTCAATGATTACATTTAATGACCAGGTTTCAAAGTTCCATTGTGTATTGTAACTTCCTCAAAGTGATATGTAATACATTCATTATATTTATGCACTTGTTATTTGGTCATTAATAATTTTATTTCTTTAAATTGTATTTTTGTGCCATAGTTGTTCACAGTATGGGTCATGTGGTCAACGTTTACATTTTCTGCATCAGTGACCTCAGCATTCTTGCCTGCTTGTTTCCTAGAGTGTTCTCCAACAATGGGTAATTCATATTATTGATTGAAGTATTGGATTGATCTTGACATATAAAATAGACAGATGGATACGATAGATATCCTTTCATAGAAAGATAGATAGATAGATAGATAGATAGATAGATAGATAGATAGATAGATAGATAGATAGATAGATAGTAAGACAGATTGATACGATAGATGGATGGATGGATGGATGGATGGACAGATTATAGACTATTAATAAACTAATGCTGTGTGTTGATCATTTGCAGGTCTGAGCTTCCATTAAAATGGACCTTCTGGTTTTTCAAGACAGTTCCTGGTATGGCTGCATATTCAGTATTCAATTAATAGACTGAATGTATTATTTTTGTGGATGTATGTTTTGTGTGTTCTTTTTAAACCTCTGGGTTTCTTTCTTTTTTTTCTGTCAGGTCTCACTGGGGTGCTTTTGCTGCTGATTTTTGCTTTTATGTACGTCTTCGCGTCACACTATTTCAGACGCATCAGCTTTAGAGGATTCTGGATTACACACCACCTTTATGTGCTCGTCTATGTCCTGGTGAGGGGGGAAAAAGCACACCACTAGTTTCATGAGTGTTTGAGGTTCAGTATTGTGTACTGAGAAAAAATAATGGTAGTAGGAGAAATCATAACAGTGTACCGGAGGCTGTAGGATTTTTAATTGTCTTTTTGTTAGACACTTCAATTGTTTATTTGCTTGTCCTGGAAAACTTTTGTTTTTTGTGTGTGACTTGAGGTGAAGAGGATAAAATTAATAATGTTTATATCAAGACTACAATCCCTCAAAGTTGCAATTTACTGTATCATTGAACAACTATAATGAAATTATAGTACGTTGAGGACAAATTAACATGGTTACACTTCATTTCGATAGTCTACTATCGAAACAAAGTGTATCCATTAATATGAACATATTTAATAATACTCTTTAATGCATACATTATTAAACTACAATGGAAAAATATTACCATAAATCATTTTATTATATATATATTTTTATATATATATATAAAAATACTGGGAATTTTATTTTGATTTGTTTGCTTGATTGTTTTGTTTTGTTTTTAAAAATACTGGGAATGTTATTTTTAGTTTTGAAGTGAAAAGAAACGGCAACAATAATTCATTTTTGTCGGTTGTATGTGTTTGTTTGTTTGATTGTTTTGTTTTGTTTTGTTTTAAAAAAGACTGGGAATGTTATTTTTAGTTTGGAAGTGAAAAGAAACAGCAACAATAATTAATTTTTTGTTTGTTTGATTTTTGTTTTGTTTTGTTTCTTTTCAAAAAAGACTGGGAATGTTATTTTAGTTTTGAAGTGAAAAGAAGCAGCAACAATAATTATTTGTATTTGTTTGAATTTTGTTTGATTTGTTTGTTTGATTTTTGTTTTATTTGTTTGTTTTGTTTTGTGAGAGAGTTACACATCTGACTTCCCCTCTTTCTCTCGCCTCCTGTGACAGACGGTGATCCACGGCAGCTACGGCCTCCTTCAGGAGCCCCGCTTCCACATCTACCTGATCCCCCCAGGCCTCCTCTTCCTCCTGGACAAGCTCATCAGCCTCAACAGGAAGAAGGTGGAGATCCCAGTGGTGAAAGCCGAGCTCCTGCCCTCAGGTAGACGACACTCAGGCTCAGCAGATACAGCACAAAGCTCTTTTATCTGCGAGTCTCTCAGGGCCCGAGCACACAGCGCTCTGTCATGTGCTGTAAAGTGTCACTCCTAATTGCTCTGGCTGTGAAATCATACAGCATCTCACAACAGGGAATCTCAAGTCAAATTCAGGAGTCTATTCAAAATGAAATTAAACACGCACAAACAAGTGTCCTGTCATATCACATCTCTGTTGTCAAATATGTTTAAAATCACCAGTTATTCTGAGGTAACAATGATAACAAACCCGCTTCTCAATTCCTTTGAATTGGCAGATGTAACATACCTGGAGTTTAAGCGTCCTCAAGGTTTTGTCTACCGCTCGGGACAGTGGGTACGTATCGCATGCCTGGCGCTGGGCACGGATGAGTACCACCCCTTCACCTTGACCTCCGCACCCCACGAGGAGACCCTCAGCCTTCATATCCGTGCAGTGGGACCCTGGACAAGCAAACTCAGAGAGGCCTACACCCCTGAGAAACTCCAGGAGCTTGGAGGATATCCCAAGGCAAGGATGGAAAGTTTATGTTTGGATTATATAGATGGAATAAACCGGAATGCACATGGTTATGCCAATAAAAATGATTTTTATGGATCAGATCAGAAGGTAAAATGCCCAAGCCAGACAAGCCACAATTTTTATTATATTATATTATATTATATTATATTATATTATATTATATTATATTAGTTATGTAAGGGATAATGTAGAGCGAGGCGGTTGTTATAGCGAATACAACCCCGACAGGCTGATCAGGACAATCTTGTATTAGCCAGAAGGGGTTGTATTTGCTATAACAACCGCCTCACTCTACATTATCCCGCTTATTACATAGCTACCTACCAAATAAATCAATAATTTGACACAAAATATTGATTTAAAAAGGAGTTTATTGATTTAAAAACGATTGTATTGCTTCCGCTAAAGAAAATAGTCCGTTCCGTCTCTACGGTTAGAATCCTGTGTCCATAGCAACGCTCTGTTTTTCATGGCAACGGTATCTTATACTTCGCAGCGGTGTGTTATCAAGAAATAACAGACCGCATTCTACATTAGAATTCAACCAAGCCATGTAATAAATTATATTATATTATATTATATTATATTATATTATATTATATTATATTATATTTTTATTTGCTGTAAAATCGATTAATCGCAATTAATCGCATCTAACAAAAGTTTGTAAATATATGTGTGTGTGCATATACATAGGCATATATATATATATATATATATATATATATATATATATATATATATATATATATATACTGTGTATATATATATATACATACAAACATTTCATGTTAGATGTGATTAATCGCGATTAATCGATTTTAGCGCACATAATATAATATAATATAATATAATATAATATAATATAATATATTTTTTGGGCTTGTCTGGCATTTTACCTTAAGAAACTACTACCTGATCTGATTTTTATTGGCATGTAAATATATATTTTTATTTTTATTTTTTTAAATTATTTATTATATTATGCACTAGTTATATTACATGTGGTGACTTTTTATTCACAAACATATAGTATAAATATAAATGTAAAAGTATATGGTTTAAATTGAACAATAATTCGCACACAGCTGTATCTGGACGGGCCGTTTGGGGAGGGTCACCAGGAGTGGACAGACTATGAGGTGTCAGTGCTGGTGGGTGCTGGGATTGGAGTCACACCCTTCGCTTCCATCTTAAAAGACCTGGTCTTCAAATCTTCAGTCAAGGTCAAATTTCAGTGCAAAAAGGTACAGTTTCCTTCTTTTTTTTAAACATATATTTTTTGAACGTCCCTTGATTGAAGTTTTAAAAGATGCGTGTCCTCCGGCTCCAGGTGTACTTTATCTGGGTGACGCGGACCCAGCGTCAGTTCGAGTGGGTGTCTGACATCATCAGAGAGGTGGAGGACATGGACGGCCAGGAGCTGGTGTCAGTGCACATCTACATCACACAGCTGGCTGAGAAATTCGATCTCCGCACCACCATGCTGGTAAACCCACTGGGCCCTATGATACACTCGGCGCAATGAAGCGCCAAGCGCAAGTGTGTTTTGCTAGTCTCAGCCCGACGCAGTTATCATTTTCACGTCCTGCGCCACGTTGTTTAAATAGCAAATGCATGTGCGCCCATGGGCGTGCTGGTCTGAAAACGAGGTGTGTTCAGGTGCACTGTTGGCGCGTTGCTATTTTGAAGTCATTGACCAACTGAAACCTGGTCTAAAGTCAAAGGGGCAGTATTTTTTTTTTGTTATTTAAGGAGCGCGTTAGTAATGTGTGCTTATAGGCGGGTCCACAACGCACGCACACTCTGATTATTACACACACAGGGTGTGCAGCAGCACACAGACTAGACAAATATTAAAAATAAAAGGATTACAATGTAAAAGATTAAAATTGTGTACATAAAGATATGGTGAATCCGGCTTGTCCTTGTCCTCTGCTTGTGTGCTTTAACCTCGCGCACGATCAGATCCGTTGCTCTCTGGAGACGCGTTCAGTTTTAACGCTTACAAATTCCACCATGTAAATAGCGAATCTGCCATGGCACGAGCGCAACTGGCTTTTAAAGGGAATTGGAGATGAGACTCTGATTGGTTTATTGCACGTAAAGCCCAAAATACACCCTTTATTTATTAAGAGAATAGGGACAACCCTTTTAGACCATGCGCCGGGAGCGCCGACCATTTTCCCCGTCGTTAAACTAGCAAAAGTGGATTCGGACACGACCTAAGTGAACTTGTGGCGTGCGCTTTAGACCATGCACTTAGATCCATAAAATAGGGTCCTTGTGTTTATATGAGAATGAGTTTATGACTTAACACAATTGGTTTATATGGTTATTATCCATTCCACTAAACTACTGTGACATAATTTAAAGCATCTGAACTGCTATGAAGTCATGTCTGGTAATTTCTCTTTCTCTTTTAAAGTATGTTTGTGAGCGGCACTTTCAGAAGGTGCGGAACAGGAGTCTGTTCACCGGCCTGCGGTCCGTCACACACTTCGGTCGCCCACCCTTTCTGGCTTTTCTCAGCTCGCTACAGGAAGTTCATCCAGAGGTCAGAAATACAGTTCATTTCCCTAAATTACAGCTTTTCCGTTAAACTCTCACTGCTACATTTTTTTAATCATCCAGTATCAGTAAATATCTGTGATTTGCATGGAATCCTGTGAAGGAAGTCATTTTTATTTTAAGTTATTCAGTCATATAATTTAATCAATGTGGCAGTTATCAACCTCACATACGCAATTCATGAGCGGTTCTTTCTACTCTTGCTCAAAGGTGGAAAAGATTGGCGTGTTCAGCTGTGGTCCTCCCGGTCTGACTAAGAATGTCGAGAAGGCCTGCCAGCAAATGAACAAACGTGACCAGACACATTTTCTTCACCATTATGAGAACTTCTAGACCGTCTATGTGGGAATTATTTAAGGAATAACTGTTAGCAAATCATTTAGTAATCAATATTTATTCATTTTATAAGGGCTGGACTATAAGTGTGAGTTTTCTAGCTGTTTTACAGCCAACATTTCTAGTTGGTCAAATAGAATTATAAAGCAGTCATCAAATCACAAATTAGTTTTAGTAACAAACATATTAGGGGTGCATTTCATTCAAAGAAATTGATTACTGCCAGAGGAAAGATATTTTGTTATGCTAAATTAATCATTTTTAAAGCTCTCTGTCTGAAAGTACATTTGTTATGCATTTTTTATAATGGATGATCAATAAATTCAGTATTATTACATTTTTGACTGTATTGTAGTTGTCATTTGAGTCTCATTATCATTGTCACATGATGCAATAAACTGTTTAAAATCACTGTCGCTGATATAATGGTTTTAAGCATGGAAAATATAAATGTATTATACTGTAAAAAAAATTATATGATCAATAAGTTATGACAGCATATGTTTTTACATTGCTTTAACTCATCACAATAAGTTAAGACATTTTCACCTTTTTTTGATAAAAAAGTTATACAAGATTCATTTTTTTCAAAAATTCATTTTTTTAAAGTCAGTTTAATGTAATTTAAGTTGAAATTACTTAAACATACAAGTTGATTGTACTTAAAAATTTAAGGCAGCATTTTTTTTTGTGTATATGCAATGTCTATGGGCACAACTATAATGTGTATGTGAGTGATTTATATTATATTTATTATATTGTAATATATTATATTATATTATATTATATTATATTATATTATATTATATTATATTATATTATGTTATATTATTATCGGTATATTATAGGCCTATATTTAGAAAAGTTGGAGAATATACCAGTTATTTTCAAACATTCATTTTATAATAGGAATAAGGCAACTTTTTTTTTTTTTTTTTTTTTACAAAAAATCTAATTGTTCCCTCATTTTAGAAAGGAAATCTTTCTTTTTCTAAAGTATCAGAGGCAGATGGTCTGTCTATTATGTTTTACATGCATTTATTTATATAAGGAATGGATTAATAATGAAGAAATCTACACACTTTTTTCTACACAGAATTTTTTGCGATTATTTCATTTATAAAGCATTTTGGAACATTGAACATGAATTTTTCTTAGGAAATATTATTAAAATGGTTAACTATTAATATCAACACTTTTAACAGTTTTCCCATGAAAGCAGGCAGTGTTGAGAGATGATTGAGGGACGTCACTTTTTATTGATTGCACAGTTTAGTTTAACAGTCATAACTTTTCAGAATAATTCAGATATGAAAGGCTTGGCTGCCCGTGCCCGATAGATATTATTTGCTCAATCGATCTATATCTAGTGGACTTGAGTTTTTAGTGGAAGGTGTTATTATTCATGACCCTAATAAAATAAAAATACTTTATATATATATATATATATATATATGCATGAGTTAAAAACATAGTTTTAATTCTGTTTTATTATTATTTCATTTCACAACAAAAATGTACATTATCATTGAAACTTGGTTAAGGTATTTATCTGATAGAATTATTTAGCAAAAAAGGCAAACTACAGCTACAGGTTTTATTTTTCAACGCAAAACAAAAAATGCTTAGAAAAAAAAGCTCACAGGAAAAAAGCATTGACTACAACATAATCAGTTATTAATATTTTGTTGTTCTGTCTGGTTTTTGCATATGTTCATAATTTCTTTGTATGACAGCCTGGACAAAAATGTTTCACTGCATTCTCACAAATAAAACAATTGACTCCAAGCACAACTACACAATATGCATTACAAAAATCTTTAGGGGAGAGTGGGGTGATTTGTGCCAGGGGGGAAGTAGTTCCACCCTTGTTTCTGGAAAACCGTAGAAGAAATTGGTCATATGACCACATCATTTTGAAAAGCAATCACTTTTACTCGTCCTCCAAAGAAGGGAGACACATGGCATGAGAGTTAAGCATATTTTAGTGCAAAAAACTATTTTTTCCCTTTCAAAGTAAAATTTCTATGATTAAGGTTTTTTGATTGTAGTGTCTGAAAAATTATAGACAAGTTTGAAAACATTTCACACATGTTTTAGTGCATTAGTAGGCTACACAATGAGTCTATACAGTTAGCATGATGTTAGCTCTTAACTGCTGGATCATGCTAGTTTTTCAAACTTGTGGGTCTGGGGTGATTTGTGCCAAAGGGCCTGGGTTAAGTTGTGCCAGATCCAGACCACCTAGACCTACATACTCACAGGGGATAATCTTGAGAAGTGAGGAGATGGGCATGCCTCATCATTGTTTGACTTAGGCCTGCCTGCTATTTGTTTAATTTAGCTAACACTGATTTCAATGTTCAATTTCAATGTTATTAAAGAGAAGTTTTATTCAGTTTTTAAGTGGCCTATGTCACAATAGGATGTTTAGAAATTAGCCTAGTCACTTTATTCTTATACGTTACATAATTGACAGACAGCGCTATGTCAACAGGCATCTATTGCCAAAGCCTTTTTGCCTGAAATGATTCACAAATATCATATATTGTGTTGCTATGGTGCTCTAAATGGTTGCTAGGGCGTAGCTTGATAGCTTCACAATGATCCTGAGAGACTGATTGGTCGTCTGAGTAAAATGAGCCCGCCCCCTTGTCTCTATGACACTGTGATCCAGAGTTATGTTCAACACAAAATCCCTATGCAATTGACCATAGTAGGAAAAACGCATGCTATGGTATTCCAGGGTGACAATATCTAAATAAACCTTAAATTAGTCATTTTGTATTGAATTTATCTTGCTTTCATATAGCATTACGGTTCATAACATTAAAATGTTCTGTTTTACTTCAGAAATCACTGGCACAATTTACCCCCAATGTATTCCCCCAAAGGCACAACTTCCCCCGCACCAGGGGCAAGTTGTGCCATGAGACCACTTTTTTTCCAAGAGCTATATTTCTGAAACAATTTATTTCAGATCCAAAGTTATTGTTCTCAGGGATGCACCACATCCTGAAATATATGTACATCCTTAAGTTGAAGGCATTACTGCCATGGCCTCACTTTAAAGTCACTTTGAGTAAAAACTGGCACAACTCACCCCACTCTCCCCTACCACATGCTTAAAAATATTTGAATAAAGAGTGAAGATGTCAACTTTCCTAGACCAGACATCACGCTTGGACAATATTGTATATGTGAAATAAAAGACTAAATAGAATAATAACAAAATAAAAGAGTTGAATATTTACAGGCTATATATTGTGCTTCGTTTCCTTTGTCCTCTGTGTGACTCATTTCCATAAAAATGTCTCAATTTACGGGAAGAAGTGGCAGACGTGCAGAGATGTCATATTAGTGTGACTGGACACACACGCGCACACACACACACACACACACACACACACACACACATATATATATATTTATTACATGGCTTGGTTGAATTCCAATGTAGAATGCGGTCTGTTATTTCTTGATAACAGACCGCTGCGAAGTATAACACACCGTTGCCATGAAAAACAGAGCGTTGCTATGGACGCGGAACGGACTATTTTCTTTGGCGGAAGCAATACAATCGTTTTTAAATCAATAAACTCCTTTTTAAATCAATAATTTGTGTCAAATTATTTATTTATTTTGTAGGTAGCTATGTAATAAGCGGGATAATGTAAAGCGAGGCGGTTGTTATAGCGAATAACAACCCTTTCAGGCTAACAACCGCCTCGCTATACATTATCCCGACCCTTACACACACACACACACACACACATATATATATTCATGAATGGTTACAGTGGTTTCATTTAAATTTTATATATTTTTAATGCCAAACTTGTGTATTTGTTATTACAACACACACACACACACACACACACACACACACACACACACACACACACACACACACACATATATATATATATGTGTGTGTGTGTGTGTGTGTGTGTGTTTTGTAACACACACACACACACACACATATATATATATATATGTGTGTGTGTGTGTGTGTTTTGTAATAACAAATACACAAGTTTGGCATTAAAAATATATAAAATTTAAATGAAACCACTGTAACCATTCATGAAAACTTGAAGTTTAATGGCCACCATGAAAGAAATATCAAAACGAATCAATTCAAGCATTAATCATAAGCGAAGACTTTCAAGAAGTAAATGGTTAATGATTTTTTGGGTAAAGGATAATATAACAATAAAAATTTACAGTGGCAATGATGCTAACCCAAATCTAGTGACAAGGGGATGAATCTTCTATTCATTTTTCTGAAGAAACTTCCTGATGATGTAATAGAGGAGGTGTATTATTATCAAACATTTTAGTGAAACACATTTTTTATTATGGAACTGATAACTGAGGGTTGGGTCGTCACGTATGCATCCTGAAACATTTTTCAGTGGAATATTACCCGATTGATTCACTTTCCACTGCAGTGGGAAAATCAGTCATTATTAAATGCAATAATGAAAGTCTTAAATGAAAAAAAAAGTGACAGTATCAATGATGGCATCTGATGGTAGCCTACCATAGTCCTTTTATAAGGCGTGACAACCAGCCTGTTGTCTCATTATAGCATAACATTTAGTCAGGGTTGGTCTTATTTTTGTACCATTAAATTCAGTATAGGTTGCTTACAACTTTAATAACATATTAACCTAAATTGGTGCCAAAATTCTAAACTGTAGGCTATTGTATTGGCATTATTTAATGCTTACTGGAACTGCATATCTGAGTCAGAGGGATAGCATGATGTTTATATAAAAGGGAGGATTTAAAGAGATAGGCTACATGCTAAAATAATACAGATAACATCACGTTATCAGCAAGCTTGACGTCTGCTAGCAAACATCATTTAGGCTAGGCTACTGGTTACGGATGTTTCCGTGATGTTTACTGCATGAGTAAAGCTTTTATAGTCATATACATTTAATCATGACAGTTCCATATCACTTCGAGTTCCGAGTTATTCCAAAGGTCCTTACAGCTTACAACAGCAAAAAAGCCAAAACCCTCAACGACACTGAGCAAGCGAATAAATATAGGCCTAGTAGCCTAAACAATAGGATAAAAACAACAAATTATTTCCATGTTTTATTGTGCACGGAAAGCACTCTCTTTCTCCCATAGCGGGAAAGTAGTTTGACATTCGTTAGACATTCAGTTTTATTTGTGAGTTAAGTTTTTTAGCATTTTTCGTTTTTCTCTGTGTATTGAATTCTTCGCGTCAGATTGAACCGCGAGGGAATGCTTTGTTACTTTATTTTATTACAACCACATAAACTCCTCGAATCCAGTCATTTTTTGTGTATTCGTGGTCCAAATGCAACAAAAGGCCTAAGACCACTCTGATGAACACTCACAATGTTTTGTAAAATTTTTAAAAATTAGTTTTGGGATCAAAATGACCTGAGGGAAGAATAATTAAGCAATTCATATAGTATCAAACTAATAGTAAAATACTTAGAAAATGTCCATTTTAGAGCACAAGTTTAGTATTTTAAAATTAGCATTTTGTAACTTTTATAATAATTTTATAACTTAAAATGTATGCAATATTAATCCATTAAACGACAACACCGTTTGACCTATGTTATTAAACCAACTGTAAATTACTCCGAATATTTTTCCCTATAGCCTAATGCACAAGGCATGTTTTTCAGATTATTAATCTGATATTTTTAATATACAGTACTGAACCCATTTAAATGAGCATTTTATAACTTTTATAATAATTTTAGAACTTAAAATGTATCCAATACCGTAAATCCATTAAACTACAACACAGTTTGACCTAAAGTTATTAAACAAATTGCAAAAAATATATTGGTAACATTCTACTATTAGTTTGATACCATTATCTCATATAGTTAAATAATTTAATTGATTTATAGGGTTAATTAATATATATTGTATTTTTTTAAATTAAGCCTTGTGCTATGCATAGGACCACCTCGGGTGTGCATTATGTAAGCGATAAATAATAAAGAATAATGAATTCGTTATAGCGAATAACAAGCCCGACAGGTCTTGACAGCCTGAAGGGGTTGTTATTCGCTATAACGACTGCCTCTCTATTCATTATCCCGCTTATTACATGGCTACCTACAAAATAAATAATTAATTTGACACAAATTATTGATTTAAAAAGGAGTTTATTGTTTTAAAAACGATTGTATATTGCTTCCGCCAAAGAAAATAGTCCGTTCCGCGTCCATAGCAACGCGCTATTTTGCATGGCAACGGTCTGTTATAGTTCGCAGCGGTCTGTTATGTAAGGGTTAATGCCCGACGAGGTGTCCATTATCAGGTGTTAATGGACGACGGCGAGGCGTGAAGTCCATTAATACCTGACAATGGACACCTCGAAGGGCATTAACCCGCTAATACCATGGCCACTTACGAAAGAAAGAAATATTTAATCAATTAATAATACTTTAATGTGTTTTAGAGTAAAAATCGTGAGGGTTTTTATTTGTTAAGTCGAGCGCACTATTTAATATCTCCCGTATACAGGCGTTGCCAAGCAACGTGGCCACAGCGACCCGACCGCAGCAGTTGATCAGTGAGTTTGAGCCAGCGCAATCATTTAGAACTGTCATCAGGCAAATTGACGGGACGCCTTTCCTAGGTGTACATTATCACTTTTTAATGGACACCCTGCAGCCAATCAGAATCGAGTATTCACCCAGACCATGGTATAACAAGAAATAACAGACCGCATTCTACATTGGAATTCAGCCAAGCCATGTAATAATTTCAATTAATTCAATGGACTGGAGTCAATTATTCCTTAATTAATAATCTTAGTTAATGCATTAACTTTACTAAAGTTTTATTAAAAATCAATAACAATGGATTCTATCCGACATTGCACCGCAATAACGTGTGTATAATAGGGTGACCACCATCATGCAGATAACTATTTTTGAGACAGTTCTGACCAAGTCCAACTAAAATCCAACATGAAATTAGTTAATTGACAGTCTTATATATTAAGAATATATTAAACCAAAAACTTTCATATTTTTAGAAAGGATGTGAATTAAAACAACCACCACGGCAGGCAACAAGTTAATAAATTCTGTTAAATTAAAATTTTAATTTACCGAATTATCCATTTGTTTTCTGACAGGGAAGGAACACATGGAACGAATCACCGCTCCACATTTTGATTGACAGCCGTCACAACCTATAGTGACCGTGTTTACATCTTTCTTTTCAACCATTGGATAGGATTTAAAAACTTGTACTTCTGACGAAGCGCTGTGTTAAATACAGGTGAAAAACTACGCTGCAAAAAGAATAAATAAAATGCTTTCTTAAAAAGGCTAAATAACGCATGCACGTTTTCTTAATATGATAATTAAAAACCAACAGACTGATGAAAATGCGCGACATTTTCTCAATATGCAACGTGGGGTGAAAATGCTGTGCGGTAAAACACAACGCGGGACGGGTGGTCACCCTGGCCTAGTGTATAACCGATGTAGGCCAAACACTCTCAGTCTCAACCATAGACAGTAAAAGAAAGGTCTCAACACTCCTCAGTCTCAGATATTTTCTGTGTGTTTAGTAACCTGGGACAAATGAACAGCAGGACCAACAGTCGAGACTGAAACTGCACCGCCCTCTGTTGGCAGAGTCTGCTACTGCAATCATCATATTTTCTGACTATATATCCAGAAAATATAAGATGAAGTGTGTTAATTATGCTTAGGCTAATAAATCTTCTTTTTTAAAGTTATGTTTAGATGTCAGATTTCATACACATTTATGTTTTCTAGCAATAGACAGAGCAACCTAACCTGCTTAAGACAAAGCTAATCCTATTACTGTCTGTAAGTACCAAGAACGTATTTTGTGTCTGTCCAGATTGTCCTGCTGTTCCAGACACTTTGGGTGTCGCAGCAAATGCTGTGTTTACAGGGACAGAACATGTAGGCATGATCGTGTATTGTTTGTAAAAAAAATATGCACTTTCCTTTCTATGATGGAACTGTTAAAGACGTCTTAGTTGGGATCCTCAATGCGAAGATGTTTGGAAGTGGCACTAAGAAGTGGTTTATCAAGAAGAATAAAAGACAGAGGACTAAAGGAAGAAAGCCTGTCACCAGGAGGAGAAAGAAATGGGTCGCCAAGGTCCTGAAACAGAACAGGGAGATGATTCTGAAGGAACTGGATGTCAACAAGGTGCTGCCGTACCTGGTGTATGATAAAGTGTTTTCTCTTGGGGAATACAAAGAGATTCTGGGTCAAGACTCCAGCAAGAAACGAGCCGAGCTGTTCCTGGATCATCTGTCCCAGAAGGGCCCGTGTGCGTTCAACGCCTTCTGCTCCGTGCTGGAAGAAGTGTGTCCTCACCTGCTTACCTGCTTCCTGCTGGATTGGGAAGGTAAATCAGACTTTCAGAAACTAGTGAGCTGACTATTTAGCATGGCGATGGGCAAATCTCATGAAAACATCTTTAGATCTCATTTCAATCCTAATTAACTATTTAATACACACACACACACACACACACACACACACACACACACACACACACACACACACGTGTGTGTGTGTGTGTGTGTGTGTGTGTGTGTGTGTGTGTAAAAATATTAGGAGAGTAAATTTATTAAAAAATTACTCTATATATTTTAGAGTAAATATATAAAAAGTATTTATTTTAAAAATTATTTTTATTTTAAATACATAAATACACACACACACACACACACACACATATATATATATATACACACACGTGTGTGTGTGTGTGTGTGTGTGTATGTATTTCAAATAAAAATAATTTTCAAAATAAATATTTTTTATAAATAAATAAATGAATTAAATAATGTTTTTAAATATTTCTTTATTTACTTATTTAAACAAATTATTAAATAATAATAAAAAATAATATCCTGTATAAATGAACACATATTTATTTATTTATTTTTAAATAAATAAATATTTTTAAAATGAATAAAAATTTCTTTATTTTTTAAATAAACCATTTTTTATTTTTGAAATAACTAATGAAAGAAAGCAGGAAAAACTATTTTTGAAATATTTAATAATTTACTTATGTAAATAAATAATATAATCAATCAATTTAAAAACTAAATATAATTATTATAATAATATATTAGTATATTATATACTATTTAAATAAATAAATGTTAATTTATTTATTTTTAAAGAAAGAAAAATAGCTATTTGTTTTAAAAAATATTTATTTCTTTAAATAAATTCTATAATATACAAAATAAATAATCAAATTATTGTAATAATACACTTATAGTATATGTATATAAATACAAGGTTTTACTGAAGCATAACTGTCAGTAGGCTTAGCCTATATAACATGATTTCTCCAGCAGGGTAAAATTACTAAATTAATTTTTTTTTTTTTTACACGATGAAAGTCCTTTTCCACCTTGATATAATTACACTCACAAAAAAAATTCATTACCCTTACTTAATTTAATTGAAGAAATTTTTAAACACAACTTAATTTAGTTTACTCAAAGTTTAGTTGAGTCAACAATTTTGTTGGTTTAAATCAAATTAATTTACTCAAGCATGTTTAACTTCATTACATTAGTCAAAATACATTTTTTAAATTAAACTAATTTTTAAATTAATTTTCTAAGGCTTTATTTTCAAACAAGTAGTGGCGCTACTCTTCTAAATCTACTTTCCTAATGCAGTCCCTTACAAAAGCATGCTGGGAACTACAGATCCACTGCCCGGGGGTGCGTTTCCCAAAGCCAACTATATTTTCACACGTTCTGTCTTAACCAATAGAGTTCAATGGAACTTGCGACCTCACAATGCTTTTGGGAAACGCACCCCAGGGCAGTGGATCTGTAGTTCCCAGCATGCTTTGCAAGGTAAAAATTATTCATGTACTTTTAACTCAAATTAATTAAGTAAATCAAATATTAATTTAACTTAATATATTAACTTATTTAACTTAACTCAAATTAATTAAGTTAAATATATTAGGGGAATTGAAAATAATTAAATTAAGTTGTGCCAAAATTTTTAATTGTGTTACTTTAGCTCATTTTAATTAATTAAACTGAACAAGAGGCAAAAAATATTTTTTGAGTGTATGTTTGTTTTATAATGTCAATTGTGATTTTCACTTTGATGCAACATAATGTGTAATAACCTCAATCACAGTTGCTCATTGAAGCAAGATGTCCCGAACCATGACTATACTGCCCTCTGTAGGTGTGGTGCATGTATTGAATGTGTCCATCTTAAGCTTTATTGGAAATTGTATATTGGGTCAATGTAACTCAATTTAGTAAAAACGGCATTCCCTTGTTTTATGTTACATAAACCTGATTGAATTAGGCTAGAACAACAAAATTTCAATTTATAGGTCGAATCAGGTAGAAATACCTCCTTTAAAGCAACAACTGCAGTTTTAGTGCAGTTTGAAATTTAATGCTCTGTTGAAAACTGAAAAAAGTTTGGAAAAAGTGACCAAAGTATTGAAGTTCCCTTACTGTTAAAAAAAAAAAAAAAAAAACTGTAATAGAGATTAAAATAAAGTCATAAAATGATTAGGCCAATTAATGCAAAAATAATGAATTATTTTTACAAAACAAAAATTAAAATAATACTCCATATAGGTTTTATTTTATTAGACAGATAGATAGTAAGACAGATTGATACGATAGATAGATAGATAGATAGATAGATAGATAGATAGATAGATAGATAGATAGATAGATAGATAGATAGATAGATAGATAGATAGATAGTAAGACAGATAGATACGATAGATAGATAGATAGATAGATAGATAGATAGATAGATAGATAGTAAAACAGATTGATACGATAGATAGATAGATAGATAGATAGATAGATAGATAGATAGATAGATAGATAGATAGATAGTAAGACAGATAGATACGATAGATAGATAGATAGATAGATAGTAAAACAGATTGATACGATAGATAGATAGATAGATAGATAGATAGATAGATAGATAGATAGATAGATAGATAGATAGTAAAACAGATTGATACGATAGATAGATAGATAGATAGATAGATAGATAGATAGATAGATAGATAGATAGATAGATAGATAGATAGATAGTAAGACAGATAGTAAAACAGATAGATAGATAGATAGATAGATAGATAGATAGATAGATAGATAGATAGATAGATAGATAGATAGTAAAACAGATTGATACGATAGATAGATAGATAGATAGATAGATAGATAGATAGATAGATAGATAGATAGATAGATAGATAGATAGATAGATAGATAGTAAAACAGATTGATATGATAGTACGATAGATAGATAAGCTGTGCCATATCAAGGGATGACGACAGGAATTGTAGGGGAATGCTTGATTTTGTTTTTCAAATAAAAATAAACATCAGTAAATGGTATTTTCATGGGTGAAAATATGGATCCTGCATGAATGCAAAGCCTCAATACCTTCACAAACTCCTTTTGCGAATCGCTGAGGGTTGTTATCGTAATCTAATCTTAAAGTGTAGTTGTAGGCCCTATGGCACAGAAAGATCAGTTTAAGCCAGCGCGTCCCACTAAGAGCTGGCAGAAAATAGCCTGCTTAAATCCGCCCCTCTGAGGAGATTACCGGCTAGCCTGGGCGACAAACCCAGCATATGGCCTCAAACTGTCTAGGTTAAACCTGTTAGCTAATTTAGCTTAATCTAGCATTTTAATGTAGACAGATTATTGTGAGGATGATAAACAGGCCAACATATCAGGATAGCTAAGCTATTACTCAAAGCTAGGGGGTCTTATGATTTATTCATGCAATTAATCTACAGTCTTTACCCTTATAGAAGACCTTGGTACAAAGTTTTTAGCAATTAAACTCTCAATCTTGTGTTACAGACGCTTGGTGATTTTATATCAACGGTAGCAGTTTGATTTGAAGCCTGAAGGAGGCGCTCTGTGTGTTCGGCATAAAGACCAGCAGTGTTTTTCACAGCCTCGGATTTAGAAACAATGTTAAAACTCTACGTTTTGTTTATCATACTTATTTAATTTCTTTACTTACCTTTTTTTTTTAACGAGTCAGCCTAAACATAACAACACACGTAAAGACTTTTGCTAACATTTCACATAACTTTCATTAATTAGCCTACATAACAAACTATATTATATAGGCCTATATTTGATCTAATCCTTTAGTCAATACGCTCAAAACGCTAGAAATGTAAACATGAACTAGTGAGATGGTAAGTGTGTTTGCTTATGTTTTATAAAATAATGCTCACTTCTTTAAATGACTGATTGTGAAATGAGTGTCCTTTGATTTTGACAAGTTGTTCAAATATTAATAAGGAAAGAATATAAAAATTAACTCAGGAAGTAAAATCATTTTTATCATAAAAGTGTAGACAATTCATTGTATGAATTGCATTTTTAATGATTTTTTTTTTTTTTTTGCTGAACAAAACTATTTTGATAGCCAATATCGTTTGTCCACAGGCTAATGGACGCTGATCCAGGAACATGTTTGTCTTGACTAATTAAATCGTTTCAAAATACTTCAAATGATTCCGTTGAGAGTAGAAAATGAATCGCCATTACATTACTATTCAGATGCTGAAGTCAAAGTAAACTTTCCAAAGGTGTCTGAAAGAGTTTTTGTCTCCTAAAAGTGCAGTTTCTCTGTGACTTTTCTCCCTCACAGATGGCTCAGCTGGAGGAAACAAGAAGCAAGGACAAACTAAACCAGCTCTCAGCCAAGAGAACGCTCTGTCCAAGGGACAAGACACAGTTTGTTTTCCACCTATGTACACAGACCCACTTTTTGACACGAGGTAAGATATCCTATCATCGCCTACGCTGTAGTTGTTGCCGCAATCTGTCCGCTCTAGCTCCCTCTGTGGTGTTTTACATTAGCGAGTGAATGAGAGCCTGAAGTGGCCTAGTACTCTAGTTCTGTGTAGAGCTCAGACTTTAAACTGCTGGTTTAATGCGAGTCATTTGACTTTAAAGGCAGGGTTGGTGATTTGTTCCAGAAATATTTTTTGCTATGCTGGTTGAAAGTCTCTTCACATCCTGATAGAAATCACTAAGTCAAGTGGTAGCCTATATGTATTTATGTGTATATGTGGAAGGTGTACAACCATAAAATGTTCGTCCAATCATTGCATTCGGGCTGAATATCTATGGAAGCTTGTTTCCGCTACATAATAAAACATTTTAAAAGATAAGACTTTAAGTCCTTTAAAAGACTTTTTATCTCACAATTGTGAGTTTACATCTTGCAATTCTGACTTTATTTCTCAGAATTGCGAGATATAAAGTCAGAATTGCGTGAAATAAAGTCGCAATTGCATGTTATAAAGTCAGAATTGCGAGATATAAAGTCAGAATTGCGTGAAATAAAGTCAGAATTCTGACTTTTTTTCTCGCAATTGCGACTTTATATCACACAATTCTGAGTTTATATCTCGCAATTCTGACATCTTTATATAAAGTCGATATAAAGTCCAATTCTAAGGGTAAAAAAAGACTGACTTTTTACAAAAAAAAATTTTTTTACCTCAGAATAGTTTAGGCTATATCTCACAATTCTGACTTTATAACACGCAATTGCGACTTTATATCATGCAATTCTGACTTTATATCTCCCAATTGCGTATTATAAAGTCAGAATTGCGTGATATAAAGTCGCAGTTGCGATAAAAAAAGTCAGAATTCTGACTTTATAACACGCAATTGCGACTTGATTTCACGCAATTCTTACTTTATATCTCGCAATTCTGAAAAATGAAGTGAGAATTGCGAGATGTAAACTCGCAATTGTGAGATAAAAAGTCGCAATTATCTTTTAATCATCTCACATGTATCATGGATCTGCACTCAAAAAAATAAAAAATAAAAATAATTCTCGTGTAGCCTAAGCAAGGTTTGTTAAAGGGGGGGTGAAATGCTCATTTTCACTCAATCTCCTGTTAATCTTGAGTACCTATAGAGTAATATTGCATCCTTCATATCTCCAAAAAGTATTTTGTTTTATTAAATTTTTAACATAAAGATAGGCTGTACCGAGTCTTTCCGGAAAAAACCGAGCGGCTGGGGGCGGGCCGTGTGGGCGAAGCTTAGCTGTGCTAACGCGCCAAGCTAGTGACAACACACAGAGACATTTGTTCAACAAACAGTTTTACTCACCGTCCGGTTCCAACGCACGACTGCGAATTTTTATCATTGTGACTGCTCGATCCTTAAGCATTAGACGATCTGCAAATCCGTAGATCTGGGCTTTGTTTATAAAACAATCATCGTCGAAATGCAGGGAACAACAGTCTTTACACAACTCCGTTTATGCTCAGGAAAACAAACTCCATCCACGGGTTCCTTAACGCTGGGTTCTTTGGGAATCTGTGCAGGGTTGTCTTGCCCTGGCAACCAAAAACACACTTCTTTGGTGACATTGACTTCCCAAAAGCCGGGCAGGGCGCTTTGATGGCGAACTGCTTTCACTCTCTTGCTCTGGTCTACGGTTGCGCGCGGCCGCGATCTTACCGGAGAAGTGCCCTTAGGACCCATATAAGGAAATTCCGCCCTATCTTACGTAAGACAGAGCCATACTCGAAAAAAACTTTCCGAAACTTGTGACAAACCGGAAGGAGTATTTTTGGAACAAAAATACTCCTTCAAACGTACAACTTAGTTTTTGAAACTTTGTCCATGTTTAGCATGGGAATCCAACTCTTTAACAGTGTAAAAAACTCAGTATGCATGAAATAGCATTTCACCCCCCCTTTAATCAGTTAATCAACCGAGAGTTCAGGATATGTGACAGTAAGTTAACCTTTTTATTATTATTTTTTTCAAATACCCCTCAGGTCTCCTTTAATAAAGTAGAATTGGTTGTGCTGTCACAAAAAAAAAACTATTGGGTCCTATAATAGCCTTTAATTTGCCTCAGTCTGTCAATGGAGTGGCTTTTAGAAGAAAAAAAAAATGAATAAAGCGAGATCAGGCAAAGTGGGCCTTTTTGATGGCATCAACACATTTGGATAGATAGGCAGGGATGCTGAGGATGCTGCTGTTTGTCTCTTGTGATGTGTGAATCCTTCTCATCAGTCTTCCGTATTTCTAGAGTCTCTGGAGACGTTGACCTTTTCTGTTCGGGATGCTTATCAGGCCTGAAGGAATGTCCGCATTTCTGTGCCCTTTCAATGGCATTTCTTTATTTATCTAACTGCAGATATACATGTAGTAATTAAGGCAACGTGTATCAGCCGCTGTAAGTGCTTTGGAAAGAGTAATCTTATTTGACTAATTTTCTGCCATTAGCCATTTTTCAGTGTTTTTTGAATTCTTTTAATTGTGAAAGTTAATTCAAAATATTAATGATACTGTTATGAAACCTGCTAATAATTTCATTGTTAACTGCACAGCACAAGCTGTTTGGCTCTGTTTGCATTGGCAGCCAATGTGCTTGCTGTTTAACATTTAAGTGTTTAGTCCATGTTTGCTGTGGCAGATTTCCTCTGAAACCCTCCATCTTCCCCAGCTCCACCTGTATAGATCTGCCATGGGTCATTTCATATATGCTATTTGTGAGGCAGCATGTTGTCTTGCTTGCTCACAGCAGCATGTGTGTGTGTATTGGCAATAGCAAGTCTCTGTACAAGCCCAAATACATTAACATTGTCATATCCATTAGCATGCTAAACTCTTCCAAAAGTTGTCATGATAGATATAGTTAAAGCTGCAGTCTGTAACATTTTTGGTTTCCAACCGTTTTTTTTTTTTTGTCTTATCCTGAATCACTACGGTACACCTATAATAAGTGTTTATATTGGGACTATTTTAGACTGGTACCGCTGAGGAGTAGCCCAGTACCTTCGTGACTCATCATAGACATAAACAGAGAGAAGTAGTTCCGGCTACAATGTTCTTCCGCGAGACGCATGCAGTTCTGTTTATTAACCGCTAACTTAACTTATTCATTCCTTTGGGATTGGTTCCAAATTGTGAAGTACAAATCAATATGTTTCATTCCCTTAATTCCTACACAGTGTTTGATTAAACTATGTGTTCAACGAAACTCTTTATTAAAAATCACTGGACTACATAAAAAGAAATGAGAAGACATTTTGGTGTTCATCCAAACACCATCCTCAGTTGATTGTAACTTGATTGTTTCACCCCCCTTTTTCGTCTTGAATAGGTTTTTAATAAATGCCTAATGGCAATCTGGATAACCACAGTCCTTCAGTGCATGTTTAACGTAGGTATTTTAGTTATTGTAGTTATTTTTTTGTTCCCTGGCCTCAGGATAAATGGGTACACTCTCTGCTCAATGTTGCGAAGTGTAAATCACACCCATCTTTTTTGTTCTAATGGGTGGTATGAATCAAACAGATGCTGGTCTGTATGGGTGGGCTTCCAGTACACTTTTACTTTTACAGTAGTTTCCCATTTTCTCCCACTTTAGGCACAGCCTAAAAATGGAAGTTTGTTCTCACAGTTTGTTCTCACAGTTTGTTCTCATGAAACGGTGTGAAACAATCAAGAGAAAGGGTTTTGTCCAGAAAAAACATGTGGTTATCAGTGTTGGGGAAAGTTACTTTTAAAAGTAATGTGTTACAAATATTGCGTTACTCCCTTTAAAAGTACCTAATTGCGTTACTTAGTTACTTTGTATGGAAAGTAATGCGTTACAATACTTCTGTGTTACTTTTTCTCACATGAGCTGGGCTTGCTTGTTTGTTTGTTTTTTAATTACAAAAAAAGTTATATTTTTGGCAAATCTAAAGTTCTTATTCACAGACTTCTGAGGCAGCGCAACGGTTTATGAGCTACAGAAAAATAGTGAGAGAACTAAGCTAAAACTTAGCTAAAATGTATTTACTAAAATTTTAATAGTAATTTCTCGCTAGAAATTACATCAGAAGTGGAAAACATTGGTCAAAAACATACGTTGTGAAGCTAGCATTGCCTTGATGCCTTCCTACCTTGGAAAGCGTCCTCCTAATGCAGTATTTTTAAGCTTTTGGATGCATCCTCCTACTTAAAAATAAATAAATAAATGAAACTTGCACAATTGTGATATTTAACTACTGTAATTTTTGCTTATTCCTATGGTTTAAATGGATCGGCAGCAAAGACAGCAAAGGTTAATAAAGTGAGATTAAATACATAAAGTATATTTGTGTAATTTAACATTTAAATTTTGCAGGTTTGTGTAATATTCTGAGTTACATTTCACTGTTTTTATTCATTTTGAGGAATCCTGAGTCTGTTTCTGTGTAGGTGAGATGAGTAAATGCCTGTTCACACACGACTTCTCTGCACTTACTCCTGATTTCTCTCAACATGGGGACAAATGAAAAAGTTATTTGAAAAAGTAATTTATAAGTAATTCACTACTTTACTAGTTACTTGGAAAAAAGTAATCTGATTACGTAACTGATGTTACCTCCCATGTGGCTGGAGTATCTGAGAAGTTCAGAAGCATTGGTCCATTTTTTTTTATGTGTCCAGTGATTTTTAATGAAAGTTTGTTTGAACATTTTATTACCTGGATGTTTTCATGAATTTACATTTAAATTAGGTCTACAGTATATCTTGTTATACCTGCACTGTGAAGTGTCCTGTTGCCACGCATATCAGAATTTTTGCCTTTGACTGTGAATAATTGCTGACATCACTGTTGCAAGTTTGCTTATCTCATCTCCCTTATGTAAACCGACTTCACCTGTCTGTGTAATAGGAAGACTGCATCTGTTTGTAACTTGTATACAGCCATAATTGGACTCCACATCAAAGCTTCGTCTCAACTTTGTCTTTTAAGCATGAAGAATTTTGACAAGCACCAATACATCATTTAAGGCCAAGGAAAGTGTGCTGAGAGCGTAGATGTAGTATGCATGAGACCGAGAGCAGGCAGTCGTGCATGTGAAGCTGCTTTATTTGTGGTGTCAGCGTGCTGTTAGATCAGGGAGACTAATAGCTGACAGTGATTGTGAGTGTGTGCTGTGTTTATTAGTGAGTGGGATGTGACATGAACAGCCTGCAGGGCCACTAGGAGAGGAAGGTGTGTGTACTTCAGGTGTCTGTACATGATGTGATGGAAGACGAGGTAAAAATAGGAAACGGGCCTTCGCCTAGCAAGTGATGTGTGCACTTCTGAAATAAATGGAGAATGCTTTTTAAATCTGGTGTGCGTGATGGACGTTTGAATTTAAGGATTCAATCGACCACTATATTGGTATCGGACCATATATGTTGATATTTACTGTTATCGGCTCAGTAAGAAAATTTGGCGGATATATTAAAGCTGATAAGTAAAGGATTATTTCCTTCATCTGAGACACTTCTGATGCGCATTGTTCGCCATGATGGTTTTTGAATTGCATGAAATATGATTGAAATCTCTTCAAAAAGGAAAATACAGTTAAGTGCAACATGCGCAGCGCAAAATCTGTCATATAGGCTACTTACAATTATAATGAGAACATTATAATTGTGTGCTTAGGACATGGCTTTTAATGGTGAGACTTGTTTTTGTAATCAGGCTCTTAAAATTATATAAAAATTTGGATTTAGATTTATCGGCCAATATATCGGTCATCTGCTCTCAAATATAAAGAATTATCGGTTATCGGTATTGGCCAAAATTTTCATATCGGTACATCAATTAAAATGTAATGAAATTTGAAGAAATGCTGTCGTGTAGTCTTGCATTTAATTTTTCAGTATGAATTACTGATAAACCTTATCACAGATGGGACATGTCCAGAAAAAATAATAAAACCAATAAAAATGTATTTAATTAATAAAGGCTATTTATCATGTTATATAGCATATATAATTAAAATACATAAACATGTCACTAGAATATGTTAAAAATATATATTTTAATTCAAATTGAATGTATATATAAAATAAATTGATGTATTTCATATAATAAATGTAGATACAGTATATTTAAAATGAATGACTTTAAAATTATATTATATTATTTATATAATATGCTATTTTAATTGTAGATTAGTCTTGGACTGAGAGTAAGAATAGTTTTAATTTGTAAAATGATATAAATATATAATTAGAATATATATATTAACTGTTAATTAGAATATATATATATATATATATACTGTGTGTATATATATATATATATATATATATATATATATATATATATATATATATATATATATATACTGTGTATATATATATACATACATACATACAGTATATATTATTTAAATTAGAATCTATTTATTTTATTTTATTATATATAATATAATATTTTAGATTATAGATTCATTTTGGACTGATTGAAAAAATCTTTTTGATTTTTAATATAAAAATATAATTTGAATATCTAAATAAACTATTTTAATTAAACATAAATATATTAAATCGAATATATGTATAAGATAAATGTATAAAAGTGTTTGTATTACATAATTATTTTATTAAAATATGTCTATGTAATAATATATTGAATATATATATATAGTATATATATAAGTATGATATATATATAAGTGAATATATGTTTTCTCAACTTAAATTATCACGTTTTATCGTGAAAAACGTGATAATTTAAGTTGAGAAAACTTAATTTCTTTAGGTGTTACCAATTGAAGTAATTTTTTTAAGTTGATCCAACTGTTCACTTTTTACAGTGTATATATATATTTATATTAATATATATATATTATACACTAAGTTTTGACTTGTAATCTAACCCTGAATTGTAAATAAAATGCAAAATTTGTGTGTTTTTTTACATTTTAAATTGCAAGTCAAATCCCACTTCAACTTCAACTTCCAATTTAACTGATGGATTGAAAGGGCCTTAATTCTTATATTCAGAATTTTGCTGCGAAATGGAGCCCTGCAGATCTGGTTAATGCACAGATAGTTTTGGCCCCTGTTAAATCAGGCTAGATCAAATCTTGGCTTGAAATAGAGGACGTGGGCTCACAGTGGGGGAGGACAGACATGGGAAGACGTATCTCTGTGAGGTGAAGGCACACTCAGGCGTATTGTTCGCTAAACTAGGCCTCCTTCATGTCTGACTGACAGCAAAGTCATCATGGAGACGACAGCGCACCGGTTTGACCCAGAGCTGCAACACACATCAAACACACAGTCACTGACGTGGCAATATGACAAAATCATTTTGGGTCACACAAGTTACAGACAGACACACAAAGGAGCAGGACAGTTAGAAAACCGCAGACACTGTAACAGAACAGAGCAGAGAGGCATGATCATGGACACCATGACGGGAGTGCAGCATTACGGCCACTGTATGTAAGTACACGCTTTATGACAAAGAAGATGTTTTAGGTGCGAAAGTTCAAGGTTCCTTTGAAGTGTGTAGGAAAAAGGAGAACGCACGAGGACATTGTTGAATATGGATGAGGAGTACGAGTATGGAATGCAAGAACATCTAATTCGTTATGATATTTTACATTTATATACATATTTATAAGGTAAAGTTATATAACCTATGCAATACTGTACATGATATGAGTGAGTCTCTAAGCAGACTTTGATTTCCTTCGGATTGGTAAAAATAGACTTGGATGGACAAAGTGAGCCACAATATGAGCAGGCGTCTCTACGATGATGCATTAGCGCCTGGGGATTGTCACGTTTTACGGAAACTTGTGTTTTTCAGATAAAGAGTAAACACAGCTTTTAGCTAAACAATGTCTTTACAAATGTTGGAGAATGAGGCTAACAGGGCAATTTGTGTGTTTGAGTAGCGGTTCTTTGTGGAAGTAGGACACGTCCTGCCTCCAGCTGGACTTCATGACATTTGCACATAACTATAGTGTGTATATATTTTTTCGTCTTGTTTGCATGTAATGCGCGTGTGTTTGTACAGTATGTGGCTCATGGTACACTCTTAAAAATAAATATTAGAAAAGGGGTTTTCGCAACAATGCCATAGCAGAACCATTTTGGGTTCCCCAAAGAACCTTTCAGTGAAACGGTTCTTAAAAGAACCATTTTTCTTAAAGTGGAGAACATTTTAAAAATGGAAAATGAAAAACTATAAAGAACCTTTTGTGTAATGGAATGTTTCCAAAGATGTTAAAGGTTCTTCATGGAACCATCGACGCCAATAAAGAATTTTTTTTAAATGAACGTAAAATTAAACTTTGGTCCGGCAGTCTGTAATTTCAAATGGTAAAAGTGCAACGGTCAAATTACATGATGCTTTTTTTTATTTTTTTTATCTGGAATCTATTCATTTATTCAAAAAAGCATAAAAATGCAATGCATACACACAATGACTTGATTGAGCATGTTTTTCATAATTAATTTTGATATTTTTGGGGGGAATCAGAGTCATGTGTTCGACCAACAATGTGCAGATCTCCATTATGGTGTCAATAAACCTCTTAAAATATCAGATAAATTGGTAAAATGTCATGCAGTTTGACTCACCAAAAGCATAATGATATCTATGAATTAATAATTCATTATATTTGAAAAATAACATATTCTTTACTCTTAAAAAAAAAATTTCAAAACGTTTTAGAAAATAATGATCAAGATGTGTAAGGAAAATATTTTTGATGGTTTCCTTCTCATTAAATTGAACTATTATTGACACTGTAAATCTAGAAAATTGTTAAATCATAATACATTTATTACACTATGCTTTGCAATATATTATATTGGCATTCAATTTTCAGAGTGTCTATTAACAACAACTGCAAATAGCCCGCCTTGTAGGATAGCAGAGGCTATTTACACTAACTCTGTCCACCAATGTCTGATTGAGCCAGACAAAATTAAAGGAGTGTAAAGGTCCTTGCACACTGAGTGTTTCGTATTCATCATTCTGTGGCTCTGAATTGTCAAAACACCTCTCAAAATGCTTGCTACGGCTGAGAAAAACGCAGAAAATCGAACCCGATCCAAATTTTTTTTACTGACAAAAGTTTCGGAGGTAAAAGTAAACGTGATTGACATTTACGTGAGGTCGTATTTATTTTTTAACGTATCGGATGAGAATTTCGGACTTTGCAAGGACTGTAAAAGTGTCATTTTTAGCGGCATCAACAGAAGTTATGGTGGCCGACGGGAAAAGATGTCGTCGTCTGAGACGGCAGAGAGTAGCAATGAGGTTTCTTTACAAAGATAAATTAAGAAATTTGGTTTAATTAATTATTCAGTTAAACAATGTTATTGCGATTATTATTGCTCATCATTGTGTCAGTGTTTTATTCGCTGACTTTAGCTAGCTTCTTTGCACGAAGAACAACATAGTGACGAAACGCGTTTGTCCGTTTAGGGCTCCTGTAGAAACATGGTGGCGCGAAATGGTTATTTCAATGTAAGGAAGGATGTAAAGATAGAAATGGCTTATTCTAAGGCAATAAAAACATAACGGTTCATTATGTATGGTCTTTATACACCACTAAAAACAGTTATGTATATGATATTGCATTTCAGATCCTCCTAAATATTATACAATGCACCTTTAAGTCAGGTGGCATTGACTTTTGATGTGACCGACCCGAGTTCGGCGTTTATTTAAAATCAAAATGAAGAAATTTTCGAAAAGTTCAAATTAAGTGCCTAACAAGTATTTATTAGTGGGAATTAAGTGTTAGACAGGTAGATTTAGAAGTATAAATAGCATAACTACTATTTAACTACATTAAAGGGTTATAGTTCACTGATAATTTTTAATTATCGCCATAATTTACTCAACCTCAAGCCATCGTATGTGTATATGACTTTCTTCTTTCAGCCAAACACAATCTGAGTCATATTAAAAAAATATCCTGGCTCTTCCAAGCTTTATAATGGGAGTGAATGGTACCATTTTTTTTGTTTTTGAAGCCCAAAATGGCGCATCCATCCATTATAAAAGTAATTAATACGGCTCCAGGGAGTTATAAAGGTCTTCTGAAGTGAAGCGATGCGTTTTTGTAAGAAAAATATCCATATTTATGACTTCATAAACTACAATCACTGGCTTCCAGTAATGGCCGTGCGCGAGTCTAGTTCTGGCGGAAGAGTGACCTCTGACTTCTGAGCAAATTTGATAACTTTCTCTCTTCTGACCAACATTATCAATCTCTCAATATTTTTTCCTCTTTTAGAAAGTCATAGAAATGCAATCATGGATTTTTTTCTTTTGCTATTGGTTTTGCTATTAATTATATTTGTTGTCTCCATTCATGTCTATAGAAGTTTACCCAACTACGACGACTTCTGCTTCTGAGAACCCTGGAAATGTGAAAGGGTCGATTCTTGAAATCAAAAGTTTTTCAAAGCCATATGAAACCACCACAAATATGAAGAGTACATTGGCACGGTTTAAACTAGATTTTTAAAGATTTTTTTCCTTTATCACGGGCACTCTTATTTGTCATTGACCCACAAATCTTTTCACACACTGGCTCTTGCTGAATAGAAACCCAATTGATTGATCACCAGATTAAGTTCTGGTGTTGTACGAGAGGATGTGGTATTTATCTGTTGAGCTCTCACTTTGTCTGTGTCCGTCTAATAGTTTTCAGTTTCTTGCTGACTTCGAGAAAGCTCACCATTCTAAATCATATAAGCCAAAGCCGGTCTCCACTGGACCGAGCGACCATAAAAGAACGGGGTTTGGCTAGGCTGATCCTTGACCATCAACGTTAACTACAATAATGATTTCCAATTATAGAGTTCTGTTGTGGAGCTAATGCAGTAAATTAGGTATGCAGTTAGATTAGGTTTTTGCTAGCGTCGTGTTTTTGTAACGCCGCATGTGAGTTGAAAGCTTTCAAAGTATAACTTAATATTCAATGCCTGTGAGGCAACTGCAGTTGAGATACAGTATTACACAACGTAATCAAAGATGTAACCGTCTTCTCATGTGCACTTTGCAGATGCTTTGATCCAAGCGGTCAGTGTTCAGTAACATTTAATGCTACATTTCACTTCAGGCCCCTTTTTGAGGCATTAAAAGCACTGTAAGCAAAATTCAAAGAAAAGTGATAAGATTTTGCTCATTTACAGGCTAATGGTCGAAGTAGCCACCATCTTACGAACTTCACATGCACTTTGCCGATACTCTGATCAAAGGTGTGCTTTTGGTTATGATTTCATGCTACATTTCACTCCAAGGCTCTTTTTGAGGTGTTAAAACCACCATAAGAAAGACTTTGTCTAACAAACTCTCATGTCTTGATCTGCGAACGGTTGGTTAAGAAGCATCTCATGCTACGTTTCACTTGAAGCCTCTTTCTGAGGTATTAAACCCAGCATCAGCAAAATATAATAAAATTAAATTGCAAAATGTTTGTTTAAAGAGAAAATTTAGCTTGTTTATTAGGTTAATAGCTAAAGTTGTAGCCATCTAGCAAACCTGCATTCAGTTATTGTAGTATATTGTATACTATATAGTATTTATTCATATTTTGATTCTTTTACTTTAATATTTTCTTTTTTCATTTAAATTTTAGTTTAAGTTTTAGAACTTTTGTTATGTGCTTAATAATTTTTATTAATTATATATATATATATATATATATATATATATATATATATATATATATATTATATACAATTTATTTCTTTTTATTTCAGTTTTTGGTTTAGTCATTTTAGCTCTTCAACTTATTTTATTTCAGTTGTCAAGACACAATTTCTCATTATAGGAAACAGGAGTTATGATAGTCTTTTCTTCCCTATTGTGACGTATATCCGTGTAAAACTCAAGAAGAAGAAGAAGAAATGTTGGGCGGGACTTGATTATGTCCATCGAGGATTGGTTGGATTATTGTGGTTTGCTATTGGTCAATCTCAAATGAGTGACAGGTTGATCCCGCCCTCATGCCAGTAAACACATAATCAGAGAAGAGAAGTTATGTCACTGCAAGAGGGAGGGGAAATTATTTTGATTAAAGATTATAAGGGCACATGAATTAAAAATATAATGATAAATATAGTGCACGGATAAATCATTTATAAAAAATACTGCAATATTCCATAAAAAAACAAGAATTGTCCATTTTGATTTCATGGTGACTTTAAAATTGTAACAATATTGTTCAATTGGATTTTTATTTCTTTTTTTCAGACAATTGTGTTTAAATAGTTGCGACAAATTTTGGGAATTCTGCTGGTCTAACATGGACTTTAATGTAGTTTGAAGTTATTCATATTTCTTAGTATTTGTGACTCAAAAGGTCCTGTAAATTGTAAACTTTTTTGAAATGTAATGCCGGGTTCAGACTACAAGATATCCACCTGATTTTGGCACGATCCATTTGACGTAGGGTTTCGTGGTGATTTGTAAGCGACAATATGCGCTGGGACGCAAGAATCGATAATTTTGTCATAGTGGACATTGACCAATAGGAGCGGAGAAGCTCTTCCATACACAGCTTTCAAACATGCCGAAACGAAAGAGAGACGAAAGTATTGGTGCTGTTACGTGGGATTATGCAATGGAGGACAGGTTCGTGGAGCTATGGCAACAAAAAAAAAGACAAATGCTGGCAAACAATCGCGGAGGCGCTTCAGTAACATGGTGAGTACATTTACTACTGGCTAAAAATAAAAAAATAATTAATTTAAAAAACAATTTTTTAGTTTACAACTTTTCCTCTTCGTGCTTTCTTCTTCTTTTTGGCCTTTTCTGATGCCAAGACAGCCAGTGTAAAACACACCGCTTCGGTAGCCATTGTTTGTTTACCTGTTGTCAGTCGGTAGTTTCCGCCTTCTCGATGACATCACGCACACGGCAAGTGATGATTGGTCGAGAAGCAACATAAAGTCTGACATGTTTCTTATCCACGACCATTTTTTTACAGTCTATGTTCACGACACGACAATAATTTAGGGGTCAAAATTGCATAATCTGAGACTGTAACTATTGTAACAGACAAAAATATTGTGTAGTTTGAACCCGGCATAATCTACTGGCTAAAGTAGTAAACATGTCTGTGTACTTTAAGTGAATACGTTTCTGTGCAGTCAAGTAAGGAACATTTCATGTTACGTTTCACTTAAAGCATTATTTTGGTCGGAAAAGACATTTAGCTTGTTTTGTCGTGTAACCAGCAAACTTGTTATGCAATATAATTAAACATGTAACCATTTTCTCTCACATGAAGCCTACTTTGCTGATGCTAAATCAAATTGCTAAACTTTTGGTTACAAATATAATGCTAGGCTGCGTTTTGCTTCCATGATGTAAAAAGCTAAATATAATGAAATATGTTTGTTTAATGTGCGAGATTTTTCTTGTTTAGTGGTCTAACCATTGAATATCTTAACTGGTGGTGGAAAATAACATTAGACGTGAGCTTTTGGTGTCTTCTTTTTTCTCTCTCAGAACTGCTTACATCCCAGCCGTGGTGAATTCAGTTTATTATTGGTTAAAAATAACCAGGCTGAAATCCTTGTCTGTCAGGTTAGCAAAGATAAGAAGAGGAGAGAGGGGAAGAATAGAGCGGCTGGGTTACGCTACAGCCGACGGATGACTCACCTCACAGCACACAGGGAAAAAGCACTGCGACAGTGCTGATGTGCCACTTGAAGTGTGTGTTTAAAGAGGAAAAAATAGTGTGTGTGTTAGTTTCATGCATGCAGAAGTGTTGTTGTTTGAATATGTTACTGTGTTAGCACTGTTAGAACTGAATGTGTTTGGCTGTGTATGTGTGTCGGGATGGACGGTGCATGCGCTCCCATGTGCATATGTAGGAACCTCCCTCTCTTGTGTCTCCAAGTCTGTCCTCTCTCCTGGTGCAGTGAGCTCATGTGTGAAGGACCGCCTTTTTTTTTTTTTTTACTTCATTTCTCCTCTTTGCTCGCTTGTGAAAAGTCATAAATCACACCGCCCCAGCTGGAGAGGGTTCTTGCAGCTCGGGTCCAACTCTCCCTCCTTGGGGAACGAGCTTTGAATCATATAACCCCTTGCTGGACCCACATTTTTTTTCTGTTTGTGGAAGACCAAAGAAGGAGGGCACTCCTAACTTGTCCTATTTCACGGACACACGCTCCACATCATGCTGGTGTAGTTACCACCACACTGGGCTTGGGGAAGAAAGGTCCTTGACCAACTTAGATTGCTGGGTGTCCTGAAATAGATCTGTGAATGTTTGAATTTGTGTCCCATATAGAGGGAATGAGATGGTGTCCCGTACAAACATCTGTTGGGAGAAGGGATGGGTTATATATTGAATGTTGCATTTTGCTGGTCATACAGTATATAATTAAAGGCAGGGTAGGTAATTTGTTCCAGAATTTATTTATTTTTATTCTTGTTGAAAGTCTCTTCATGATAGCAATCACTAACATGATAGCAATCACTATATCGTCTGTGCAAGGCGTAGCACCATAAAATTTTTGTCCAATCATTGCAACGATACGATGTCCTACCTGCCTGTCAACAAATGTATTTTCATACCTCCACGCTCTTGCTTGTGCAGACATCACGTCATCAGCGCATTTCATGCTATGCAGAGTTAGACAGACATCAGTCACAGAGAGCCACAAACAAACAGCAGCCGCCTTTTACAGTTCCTCCAGAACCAAAACAACCAGCTTATGCCATAATTTCTGTAATTTGGCAGAGATGGAAACCCGTGACGTTATACTCAGAGCGGTTCATGGCTCAAATGTACGAGTTTCAGTGGCAACACAATCAACGGCGAAATGAATCAGCAGCTGTCAGGTGGTACAATTTAGCGTTCTTTAAGTTATGTTCATTAGTATTGTAATGTTATGTGCTTTGAAACATGATTTAGTTTGACACCGCCTCTCTTGATGGTTTTGTTTGCTCCGTTTGCTACGCGTTCATGTGTTTTGAAGGAGGCGTGGCTTTGAAAACGCTCTGAAGGGAGGGTGGGATCTAATGCTTTCAAAGCTAGCTCGCTATTGCTAGCCTTTCCGAAAATTGCCTACCCTACCTTTAAGGAGCGTTGTGATATTGCTAGATGTTGTGTTTAAGGCCAAGGATGCAACGATCACATCTATATAACAATAATCGTTCTATGAAAAGTCTAAAAGTCTATGAGAATAGGAAAGTCCACACCACAACTTCACTCTTAAAAGAAAACGTTCTACAGTATACGTTACACCATTACGCCTAATGAGTAATGTGTGTGTGTGCGTGCATGTGAAATGATAGTGCTGCAGTAAAAACTGTCCCATGCTCAAGAAGCATTAGGCCGCCAGACTGCAGAAACTGTTTTTCATGTCCTTTTAGCCATCAATATCACCAATGCAGAAATGTTACACATCATGTCATTCTGTTCTGCAGAATAATAGTAAATCAGTTGCACTAACACTGTGATCCGATACGTTTGCCAGCTTCTTGTGCGCTCTGCTGATATATACACCATATATCATTTCATATATGTAATTTCTGGAACTCGAATATGTTTTAAAACAAAGCTTTAAAGATTTCAAGTATGAATTCCAGTACAAATCATTTGAGACTACAGAAATGTTCATACGCCAACAAGCTGTCAACATCTCTTTTAGGAGTTCCAGTCACTACAGAGCACAGAGTTGTATAAAAACAGTATGCCATCTATTTATTCTTTGTCTTCATTCAGATGTCATTGTTTGAATGCAAGCCCATTTTCTGCATGTCACGGATAATTGGTCTCCTTTGATAATTGGAGATGAAGCACTGGTGCACGATTCAGTGGGCTGACAGCGCTAGTGACGTCACCAACATAATTACAATCTACCTGCACAAGATTCAGCGCCAACTCTTTGTGTTTTATCTAGCCCATTATCCTGCACATATCCAGCACAATCATCGTTGCACATTACATCAAAAAAGATTAGCTTAAGAACTGGGTGATCTAAATTATGTGCAGAACGCTATCTTGATACTGACAGTGTAAGCATCATTGCAGCCATGTCCAAGAATAGACCCTGGGTAAATGAAAATGGGAATCACTGCACATTAGCTCTCAGTCTGTCTGAAAAGTAAATTATTCCCCAAACAGAATTTGGCCAAATTGAACATCCCACATTGAAATCAAATGAAGCAGAAGCTCTGGTTAATTTTGAGCTAGAGTATTAGTGGATGATGCATTGGTGTTTATTGCAGTTCTCCAGTTATTACATGAACATGCATTTTTTGATTCGATAGCACTTTATTTTACGGTTCTGTTCCATTGTACATACGATGTAATTATTATAGTTATTAAAATAACTGTGTAATAACTATGTACTAACCCTGAACCTACCCTTAAAACAAACCTTATGCCATGTTGTTGCCTTATATTACCCAGTACTTTCTTAGGTAAGAATACTGAAAATACACGTAAGTGCACATACTGTAAAATAAAGTGCAACCCTAGATTCCGTTGCATTTGCCTTATTAATGATGGAAATATTTATCTGACAAATGATTTAATTTACTCCATTTAGACATTACATTGTCATGAATGAGGCACTGCAGCGCTGCATCATGATACTGTACCTAAAGCAAAATAAGTTAATGAAAATAAAAAAATACAACACAATTAAACACAATTAAACCAATAATAATTATAATATATTCTAATAATAAATAAAAAATATGTATTTGTCATATTATGAGCCTGAATTCTTGGACAGGTTGTAAGTATTTTTCGCAACAGAAAACCATTAATTGCAATGATTTAAAAAGGTTCAGAAAGATTCATACATTTTTAGATTTCTCTTTTGGTAAAACTCTCCTGATATTAGAGAAACAATTACAGAAGAATAAAATAAAGCATATTTTGTTATATTTTGGAGCTTGGAAGGGTTCAGTTTGAGCAGATGTTTTATACCATCATCACTGTCCTCATCAGAGCTAATTTCCCAGTACATTCAGCATCTGCCTCATATTCACCATCTCAAACATATCATCAAAAATATCATTTTCAACATCTTCAAAATCAATATTTTGATCGCTGGCAGCTTCTTCACCAGATCAAGTGACAGTGACAGTAATATATGACTGCGTTCAGTACTTGCTCTGCTGTAAATCTCTGAGCCATTTCAAGTTTTGCTGATGATACTTCCTATTCTTTTGTTTTCTGCCTGCGGTAACTATGAGTGAAACTTCACTTCATCATTGTGTATCAGACACTGCCACCTTGTTGAATAAAGGTGAATTGCACTTATTCAGTCATCAAAGATTCAATTATTGTTGTACAGAAAAAAGACATACACTGTTACACACCTCGGGTCATTAGCGACCCTATACAATTTTACCGAAAAAAGGCATTATTTTATCATGTTTTTCTTGTTAAATTGTTTATAATGAATTGATTGAGGAATACCAAGTAGGTAGTAATGTCTTACTATACAAAATGAAAGAGGAGGAGGGTAGTGAATGACGTCCCGGGTCACTAAACACTTGAGGTATGCGTTTAAGGTCAAATTACTTTTGAATTGATTTTTTTTAATTTGTGCTGATTATTTTCAACTATTTTGTATTTTTACAATAATGTACTTATGAACATTCAACGTTTCACAGGGCTTATGGCAATTCCGCTTCACATTGTGCCAGCAACACTATAGGCAAGGCCTTTGCTTTATTAAGCCCTCTGTTTGACCACTATAAGAGAGCATTTCATTTTTGTTGGATGGTCTATTTAAGCACCTTGACACAGTTTTGTGAAGGTCATTGTGCACATGATATATATATATTTATATAGAGCACATATGCAAATCATTTTTGCAATACATATATACTATTTAAAGGGTGGTGGACACACATCGAGATATGCTTTCTAAGTAGTGTTTTAGTGTTATGCCCTTACCATAACTGTATCTTTTTTAGCATTTAAAAGGGTATAATACACCCATATTCGGAAAATAACAATAATAATAATTTGCCCTCAAGCCATTTCAAACCCATATTGACTTTCTGTCTTTTGTGGGACACAAGACAACAAATGTCTTTTTTTGTACTGGTCGCACATTATGTAATGAAAATGAATGACGACTGAAGGTGTCAAGCCTCAAAAGGACACAAAACAGAGGTCTTTGTGTTCTGTGAACTACGTCTTCTAAGCCATATGACAGACCAAAGTTTTTATAGTTATTTATTGAGATCAGTCCAACTCATGAACAAATCATTCAGTGATTCATTTCCCAAAAGCACGTATGCAGGAACCTATGATTGAATCAGACATTTGGAAATTAAGCAAAATAAAGAACAAGATGTCATGTTCATGATTTACAACAATGCATGACGTCATTAACGCCCATTATATTGATAAACCAATGTAATTTGAACAACGGATGTGCAACAAAGGTTCCTATGGTTTCAGGAAATAGCCAATTTCTCCAATGATGGTAGTTAAGTAACAGAATATGTTGTGCAGAAAATTCACCCCAGATCATTATTGTGAAGTGGATAAAATTATTTATTAAAAAGATTCATTCACAAGTAAAATATTGCATGAACAAACCAAGGAGAGAATGGATACCGAAGATATTTGGTGAATAACAACTTCAATTTTAGATGCACACAAAAATAGTCATATGGACTAGTTTTATGGACTACCTTTTGCAATGTTTTAGTCCCCATTCTTTGTTATTGTATGGAAAAGAGTGACTAGTACATTATTCCAAACTTCTCCTTCGCAGAAAAACGAAAGCCTTACATGTATGTGGAAATCACGCAATTGCTGCGCTTCTTGGCGTTTTTGTGCTATATTTTAAAATATGTGAATGGAAACATAGCTAATGATGACAAGATTTAAATTTTTGGGTGAGCTGTCCCTTTAAGTCACCCCCTCCAAACTCAACACACACACACATATACACACAAACACACACCTACACAGACTCCCCTAGCTAGCTACCTTACGCACGGACGCTGCAGCGCGCGCGAGAGAGAGAGACAGACAGAAGAGAGAAAGGGAGAGAGAGAGAGAGTGAGCGAGCGCGCGTTCTAAGCAAAGTGGCAGCACGCGCGAGTGGCGGGAAAAGAATGCCCATCTCGTGACTAATAACGAATGGATTGGCGCGCTTTCCGTTCTTAGAGGTAATACGAGCAGACTGTCATTGTAGTGATGGGTGGCAGCGGCGTGCTCCCTCGCGGGGAGTGTTTTCCCTGTCAGTGCTGCTACTGCTGCTGGAAATGGCGCTGTGATGTTCAACAAGGAAGACGCAGTTGAAGCCGATGCCAGGGAGTAGGAGGAGAAGGAGGAGAGAATAAAATTGTTATTATTAGTAGTACCTGCGCTTCTGGTGCGGATTTTTGTGTTTCAAAAAAGCGGTGAACAGTACCATGGTGAATTACCAGAAATACATTACTGTAATGCAGCTGGCTCTAGGGGTGACTGCCATCAACAGAGAGCGTAGCCTGCCTCCCAGAAAACATATGTGGTGAGTATATATACTGTATATATATATGTATGGATGTGTGAGGGGGCTATTCGGCATTGCAGCTTGCTGGGAAGAAAGAATGTCATGTCCATTTTACTTTATAACCATGTAAATGTTACATTTGGATATGTAAATCTTGTTGACGGACCGCATGCAGGCTACATGAGCAAAGTTTGAACCAAGGCTTGTGTGTTCATAAAGCTTTTTTGTGTAGTCAACATACTGTAATCCTTTTCACTGGTGTGTCATTTCATTCATTATTCACTCTACTACAAACCCAAGCATGTTACATCATTCATATGTGTATGTCTACTATGTGCACTTTCAAATTAAATAAAAAAGTTAAGGCATGGACGTGTGTTTCTTTGCATTGATTTATTCGTGTGTGTTTTCTGTCATTGTCACTGTGTGTTCTTGTTAAGTTCCTCATTCATTTCCATTCATAATGGTCACTCGTGTGCCTCCTCCAGCACTTCTTATTGTGCTTCTGGAATGACTACAGGATTACACTTTGAGTTGAATAGACGACACAGCCGTTAATTAACTTGTATTGGTAGCTATCTCCATTTTCATGTGAGATAAGCGTGAATGTCACCTCTAGACTCACTTCAGGTCAGTAGGTTTTCGATTTTCACAAGGTCAATATACAAAAAACCAACATACACCGATGCTCGTATCCTCTCCATAGGTTTTCAATAAGATCCTGACCTTCTTGATTATTGATTGGAGATTTTCTTTAATCGACTCAAACCTCTTTCAATGTACATCTTTGGGCCACGATGATTTTATTTTTCCGTGTCAGAGCTGGATATAATCACATTTCATTCTCATAATTACCATATTCCACAGTGTCATCACGTCATCATACTCCCTTTTTATTACTTTGCAGTCTTGAAATAAACAGGAAATTGGAGTGTATTGTGGAGAGGCTCACAATAGATCGAATTTTAAGTTGAGAAATGTTGATTTGTCATTAGGACTGAGGGTTTTTCAGTGTGTTCTCTGAGCTCGGCATAGCAGATTTACTCGGCCGCTAAATAAAGATTCTTTATTGGCATTTATCGTTCCATGATGAACTTTTAACATCCAGGGAACCTTTTCATTGCACATAAGCCTCTTTATAGTGGAAAAGGTTCTTTAGATTATTCAAATCTTCTTCACAGAAGTTCACACTAAAAAAGGGTTGTTTTAAGAACTGTTTACTGAAAGATTATTTGAGGAACCAAAAATGTTTTTTCTCTGGCATCACTGCGAAAACCCCCTTTTGGAACCTTTATTTTTAAGCATGTATGAGGTTAATGGGGCAAAAAGATTCTCTGAGGCACACGCCAAACAAATCAAAGGGAATATAGAGTGAATGTGATAGAAAATGTTCTAATGCTAATGTGAAGTAAAACATGCAATTAGCATAGCAAACATAAGGTCTTTGTTGTAATTGCATTGAAAAAAAAAAGTATTAAATGTTATCCTTGAAGTGCTTTTATAAGTAAAGTTCTGTTTGCAGATGGTCGGCCGGTAATGATTCAACATCCGTAGGCATTTTGTGCCCCTTGGGGTCAGTAAAGGTTGCTAATTTGAGTGTTGCATGCTGGGTAATTCATTTGTAACTAATTAGGAGCAAGTTGAAAGTACCCAGATTTTTCATCTTGTTTTCATTGTCATTAAGAGTACCCCTGGCTCTTGTAGCAGCCTGCTCTCTCCGTTAGGTTTATTTTGTAAGATTTTCCCCTTAAATTGAGGTCAGCTTGTTTTGCTTCATGTCAGCACACCGCAATAGTTGACGCTTAAAGGAGAACCAAAGCTATTACGAGGAGCCACGTGTGCTACATCAGAGCAACAAATCAACCAAGCAAGTGAATGTAATTTACTGTCGAGATTAGGTACTTAACTCAACAAGCTCCATATAACTATAAAACTTGCCCAATCCACATAAATCCAGAATGATGATGAGGCACCTAAACCCTGAGCGATGTCACTACGATGTTTGGATGTTGGTACTCAGCTTGTTTGAGTTACGGTTAATTATTCATGGATTTTGAAACATGACATCGCTCCAGTTTACAGGAACGTTCTCACCTCACAGCTGTTGTGGGATTTGCGTCACATGTAAACAAAGTGGCATTACAGTAAATTAAACAAACAGATATAAAATATTTAAATCTAGATCATTTCCAGGTCACATTTCACCCCATATCAAGAGAAAAAATAAAATACATTTATGCATTCAGAAGATGCTTTTGTCTAAAGTGACTTACAAAAATTCATTAAGGAGCCAAGAATATTCGTATTTCAATTGTTATTCTCATTACAAAAAAATACGTTAAAATCATTGTATTTTAGTGATTTAAAAAATATTTCAATTGGTCATAAGGCAGTTGGTCATTTTGTTTTCAATGGCAAAAATGGTAATTAGTCATTTTGTTTTCAGCATTATGGTAATTAAAATGGTTAAAATTTAGTTTGCATTATGGTAATGAGAAGCATAATCCATTTCAAGCATTTTATGGTGCTGAACATATAGGCTTAATTTCCATTTTTGTGAGATACTGTAAGTGTGAATGTCTTTAAGTTTTTGTTATTGTTTTCTTTTGATTTCAGTGTAAAATGTGACCCAGACATGTTCTTCACAGCTTGATAGGGATTAGTTGCTGGGAGAATTATGGATATCATATTTTACTTAGTAAAAAAGGATTCTCATTAATGTTAAACAGTATTTACCTTGCTACTTAAGTACTGTAATAAAAGATGCTTTTTATTTTTTTTTATAAATCTGACATTTAAGGCATTTAAATAACACATAATTGTTTTATGGTTTTCTGCAGCATTACGGTAATGAGATTATGAGATAATAAGAACTGTGGAGGGAAATTTACCTCAATTTACCCAAAAAATAACGTCACAACGCAATACATCTGTCAGTGTTGGTTGCAACAAAGATGATGAACGGCAGTATCTAATTGCAGCAGTTGTGTCTTTTATTAAACTCAAACTCAAAACAAAATACTAGGAATACTAGGAAGACCATGAACAGAACAACCAGATTAAAGCGTCTAGAACAAACAAATGAACTGGACAAAACACAGGGCTTAAATACCAAAGCAAACTAATCAACAAATGAACAAGCAAATGATAATCACATCAATGAAAAACCATAGAAACTAACTCAAACTCAGGAAACAGAACTAAAACCCACCCAAAACACACATAAAACATGGGCTGTGTTTGAAATCCCCCCCCCCCCCCCTCCATTCACTGATCACTATTGGCTACATTTGTCCATTGTATAGTCCACTTGAAGGAGTGAATAAAAACTTAGCAAACTAGCAGCAATGAAAAGATTTATATTGAACTCTGTCATGGAAACTAGTGTGTATAAACCTTAATTAAACTATTTAGAAATCAATTAAAAATGTATACCTGTATGATATTACCCACACCAGCGGTTTGGAAAATGGATGGATGGATGATTCAGCTGCAGGCGCCATCTACTGGCGGGACACGGGAATTCATTCGCACAACCCTCACAGTGCATTATGGGTATTATCTAGCCGTTGAGTCTACATCAGTTGTACTCTCGTTATTATGGTGCATTTTGGGGTTTGAATGAGTGCACTACTAGATAATGTCCAGTATGGTTTCGTATGTCCCCTCAAATAGTGCCCAATTTAAGGGTATAGGGGCCTAAAATAGGCTTCATGTGCATTAAGTAAAATTGAATTCCTTTCTTTTGATTTTGGAGTGGAATGTAACCCCGATATTTTCTTGACAGTCATTAATTGAAAAATTGTGGATATCACATTTTGAAATGTGAAATGAAAGAGCATTCACAATACTAGAGACTTTTCTCTGAATTCTGACCAGAGAATGCTTAAGAATTTCTCGTCTTTGAGAGTTGCTACATTCGATTTGTTTCTAGGTGAGCCTCCCTTCCTGTGGTTAAAAATCTGTCCACTTTCACCCAGAAGACGTCAGGATCAATCCAGGAAAAGAGGTAAAAGGAGAAACATATAGCAGAAATGAGTTCTCATGAGGCAAGTAAAGATTGCTTTAAAGGACCCTTGTGGATGATAATGGACAGGCAACATGCTTCGGATTTTTGCTGTAGGCTATAGGATATCAAACGATTGCCTCAAATATGAAACATGGCTGTGTAAATATTTAGTAACTTGATCAGCTGACTCTGGGACGTGACTGTAATAAACCACGTCTCATTTATCTTTAATCAAAGAAAATGTCAGATGCCTCTACAACCACGAAGAGCCCTCTCTGTCAGGACTCTTCATTTCTGGCCACCCTTAGTGTTCATTACCAGGGATTTAATGGAAATGACATTTCTAAACCTTCAGTATCGCCCGTGATGAGCTGGAAAAAAGGGAAGTTCAAAGAAGAGTCTTGGAAACACAGCAGATGGTCTACTTCCCCCGCAGTCGTACAAACTATTCCAGAGCTTAGCTTTAACCTGGCGTAATGAAATAGGCGACAGTTGCCCACCCCGAGGCTTCTTTACACGTGCTTTTTAGCATTTACACACTCTTTTAAACGTGAGCCAAGTGCGTGTTTGACTGACGGAAGCCACAGAGTTCAGAAGGGGCATCTCGATCACGTTTCATGCTAATCTCTGGCTTTCCCCGCACGATTTTCGCCCCTCCTCTCCAATAGACAAGAAAAGCACTGATTGAGACTCTGTAAGTAGCTCTCCTCCATCAAGCCAAATAAACGTCTTCGTCTTTCACTTTCATCTCCATCCAGAGTGATTATTTACTTCATTAACGGTTTACGGTTGTAAACCAAGAGCCTGCTAGCCCTCTCTAGTAGCCTCAGCAGGACACGCACGACTGTATTTGTTCCTGGCTCTCGCTTTCGTGCCCTTGGGCTATACTGTGCTGGCTGAAGAGAAAATCATATTAACGTTTGTGATAATGGCAGCAAAGATAATTTTGATGTTAGTCGTAGTGGTCAGCATTGCCTATTTGTGTCTAAACTGTTCTACTGACTTGGGGCCCAATGTTAACGTAGATATTGACTTGCTGATCAAGCAGTATCCTTTGCTTCTATATCTAATAGCTTTATGAGGCACATGCAGTAGGAAGAGGTCGGTGGACCGCACAAACTAGCCAAGTTGATTATAGACTTTTTCGAAGGCTTTTGTTTTGTGGCTGTAATAGATTACCTGGACACTCAGTTGTATATGGCTGCATATGAAAGCTTAGGCAGCTGCTCTATCAGGCTATGAGTCAAGTAGGTACCATTTTTATTTTTTAACTCGACTGTCACCGAATCAAACTTACAGGATTGTGGGATATCATAGGCAACGAAGGACACATCTATGCTGCTTTCAAAAATCGATCAGAAGAAGGGTTCCCACTAAACAGGATGTGACTGGAGCCTTAGATTCAGATGTCCCTAGTTGCCTTTCTACCTCCTTGTGATCCCTGCAGAGGCATCATTTTTCATCTTTCAGATGAAGCTTTTGGTGTTCCATCATAAGTGCATAATGCTAATCACTTTCAATTGAAACTATCATTTAAAAAATGCACTTTGGTCTGAAACTTTGAATGTACGTAAAACAAGTACTTGTTTGTACAACTGTGCATGTCCCCCAAAGCTAGCATGAATTGTTTTCTTCTAATCTACACCGAGATTTCTCTTTCAGATTAATTACTTTCATGGTTGATAAATAGTGTAAAGAAAATCTTGCTGCGCATGTTAGCTATTGCTAGCTACTTGATTAATAACACTTTTGAGGTGCGTCCCAGTTTTCATACTTGTGCACTATTCTATGCTGTTTTGTAGTATAAATGGTGTGAGTAGTGTGTTCACACTGAAAATTCCAAACAGAAAAAGTGCACTTTAAATACCCGGATGACGTTGGACACCTAATGCACTCAACTGTCGCAACTTTAATTAAGTAGCAGAGAAGGAGGGGCTATCAGACTCTGATGTTGAAAGACAAAATAAACGTATAAAGTTCATACACTACACGGTTGAGTACATAGTGCATAAGTACATAGTGTATAAGTGCATCATTTGGGACACAGTTTTGGTTTAATGGTTTAAAGGGTTAGTTCACCCAAAAATGAATATTCTGTCATTAATTACTCACCCTCATGTTGTTCCAACCCCGCAAGACTTTCGTTCATCTTCGGAACACAAATTAAGATATGTTTGATGAAATCTGAGAGCTGGGTCACTCCTTCATAGGCTGCTAGGTAATTGATATCTGCCAGCCCAGAAAAGGCAGGCACGCTAACAAGGACGTTACCGCTAGCATGCCTCCTGAGGCCAGGGGAGTGAGGTTAACAAACACAGCTCTTACTGGCTGTTACACTCACACCCCTACACCTCACTCTCATCCGGGTCACGGCACCAAATGTAGCTGGTCCTACTCGACCCACTCCAAGCTGGATTTGAACTGCGGTCTCCGGCGTGGGAGGGCTCTTGAGGAGAGTGAGGTTTATATGCACAACTCTTACTGGCCTACGTCCGTTTCTCAAAGTATACTTCAGTTTTGATATGAACGCTTATAGTGCAGGGGTATCAAACTCAGAGTTGAACTCCAACCCTAATATAACAGCTATTCAACCAGCTAATCAAGCTTGTTGGTATTAGTAGAAGCTTCCAACCAGGTGTTTTGGAGCTAGTTGGAGCTATACTCTGCAGGACAGTGACCCCCCAGGAACTGAGTTTGACACCCCTGGCTTAAGCCCCGGGTATATATCATTTTCAGTATTCCGCTCCGTCTCGCGGACATTTGAGTCTTTCAAAGTATACTCCTTGGCCGTGAGCTTAGAAAGACGTGTTCGGCGTGTTTTCAAGCTCTCAAATCACTCGCACATGCGTCGTTGTATGTGCACTATACCGCAGGCCCTCCTGATGACAAAAAATTACATCACAGGGACCGTTGCGGAACACGGATGGCCGAAGTATACTTCGGGCTTTAGAGTACGCCTTCATCCGAACACATAGCTATACTCCATTTGATAGTGTGCATGAACGCAGGCGCTCAACATGTGCACTAGAAAGTTTCAAGCTTGTCCAGTATTTGCACTAATTCTCTCTCGTACTCGTTTAAACCCAAATGGCGTTTGTCTCACTTCGTACAAGCGCTCATCATCACGGGCATCTATAGTTGCTGCGTCTCCAGTAGTTTGGTGGTGTTGTTGTTTCTTTTTCAGCTATGAAACAATGGCCCGGGCCAGTGTTGTTACCTTGTGGACAGACTAATTAGCGCAAAAAAGCAAGGTGCATGTGAGCGATGAGCGTACAAAGTATACTCGGTTAGAAATGTACATACTGCGCATGTACAGTATACGTGCAGTACATAATATACGCCAATTGCACTATATGCCAATTGCACTATATGCATACCCTAGCATATGCATTGAAAAGTATACTTTGGGTTGTTTCACGTCACGGCTCAGAGGATAGTCACTAGTGTATCTCTGTGAATGTTTTTCTGGTGTCAATCAGCACTGTCAAAATGCCAATTGCTTGTGACTTAAGAATGATTAGCATTTACAGATCATTAGATTAACTGAAAAATATGTGCAAAAATGGCAGAATTAGAATCTCATATTTTAAATGGATGGAAGTACTAACAGTGTGAACTTGATTTCACCAATTGCAACATGTGCCTAGATCAACATCTTTGTTGATCCTGCACAACGTTCCAATCTACCAATCAGACTTGAGGGCCAAGTTTACAGTTTATATCAAGGCTATACAACCAGGGTTAGGTGTTTCTACATCAGTGTTATTCACCTATCATTTCCCTCTGATTTTAGGGATAAGTTATGGGTAGGGTTAGGTTTAGGGCACGGTTCACCAATCTCGGTCCTGGAGGGCCGCTGTCCTGCAGAGTTTAGCTCCAACCAGCTCCAACACACCTGTTTGAAAGTTTCTAGTATGCCTAGTGAGACCTTGATTAGCTGGTTCAGGTGTGTTTAATTGGGGTTGGAGCTAAACTCTGCTGGACAGCGGCCCTCCAGGACCGAGATTGGTGAACCCTGGTTTAGGGGTAGGGATAGGGGTGGGAGTATGTTTTTGGACAGGAATGTTGTTCCAGGATCAACAAAAGGTGTTGATCCAGCAGGAACATGTCTTACTTGGCATAGCATTGCATGCATATTGTATGTTTCTGGTCTAATGGTATACTCTGTATATGTGCACACATACAAGAAACTTTGTCCTTGAACTCTTTCCCAGATGATTTAAATGTATTTGACTTAAAAAGGTGAACTGAAGGTGAGACTCACTCGGTTTCCTCAGGCTAACATCAACCTCATTGTCACGTTAATGTCTTTGTCCTTTCATTAGTCTTCCATTCTGTCGTTCCCATTTAACACTCTAAATAACAAATGTTTCAAACGCTTCTTCAATTCTTGCTCATTTTACGATATTCTTGGAAACCAATAGCTAGCAGCAGCCCAGGAGGCTTCCTTAATCTACCACTTAATATGGAAATGAGGTCTCATTTTCATTGGTGCCCCTTCCAGCGCATTGAAACAGAAGATTTGCTGTATTGAATTTCGTTTTGCAGGGTTTTCCAACAAATCCTCTCCACAAACGTGGTGCGAACGGTCATGGTACACGGCATTCAAATTGCCTCTCCTACTGTACAGGGACTGTGTTTCATCCCACAACAGCTACTGTAAACCATGTGCTCATGGGGTTTTATATAACCTCTCCCCAACCTCTGCTAGGTCAGGTCTTTCCGTTTTATTGCAAAGAGGCATTTTAAGGTGCACGATATATAAACTGAAAATAAACAGATTTTTAGATTTTATATAGAAACTTACCACACTGAGGTTTTGTCTTTTATATGATGTTTGATTTGTTTGGTGCAGTGCTTTCATGTCCTGAAATATAACTACATTGAATGACATGATCATATGAGACTTCATTAATAATATATAAATCCTGTGGATGGAAGATACTTTGGGGTTCAGACAGAGCAGATGGGACACTAATTATTAATGAGTAGGAATTAATTAACTGATTTAAATATAAAATGTGGGTGGATTCATGACTAGCATGACCATGGCGATCATTATATTTTGTTTATTGACATCAAACACTGCATTTTGCCTCGGTAGGGTTCGTTGGACTGTTGGTTTTGTGTGCTGTGGGTGCATTCATGGTTGATGGGGCATGATTACACAATATTATCTAAGCTTGGTCTTTTCTTGGGCTTTTTTTTTTTTTGTGAATGAATGTGTGTGATTTGTGTCTAATATGGATGAACGACATATGTGCCACAATAGCTTTTTTTTCATCAAATATCCTTTTTTGCTTTGAAATACGTCACACCGCAGAAGCAAAATGAGTTGTGAATGTAATTTCATGTTCTGTTTAAACAAAACTGATTTGTTCAGTAAAACGGATCCCCAGTCAGTAAAATGTACTGCGTATAACCACATTTGCCTCCCTTTAATGTTTTATGTACAAAGCCTACAGCATTTTTGGTTTCCTTCAGAACTACTTATTGTGCATTGAAATCTAGTAAAGCCCAGTGGGCAAAATGAAAGCCTCTGCAACAATTTTTCCTTAGTTTCAAGCTTTAATATCCCTGTTTCTGTCTTTGATCAACCATAGTCCTGCAAGAAAACTCTTAAATCCGACCTAAACATGGCATATTACTTCGAGTTAAGAAAACTGTCCTGACAATTGTATTTTAAATTTGTACATCATAAGAAAAAAACATGATACAGTATTTAATATGATATTTAATATGCTTTTTAGCTCAACCAATTGAATATTTAAATGTTGCCGCATTTGGATATTTTGGTGCTTATGTAGTTTAATGCAAATAATCTAAATGTCTTATATTTGATGGTCCTGCATGTATGTATTTCAAGGTGAAATGTATCATTTCTATGCTACTTTTTTCATCAAAAGTAATACAGTTCACCCAAAAATGAGAATTCTGTCATCATTTACTCCCCCTAATATCGTTCCAAACCTGCATGACTTAATTTTTTTTCCTGTGAAACACAATATTTATTCAACGAGTTCCTCAGTGACAGAATTTTCCATTTTTGGGTGAACTATCCCTTTAAATGTGTCTATTTTCATTGCTTTTATTGTTATTGTTTATTTTTTTATTGCTGAAAATTAATAGACTCTCTCTTTCTCTTGTGCTTTAATCTCAGGGTCTTCCCCAAACACGACAAAGACAAATACGGGCCTGCAGTGTAAGCATTTTAAACCCTTTTCACTCCATTTAACTAACGAAACTCCATTGGTTGCGCTCATCTTTCTAATGGAGATTAAATTTACACCGCAATCTAACACACACTGTCTGTCACTTTCTCAGTTACTATCCCAAGATCCACGCCTTCCTCCCCACCCCAGAAACCGTCTCTCTGCTGGATGAATCTGAGGGATCGGGCCACGGCAAACCATCCCTGCGCAGAATCAAGGGCCGAATCCACCGCAGCAAGAGCCTGGACAGCATCGACCTGCTGGACTCAAACGTGAGTTAAAGACTGCATCCACTGCAGTAATGCTTCCGTGTGTGGTGGGGTGGGGGTGGGGAATGTGTGTGGTGTGTTTGTGTGTGTGTGTGTCAGTGTGAATTCAGTTTGTGAGATTGCGTGTCAGCGCTCGGTGTGCATGTATGCATGTATATGAAGAGATTTGAAAAGTGTGTGTGTGTGCATGTTTGTTTATGAAAATGCACATGTACCAGAATGTCTATATTGCTGCTCTAGGGAATTTCTGCAAGAGTGAACATGACATGCACAGTTGTATAAGTCCACTTATTCATAATTATTGCATACATTAACAAACACACAGATGGAGTCAAATTCACAAGTGCTCATACTGTAAACATGCTCATAACAAGAGACAATGGATATGGGAGAAGATCTTTTAAAAGGAGAGTTTACTTGGGTTACACTTTATTTTAAGGTGACAGTTACATTGTAATTAGATAAGTACTGGGTAATATTAATTAACTACATGTACTTACTATAGAGTTAAGGTTAGAGTTTGGTTTAGGGTTAGTTACTTGTAATTATGCATAATTTACCGTTATTACTACATAATTTACTGTTAATACTATAGTAAGTAGGTGTAGTAACGTGTAACTTCGTCACCTTAAATTAAAGTATTACCTAAAATTCTAATAATTTACTCATATTTATGTCGTTCTAAAGATATAATTGGGACTTTTTTGTAGATTTTCTTCCATTGAACCTTTCTTTAGCAGAGTGTTCAAGCTGTTTTTTTTTCCATACAATGGAAGTGGATGGGGACTGGTTCTGTTGAGATCCAAAAATGATGAAAAACAACCATGAAAGTAATCCATCCAATTCCTGTATTATATTTTGTGTCTACTTAAGTCATCTAATAGCATTGTGTGCATAAAAAGATTGAAATTTAAGTAGTTATTCACAGAAAATCTTGCAATGAAATGGAACGTTGTCAGAACGTTTTCTGCATATATGGCTTACGTTTAGGGTTATTCTTTCCAAAAAGCTATCATATAGGTTTAGAAGACTTGGAATATCATGCAAAAGTTGTATGTAGGCCTACTTCTTTTTTCTTTGGTACTTTTTCAATCATTTTTGGAGCTCAACAGCCCCAGTCCCCATTCACTTCCATTGTATGGAAAAGGTTCTGTTAAACACCAACATTTGTGTTCCATAATAGTTTAGTTCTACATGAGGGTGGTTAAATGATGAAAGAGTTTACATTTTTTGAGTGAACTATTCCTTACATGCTGTGTGTTCTGCCCAGCTCTCATCCAACAAATATCCAATCTAAATTTCTCTTGAAAATGACATTTCCCACCATGAATGTTACATGAGTCTGTCATGTTCACCCCGTGCAAATGTCTGAATGACTCATAGATACTTCACAGGCTCATACTTAATGCAACACCTTACTGAATCTGATTCCTGCGCTGGGATACCCCGGAGTATATTTCTGTTTGCATATAAAACACTCGGCATTTGAAGTGCGTCAGGATGTTTCACAAAATTGCTTTACCGCCTCCGAGGAAATGCACTCTAAAATGGTTATTATTCTAATGAGCTTTGAGTAGGACTTCTGTGAGTAAATTCCACTTTTTTGAGTCCCTCGCACTTTGAAATTATGTGTGAAATCATGTCTTTGTGGTTGAAAGTGTTTTTTCTGAAGATAAAATCTCAGTTGTCGGATGTTTTTTTTCAGTTCGTCATAAAAATGCTCCATGTGGATTCAGTTTGAATAGGCTTGTTTATACTTGAAACATACTTGTAGTGCTGAACATGTGTGCGTTTTTTAAATGGTCACTGCTCATTTACATAAAGTTAAATGCCACTGAACATTGTTGGACACTCATTGGTCACTCATCTGACGATTCGAAACGAATGACTTGCGAATGAGTCTCTTTGTCTCTGCCAATTGCGTTCACTTTAGCCCCTTTAGAAATGACATTTAATTCAAACAAATCTGGGCCTAAAGAGATGCTGTCTAGGTAGGGAGCTTGAAACACAGCATGGATGTTGGTGTCACAGACGCACAGGCGCTTCTCTGGAGCGATTGACAGGCTAAAAGAGGCCGGGTTAGTTCAGTGCCAAGTGAATGAGCAAATGTGCATTTCAACAAAGCTTCCTCTACAAAGGCTGTCGGCTTTAGTGAACCGGTTCATTAAACCGCTTTTAAAACGCTGTTGCTCGGCCTGTGCTTAAAATATCTCACCTCTCCAGAACATCGCAGTGAAATAAGGGGGTACCACCGTCCTGGTCCCTGCTCTTTAATACTGTACATATTTCTCCCTTAACAGAGCACACACACACACACACACACATACACAGGCCAGAGAAAAGTTGCTGACTGGGCCCGAATGCCAGCCGCAGCTGATGAGAGTAACGTTCCGGCACACAGTGAGTGATGATGCCGCAGCAACGCTTGAGTGAAGACCTCTCTGCTGCCACTCCATCTACTGAAAGACAGAACAGAGAAAAGCCACCCACTGCAGAGAGTGTAGGGCCTTGATAAATAAAAACGTGGCTGCCACAATGCTAAGGTGTCGCTAGGCTGTTGCTATACGCTTGCTAAGGTGTCCAAGGTATTTGCTAGAGCTTTGCTTGGTTGTTGGTTCCTAAATGTGGTTGTTTACTGTAGCAGTCCACAATGATTTTCTCCGTTTTGTCATCCGCCAGACAAAATTCTTATGCCTGATTGGCAGAGGCGGACAGAGTACACAGCTTCATTACTTGAGTAAAAGTACAGATACCCCTTGCAAAATTTTACTCAAGTACAAGTAAAAGTACTACAGTCAGATGTCTACTTAAGTAAAAGTACTGAAGTACTTGTTTTTAAAAGTACTTGAGTATCAAGAGTACAAGAGTAAATTTTCTAAATATTGCATTACTACTGCCACAGTGCTTACATTGGTAAACACAGCAAACACTTGAAGCAAAAACTATCATTAACTTGTTCAGAAAATTGAAATAGTCTGGCTAGGTGGGGCCACGTGTTGGCACATTCCCGGGATGGACCTGATGCGTCTTCATCATGGTCTTCATCCATTGTTTCGTCCGTGGTTTCGTCTCTTATCTAAATCTGACCATGGAGTTGACTTTGGCGGAAAGCTGAAGGTGATTGCTGATAGGCTGTCCCAATCAGTGGCGCCTGCACAATCCAATCACGTTTGAGAGGGAAACAACAAATTGGGGGTTTCCGAGATTTTTCTTTTTTCCTTTTTTTTTTTTTTTAAAAGAAGTAACGGGTACTCACGGTTATGGATAGAAATGTAGTGGAGTAAAGAGTACAATATTTGCCTCTCAAATGTACTTGAGTAAAGTCATGAGTACTCCCCAAAAATGATACTCGAGTAAAGTACAGATCCCTCAAAATTGTACTTAAGTACTGTACTCAAGTAAATGTACTCCGTTACTGTCCGGCTCTGCTGATTGGTTAGAAAAGTATAGCACATCATTTGAGGAATCATTCAGATTGGTCACATGATGCGAGGTGAGTGATGCACCAATTTTTACAATAATGAAATAGTGATGGTTGCCTTAGTGAGCACGGCTATTGCACGATTAGCATACAAAAGTAATTTAATCTTGGAAATATTTAATGAGAAATAGTGGTTCATATTGAGATCTTTTGGTTTAATTTTTCCCTGTTGAAAGAAAAACATCTTAAACCAGCCAATAATGATTAGCTGGTCTTAGTGCCATTCGTTTGTCAGGCTGGGAGACCAGTTGGTTAAATACCAGGTTTGAAGTCCTGCTAAAACCAGTTAAAACCAGCAAACCATCTTAGGCTGGTTTAAGCTGATTGTATGTTCAGTGGGGTTGACAAATCTATGGAGCCCCTAAAGGGACATGATGATGGGGAAACAATTAAATGGGATGGAAAATTATATTTCAATGCTTTTGTGTCATCTTGCAACCTTTTTTGTTTACCAGAAACTTTACTTGCAAAAATGTAGCATTTACCCCAGAAATTGTTCGTTTGCTCACAAAACGTTTGCCTTCCCTTGAGAAATTTTGTGTTCGCTTGGAAAACGTTTGAGTTCCCCCAGAAAATTTGCGCTTGCCAGCAAAATCTTTGCGCTCGCAGAGAAACTTTGCATTGACCATGGTTGCCAAACCATATTGTGGCCACGAATTAACAATTGATCCCACGACTTACTAATACATCAGCATGTTTTACTAATTTGTTCCCTTGTGTTAAGTTAAATCAAAACGATGGAATGAATTAGTTCAACATCACCACGATTTACTAAAACGAGTGAGTGAATTCTTAATTCATGGCCACGATATATATTTTTGTCCGCATATCATGTGCTGGGCGCCGTACAAAAGCATTAAAAATCCCAAGTTCTGTCATGAAACTCTAGATGGCGCAAGCTGATGATATTTACAGTGTTAACTACTTGGCACAAGCTGATTAGTCCATGTCACATCTGCAGCCAATAAGCATGCTTGCTCAACATTTAAATGGCTGGTTACCATTAACTATAGCAGTTTGCAACACGCTTTCAGAGTACGTCTAAAACCCTTCCCCTTCCCCAGCTCCACCTGTGTAGATCAGCAGCAATTCAGCAGCAGCGCAGCAGATCTATTCCGCCAAGACCAAATACATTAACATTTTTATATCCATTACCATGCTAAAAATCTTCAGAGAGTTGTCATGATGGAAATATATAATTTTTCCTCACATCTCATATTTCTATCCTCTTATGGACTCCATACCAATCTGAGCACAGGTTGAGACTCTGATATCTCTTCTGAAACTCTAGTGGAGACATACAGTACTGTGCCAAAGGTCTTAGGCATGTTAATACAAAAAAAAAAAAAAGGGTTTAAGTCAGTTATTTATATATTTTGCTGTAGTGTGTCAGTAGGAAATATCAGTTTACATTTCCAAACATTCTTTTTGCCATTAATTGTAATAATCCAGTGAGATTTGTGTATGCACAAGGAGTCTGACAACATCCGGTATGATCTGATCTCACCATCATCGAGTCTGTCTGTGTGAAGAAACAGAAAAAACTGAGACAAACTTAATCCAGGAGAACTGCGGGAACATCTCCGAGATGCTTGATATTAACATGCCTAAGACTTTTGCACAGTACTGTATGTAATGAACTCATCGCTGAGATAACTGGGGATGTTTTCACAGGAGAAATATCTAGCAAAAGTCTCCATTTGCTCTCTTTTTAATATTGTTGTCATCTAGGAAGAACATTTATCATGCAAATCAACTTAAGATAAAGGTAACAATTATATTATTTTCTATTATCATTAGGCTATTATTTAAACATCAGGAGGAGCAGAAAATGTACGGCAGGACTTTAATCTTATCAGTCTGTAATTGATTGTATAGTGAAAAGAAAACTCATAATACCGTGCCGAATAAGCTGCGTTTGAAGCATTTGTAACACTGATGTTTTGACTTTGATTTATGCATGTGAATGCAATAAAATTGGAGTGTTTGAAGTCACGTTGTTTGGCAGAGTGCCCAATCCTGCTGTCATTTGTGTTGGCGAGTGCCGGTCGCTCTCTCTCATGGAGAGCATGAATCAGTTGTTAGTGCATAGGTTGCAGAAAACTGCATAGCCGAGAGAAAGAGAGAGAGAGGGAGCAAAGGAGAAATGCAGCACCGTGAAATGCATCACATAACTCTGGTCAAGTGAGACTCCCTCTCTCTCTCTCTTCCAATCTTTCCTTCTGTCCATCTCTTCATCTCGTGGACGGTCTCCTTGCTCTCCTTTTTGCCGATATCAGCTCTCCACCTCTCATCTCCATTCAATCACTCCATTCATTTTTTTCATTCACCTTGAAAGGCAATATTAAAGGCACAGGAGCAGAAATTATTATAGGACGTAAATTCATATCACTACCGTTTTGCTGCACTTCAGTAACCCCGCCGAGGCTTTCCACGCTTTTTTTTTAAGGGTAACTGTAAAACACATTAGCCATTTTCGTAATGCATAATCATTCATCCTCCTGGATTTGTGTGGACAAAAGGGTTATATAAAGGGGATAGTTCACACAAAAAACAAATTCTGTCATCATCTACTCAATCACATGTTCCATATGAAATGTCTTTTGTGAAACGCAAAAGGTGAATTTTTGAAGAATATCCTGGTCACTTTTTGAAAATGATTGGGAACTGGAACTGTCAAGATTCAAAATGACAAAAAGCTACTCATTAGCCATGTTTTTTATGTGTCTAATGAGTAAATTTGTTACTGTTTGGCTTAGGGTACGTTTACACGACAACGATTTACTAAAAACGGAAACGTTTTTTTGAAAAGTTTTGCATAGAGATGACAACATAGTCAAAATGATCCCCGTTCACGTGGATCCACGGAAACGATTAAAAACACTGTATTACTCATGCCAGGCCAGAAGGTGGCAATGTCACTTTGTAAAGAAACACTATGCACATGATGTTACCATTTCCACAAATTTGCGTTTTTCTAGTTTACTTGGAGATGGTATAACGGTATCGTTTTCAAAAGCTTGCACTTTGAAATCAGTTTTCAAAAGTTTACGTTTACAGGCGCTCAAAACACCATTGTCATGTAAATGAAAGGCCAAAAAGCATAAAACCTTTTCATTTTTAGTTGAAAATGGTGTCGTATAAAGAGCTCCTTAGAATACATGGAATTTACTGCACAAGAATGTGTCAGGTTTCTGTTTAGTTTCGTTGTGTTTTTGTTCATGTGTTTGGGTTTCTTGTATATCCTTTCAGGGGTATGTTTACACGACAAGGATATGCTTAAAACGGAGAAGTTTTTCCTTTGGGTTTTCCGCGTACAGACGACACCATTGTCAATACGATCCCCATTTACGCGGATCCGCGAAAACGACTTAAAACCCTGTGTAGCGTTCTCCTTTCCATAGTTAGTTTCCTTGGTTACTCATTACTTAATGATTAAGTTCACCTGTTTCCTGTTTATTTCCCTTGTTCACTATGTGTATATATACTTCCTTTTCTGTCCAGTTCCTTTTCAGTTCTCATCTTGGTGTTTTGCGGTTGTTACTCTCTTTGAATTCTCCTAGTGTTGATTAAAGTATCCTTGTTTGTATATTCTGTGTCATGCATCTTATTAATAACCATACTATACGTGGCGGTATGAAACACTTTTTTGTTTGTCTTTTTGTAGCTTGACAGCACCAGTCCCCATTCATTTTGTTAATGGATGTTTTATAAAATTAGTCAATAAGTCTCATACACTATGGTTTTCTATGCTTTTTTAGTGTTTTGTCTATTTATTTATTTTGCTGAGGTTTTTAAGTATTTGAGTTTTTCTCATCTATTTCATATATACCAATAACTATACAAAATAACTGGTTAGTTGGCCTTTTGAAATGGGAACCGTTAGACGTATTGCGTCAGGGTGTTTGGGGACTGGACAGATTGGGAAAAAATGCTGTGTATGTCATCAAGTCAAAATATTCTTGTCTGTCATACAAAGATATTGTATGGCTTCAGATGACTTGGAATTTAGCTCAAATCATATGAAACTTTTATTGTGCTTTTTTTTTTAAAGCATAACAGTCCCCTTCACTTTCATTATATGGAAAGAGGTGTTCTCTGAACATAATTTTCTTTTAGCAGCTTATTTTTCAAAAAAGCTGCTTTTGTGCTACAAAGAAAGAAAATCATATGGATTTGGGACAACATGAAGGTGAGTGTATGATGACACAATTGAATATTTTTTGTTGAACTTTAAATTTTGCTTGCCAGTTCTTACAGTCATAATCTCAGGGACATGATTACAAAGGGACACGTACGCGATATATTTTTTAAGCAGCATTTTTCTGGCTCTCTCAGCTGTTCTGCAGTCTGAAAAAGTGTTTTGCTGCAAAAGCCACATGGAGGTGTCGGCAACAACGCTAATGCTAATCCTAAAGCTAATCCAGAGTGCTATTGAATACATAAATATTTAGCTAAATACTCCAAAATAGTTGCTAACCTAGTGCTCACAAGAACAGATGTGAAATGTATTACACCTTGATCAGTTACATGTTTATCTGTTGTTAGCATGCTAATCTGACCTTTTAGAACTGAAAAATCACATAGTGGCACACATTTAGGCTGCAGTATGTGAACAGGAGCGCTTGCTGTCCTCGCCAAAAAACACCAGCGTAAGCACTTAGCGCCCTGCTCAGTGTGGCAAAAGTGCTGCAGCTGCAATTGCAGCGGAGACGAGACTACAGTTAACCGATCTGCATATTATTCAGAGATCTATGTGAGAGGGAGAGAGAGTGAGAGAGGGCTGAGAAAGGAAAGATAGGAATGGAATGGGGACAGAGGTGTCCCCACACGTGAGGGGTGAGGAGAGGGGGGCTACCCTTGAATGAGGTGCGTACGGTAAGGAGGGGGTGGATGCAGAGGCTGAAAAGACACAAAGAAGAGGAGGAACAGGAGGGAGGGAGGTGTATCTCACCTATATGTCATAGAGACAGCCAGAGGAGGGTGAACAGGAGAGGAATGAGTACAGGAGAAGGTGTTTTTTCTTTCTTCGGATCGGGGTGACGTTAACTTGAGTGACGCTGGAAGCTCAACACTATGGCGTGAAGATCCCTAGAGCATGATGGGATGGAGAGAAAGTGGGAGTAGAACATTTTGTTCTGTGCGGCATTAGAACAGTGCTAAGTGTGTGTGTGCATATGTATATGATCAGTGAAAGATGAGATAGAGCGTTTTTACTGTGTGTCATCAGATCATTCTGTAAAATAGGTGCTGTTTTTGTTCCTCATAGACGTTTGTGTAAAAAAAAAAGATTAACATTATAAATCATAATACTAGGCTTATATGTTTTTGTCTTTTTTCATCTCAAAGAAGCCTTTTCTTGGCCTGTTTCCACCCTGTACTTTCAACGACTCAATATTAGCAAATGCATACTGAATGTTTTAGTGAAAACACAATATATGGAAATATTTTATACTGAAAATATATTTAGATTTGAGTTGGTATAATGTGTTATTAAAAACCAAGTTGAATGTCAACCCTGTTACCATCATATTTTCCCCTTTTTAAAGTAACAAACTGTTTCATAAGTTAAAGAACCGTCTTCATAATTGCATCATCATTTCAAGTAAACCTTTTAAGGACGTTGAAGTGTTCTGGTTTTTATTCACTTTTTTCAAATTTGGATTAAAATGTCAACCCTGTTACCTTGATTTTGTGTAACAAAAACATTTGATGATTTAAAAGTGGATTTTTTTAATAACCACATTAAATTCTAATAAGCACCTTGTGACATTATGAACAAAACTTGTAAACTCTAAATTAAACTGTCAACCCTGTTAGGTTCTCTGAGAACATTGTTAGATCTAACCTATATCAAAATATATGAATTTATGTTGAGACAATTATATCTCTTAGAAAGGGAACGGGGTTGACTGTACAGAAGTATCCTCTTTTTATCACTTTTTGCAAGTATATCAGTGTGAGACAACATTAAAATGTCAACCCTGTTACCTTTGAGGAAATAATTAGTGGGCCTCTGAGTGAGTTCACTTAGTGTAACAGCACAGCGCTTCTGGGTTGTATGCCAGAACTTAGTCTAATAGTGAGCCTAAAACGTTCTGACGTACAACCTAGAAGCGCTGCGCTGTTACACTACATGAACTCACTCAGAGGCCCACACAGAAGAAAATGAATAGTTGAATAAAGTCGGTATTTTTGTTTGTTTTTGCGCACAAAAAGTCTTCTCGTCGCTTGATAAACTTATGGTTGAGCCACTGTAGTCACTTGGACTATTTTAACAGTGTCTTTTCTAACTTTCTGGGCCGGCAAGTTTCGATCCCATAGAAGCCTATGGAGGAGTGAGACAGCTCTCAGATTTAATCAAAAATATCTTAATTTGTGTTCCGAAGATGAACGAAAGTCTTATGGGGTTGGAACAACATGAGGGTGAGTGATTACTGACAGAATTTTCATTTTTGGGTGAACTAACCCTTTAAGGCCTATGTTGAGACATAAGCATAAGTAACAGAGTTGACAGGCAGATGTATAAAATCTTTACTTTACTTTACTTTAAGAAATCACCATGTCAAAACTGGAAATGGCATCCATTTTATATAGATTGATATAGATTTAGCCTACTGCCAATGTAATATTTCCACCCTGTCAGCAGTGTGTGTGTGTGTGTGTGTGTAAGTGAGTAAATACCACACGTGGTGACCCTGAACACGCTTGGATGTGCATTTCAGGGCGTGCATGTGTGCTGAAATGGTATGTTAGAGGACATTTGCCTCCCTACCGTGAAAACCCATTTACAGAAGTGTGCAAGTTCAAGTTCAAGCATCCTCTTTTTTTATCACTTTTTCAAGTTCGTCAGTACAAGGCAATTTAAAAATGCCTGTCCTGTTACCTTGAATTTGTATAGCAAACATCTGATGACTGAAAAGTGGAAATTTGCAGAAACCTCAGCATTAAATTCTTTCTAACAAACACATTATACTAGCCTGGAAATCCAGACCTAAATCTAAAAGATTAATGGTCTGGCGTCGCCTAATGAAAATCGGCCAGCTCGAGGGGCGGCACCAAAATTTGAAAATCTCACTGCACGCAATTGGATAACACTATGACCAATCACAACAAGTTATCGCTTAGCTACCAGCGGAGCTAACTGGTAGATTATACTCTTACCGTATCTGGTCGGCAAAACATACAAATGGTGTTCATCCATAGCCATCTTGCCATGTTTACTAATGACTTCGACGTCACAGCGCTGTCGTCTTCTGTTTAGCTCGTCTCTGGCCCGCCTATATCAGATAACCCGATGTGATTGGTGCAGCTCGGATCGAGGGGCATATTTAATGAGCATCATTACTCGACACCAGAGTAACTCACTGAGCAAATTCAACTTGTGCTCTCGCGAGAACTCTGGATTACCAGGATAACATTATACAGTAGTTCCATGGCATTGTGAACACACCTTTAAATCTCAAATTAAATTGCAAAACTTTCAACGCTGTTACATTTCTAAGAACATAATAATATCCTAACATATATTAAGATGTTTGAGTTTAAATTGAGCTGCGTCATCTCAAGCTAAATTAAGTTTAATTTATGTTGAGACATAAGCCTCAAAAAAAGTAACAGGGTTGACATGATCAGCACATTATCTGACGGACTGTATACAATTCTACAAACGTTTACTTTACAAATCAACATTTCAAGCTAAATTCACCCCAGTGCTAATGTAATATTTCCACCCTATCAGATGTGTTTGTGTGTGTATTCTGATAAGTGAGTAAATACCATACACGGTGACCCTGAACCTGCATTCCAGAGCGTGCATGTGTGCAGAAATGGTATGTTAGTAACAGGCCTCCCGACTGTGAAAACCCATTTACAGAAATGTGTGTGTGTGTGTTCTGTGGTGTGCATATTGGTTGTCCGTATGTTCAGTGTTAGCATGCAGTTCTGAATTCATGTGTTTCTGGTGGTGGTGTGTTAATGTTGTGTGTGTATGCATGCGCATTAGGATGGTTGGGTTACCGGGGCCCCGCTGAGAGCGATCCAGCTGTCGGGTCAGAGTCTGAGAATAAAGAGGTCCATGTGACCACGTGTGTCCCCTCAAACCTCAACATATGGCGCAGCGCTTCAAGAAATCTGTCTGCAGATAATACACAAACTTCTAGTAAAAGCCCACACGTGCTTAATATTGCAGTTATGAAATGTTGTTTCATCTATGTAGTGAGGTCAATGTTTTAACAACCTGTAGGAAGTTGAGGGGAGCTGACTTCATAAATCTACTAAAATTACTGATTACTATGAGTCTTTACCAAAAATGGCTTCGCAAATGTGATGCAAGTACTATGCTATGAAAAGATACTCTTTGGAGTCACTAGCTATTAGGGGTGTAACGATACACATGATTTGATGCACATCACGATACTGAACTCACAGTACGATTTTATTGCGATACTCCAAGACATTTGATAAAAGGTTAACAAATTTTTTGTACTGTTGATTAAAATGCTAATGAATGTGTAAATGAATAGGCTTCAACTTGGTGTTGATAACCAAATGCATAGGACAATGGTGACTCCAGAATAAAAATATTCATGTTTCTGAAGCTGAAAATACAGAATTATTTTAGACGAATATGCCTTGCACTCTGTCACTGACTAGATACTGTATATTTAAAATAATGTAGACCACTACTGGTAACATAAAAGACAGTTGGCACTACCAGGACCCACAAATATTCCCCCATTACATTATCATACATTATATTCAACTTTATATATAGCAGTTTAATGTAGTACTGACACTAAAACTATGAATACTTGAATTTTTTGGTCCTCACACTGAAATTTTATTTTGGGTAAACTATACACAATATATATTGTCACTATCCACAATACATATTTTTGCATTTTTGTATTGCGATATATTGTGATATTGTGTTTCCATCCACCTGTTTTTATGCGAATTTTGGGATATCGTATTAAAAAACGCAAAAAAAGACATGCACATGGACTGCGATAGGAACATATTTACCGAATAAATTCATCAACGCACAACTCGCGTGACTTTGCCTCAGTGGATGTGATTGGATAACTGGACTAACCAGCGGACCAATCGTATCGCACAGCATTTCAAATGTTGGTTTGGTCGTTCTGAAATGCCTGAGCCAAAGTCTGTCTTCAAAAATGGTTGGGTATAATCACCTCCCAGAAGTGTCTCTCACGATTTCGTTCCTAAACACCAGCATCCTGACATGACAGAGTTTATTGCGTTTCGACAGAGACGCAAGTCATTTATGACGTCCAGAAAAAAGATTGCCTTGATTGCAGCAACTTCTGTTTATTTTACAGACATTTTGCACCAGTTTCCTAGGAAGTTTTATTTTCTTGAACTCATGCGATGGAAATAGTGCTTTATTCATAAATGTTTAATGCAATATTCCAATTTTGCGCATAAGTTAAATTGACAACTTCGGATTGAAACATAGCTAGTCTCGAGGTTTACTGGTGATAGAGTTCCATTTTACTCCATGATAGCCTGCAGTCTGACAGCTCTGTAATAGGATCTTGCTGACTCCACTGCCAGTCCTTATTTATGTCACCATCAATACTGTATATATTGGCCAATTTTTACATCAGCTGTTAAGATTATGTAAGATCACGGTTCATACTAAAAGTTTTCAAAGAAACTCCTACTAAGGGAATTTTCTGCATCATAGCACATTGTCGTGTAAAATTGGATTCAGATGCTGTTTTAGCATCCTAATACATTATCAAAACTGTTTCCTTTATATTTCATACTGCCAATTTTCGAATAAATAGACTTATGAAACCGGATAATAGTGCTGGGAAGTCAGTGTAATTCCAGTTGAAAGTAAACGTGTCATTTTTGTAGTAAAATTGTTGATTTGTTGCCCAAACATCTGAGTGATTTACTGAGTGAATAGGTTTGACTGAATCGTTTAAAGGATTTGACTCAATAGAATAATTCCTTTGAGAAATTAAGAAAGTAAACACATTAGTCAGCTCACAGGTCAACAAGATTTCAAGGACAAATGTAACTAGGTTTATTGATACCCAAGGATCTTGTTGACATCAGTTAACTACACACCTCCCTTTGTGGCAGCTGAGGTACAGAATCTGCCATTGCAGTGGAAGCCATTTAATAACTGAGGTATAATTCTAGTAAGAAAGCTGTCGACTGTTTCATGCCAAATACATCAGCATGTGTTCTGTAATGGCATTCTTTGTTAGAACTTATTCTGTGCCTCAGAGTCTTAAATGTCTTATTTTAGCCCTTCACATTCCTTTTAAACAACACATTGTATGGTCTACAATCAATTTCAGTTAACAGGAAAAAGGGAGTGAATTGATTTCTGATGATAAAATCTAGAGATCCAGTCCTTGTCCTCCACGGCACGTGTGAAGGTCATCTGTCTAATATAAAAGCACACATCAATACATGTGGAGGACAAAACCTGTCAAATAAAATAAAATAAAATAAAATAAAATAAAATAATATTCCCACTTTCACATCTAAGGAGGAAAAATAAAAGCAGAAACGATATATTAATAATAAATTAAAATAATACATGGACTTGTGATGATAAATAAATTAAATAAAATGATAAATAAATTCGTTTTTGTGTTAACATTAATTTATGAATGTACGTGAATTGATGTGTTACTGTTTCTGTGTTCGTTTCTGTAATTTTTTATTTATTTATTTATGCAGGTTTTATCCCCCATTAAAAATACACTACAATTGATTTTCTCAGATGGTTATTTAAGAGCTGATTAATTATACAAACTATTTTTGATTTAAAGTTATGAAGAGTTTTTAATCAAGGTTATTGCCGTTAACTAAAACTAAAAACATTTACAAAAAAAAAAAAAAAAAAAAAATTTTCATTACTTAAAACAAAATAGATGTTAACTGAAATATATAAAATAAATATATATATATATAAAAAAACGTAAACATTTTATTTCACCTAGTTGGAGAACTTGAATTACTAAAATAACTCAAACTAAAAAAATAATAAAAACTATATAGAAACTACATATGAAAACTATATATATACATAGCCTACATATAAAACACTAAAATTACTAAAGCAGAAAATATAAAAAATAAAAATCTAATTCAACATATTAACAAAAACTATACTAGTGTATCATTGATACTAAAATAACACTGTTTTTATGAATGCCCTCCCTCGTCAGTTTCCCACATTGCTCTCTGTGATAAACTTGTAAACATAAGAGCTCAGATGTAATTCCCAGTGATGATCTTGGCATCCATGCTGGATTCATGGCTGAAGGAATGTGGAATCCAGGCCCAGTTTAAGGGCAGGAGATCAGACGGGTTTCAGTCATCAACACGTCTCCGTGGCTCAGGTGTGAGCGCTTTGCAAACTGGTCCACAAAAAAACATCAAATCAAGCCTGTGGGCTTGATTTTTACTACAGCGTGCGCACTACTAATCAATCTCAAATCTCTGGCGTGTGGTCAGATGACTCATGCTATTGATCTGTTATTGATGAGCCGTCAGAACTGAGCATGCACAGATTAGATTCAAACGCAAATGAATCTCTTAGACGTTCCTTTTTTAATTTCTGAGGTATTTTGTTTAAAGTCCGTGTCCAGTGGGTGAGGTACCAGGTACGTCACTGTAACACCAGTTTCATTTGATTAGTGAGCATTCAGTTAAACTTGCTTAGCTCCCACCAGCCTGTGTTGTTGTTAATTTGGTCTAATGGAAGGGATTCTGCTTCCTCAGCTGAGTGCTATTAAAGCCCCTGGAGATCTCACACTGAGCGACGCTTTCCCGCCACATACGAGTGCCTCTCTTTTCAATTGAACATGGTTGTCTTTGTGTGAATGATCTCCTCTGATGTCATTGAACCTTATTCATGAAACATGAGCAAAATCATTTCTGAGTAAATTGTGCATACGTTTTTTTATTTATGTTTTTACCCAATTTACACATTAAATTCAATCCGACAATGTAAGATACTGCAGCATGGTTTTATGAACAATTACAAAGAAATTAATTCTTCTCATAGTGCTTGCAAAATGTTGGATAATATGCTATATTTAAATATAAATATAAATATAAATATTTTAAGTAATACTAATTAAGATTAATATTTGTTGTAAATGTTGTATTTTAATATGTATATGTAATATTTATTATAATATATATTATAATAATTTAAAATAAATAAATAAAATTATTGTTTATGTTATATGTATATATTAAATATAATATTAAATCATTTACATTATATACAGTGTGTGTGTGTATATATATATATATATATATATATATACAGTATATTTATTTATTTATATAAATGCTCATTTATATAATACTAATACATATATTATATTAGCCTATATTATATTATATTATTTTTAGGGCTGTCAAACGATTAATAAAATAAATAAATTAAATATTAAATAAATACGATTAATCCAAAATAAAAGTTTGTGTTTACATAATATATGTGTGTGTATGGAGTATAAATATTTCCTATTTATAAATACACACACATGCATATATATTTAAAAAAAAATGTGTTATTTATATATAAAATATTTATGTATAATATAAATTATATATAATATAAATATATATACACAGTATATACATGCAAATATTTCTTAAATATATACATGCATGTGTGTGTATTTATATATAGAAAATAATTATACACCGTACACACACATGTATTATGTAAAAACAAACTTTTATTTTGGATGCGATTAATCGCGATTAATCGTTTGACAGCCCTAATTATTTTACATATTATATTATGAAAATTAAAGGGCCAAATCATAATAATAAATTATTTAATAATAATATTAAATATTTAATTATTTATCCAAAAAATATTTAATAATATTTCAGCGATAAGTGCGTGGTAAAAAAAAAACGTTAAAAATAATTAATTTTTTAAAATATTATATGTGAATTTTAAGTACATTTAAAATAATAATATATTCATAGTTTGATAATTAAAGTACAATAAAAATTGAAATACATGTGCATTTGATTTCAGCAATTTTATATACATAATATGTCCTAACATTAAGCATATTTTGGTATTATTTCCATCCCATATTGTCAGTGGTCATTTTAAAACCTAAACTGGTCAACAGCCACTAACAAGAGTACTGGCATGAACATTTGGACTGGAATCACCCCAAAATTCATCATTTGGTGCACTGCAATTTCGCCTGAGGATTGTGTGTGTGTGTGTGTGTGTGTGTGTGTGTGTGTGTGTGTGTGTGTGTGGCCAAAAATCTGTTGGATCTGCCACGGCCACGTTTATTTCATTCACTACATTCTTAATCTCTTTGTTTATTTGATGTTTTGTCATTTTAGCCTTTACTTTAGTCTGTGTGTGTAGGTGTGTGTCGGGCTGGGCTTGTTTGTGTTGTGTTTCGTGTGTGAGATCTGCTCGAAGCTCCCGCTGAGACGCCATATGCTGCTGAGACCATATAGCGTCTCCTCATCCAGGCAAACCCGTGGGTTACAGTCTACACACTCAGAAACACACTCCTGCTCATGTTGAACGCTATTTGATTCCCCCCCCCCCCCTCCTTTTTTGATCCTGCCCAGTGCGTTCCCAGGCAGTTTGCCTGATTGAAGGACATATAGGGTGTGCGGAAGCACTTGCCTTAAGGTAAAACTCATTTCTCTTCACAATGTCTTGTTTGAAGCTTATTTTTTCTGCTGTTTTAATTTTTTTATTCAGTAATAACCTACATAACCAATCTAGTCATATATTACAACATGGCATAATAAAAGCACAGCTGTGTTTATGATGATTTGATGAGGGAGTGACCTCTCTGCACCCTCTAAAGCTGATGTGTGTGTGTGAATGGAGTCGTCCTGTAGAGGGCAGAGCTTTACTGTGTGACGGTGACCTCACTGCTCAAGCTGCTCTCTGAGGGATGCTGGCCTATACAAAAGCATTAGTCTCACCTTCCTAAAGCAAGTTACATAACAGAGCTTCTTCTTTCATGCCATATCAATCGGTCGCTTTGAAAGAGCACTGGATATGTGTTGCTCCTACCTCTATAGTGATCTGGCTGGTTGCAGGGGGGATCTTGGTAGTTGCTAAGGTGTTGCTAGCTGCTTGTTAGGGTGTTCTGGGTGGTTGGTAGGGGGCTAGATGATTGCTGAGGTGTTGCTACCTGGTTGCTAGGGAGTTCTAGGTGGGTGGTTGCTAAGATGTTGCTATGTGGTTGCTAGGGTGTTCTGGGTAATTGCTCCTATACAGTTTTCTTCTGGTTGTTAGGGTGATATTGCAATTGCTTGGGTGTTGTGGGTAATTGCTAGAATCTCTACAGTGTCCTGGCTAGTTTTTACGGTATTCTGGGTGGTTACTACTTTGGTGTTTCTAGCTGTTTGTTAGGGTGTTCTGGGTGGTTGCTAGGGTGTTGCTAGCTGGTTACTGGTGGGTCTGGGTGGGTGGTTGCTAAGATGTTGCTATGTGGTTGCTAGGATTTTCTGGCTAGTTTTTACGGTTTTCTGGATGGTTACTTCTTGCTAGGTTGTGTCGAGTTGGTTGTTAGGGTATTCTGGGTGGTTGCTAGGGTGTTGCTAGCTGGTTACTTAGGAGTTCTGGGTTGATAAGATGTTGATATGTGGTTGCTAGGGTGTTTTGGTTGGTTTTTAAGGTGTTCTGGGTGGTTACTACTTGCTAGGGTGTTTCGAGTTGGTTGTTGGGGTTTTCTGGGGGTTGCTAGGGTGTTGCTAGATGGTTACTAGGGATTTCTTGGGGCGGGTTGTTGCTAAGATGTTGCTTTATGTTTGCTAGGGTGTTCTGTGTGGTTTTTAAGGTGTTCTGGGTGGTTACTACTTGCTATGGCGTCTCTAGCTTTGTTTTTAGGGTGCTCTGGGTGGTTGCTAAGGTGTTGCTAGCTGGTTACTAGGGAGTTCTGGATGGGTGGTTGCTAAGATGTTGTTATTTGTTTGCTAGGGTGTTCTTGCTGGTTTTTAAGGTGTTCTGGGTGGTTACGACTTGCTAGGGTGTTTATAGTTGGTTGTTATGGTGTTCTGGTTGGTTACTAGGGTGTTACTTGCTGGTTACTAGGGAGTTCTGGGTGGGTGGTTGCTAAGATGTTGCTGTGCTTGCTAGGGTGTTTTGGTTGGTTTTTAAGGTGTTCTGGGTGGTTACTACTTGCTAGGATGTTTCTAGCTGGTTGTTAGGGTGTTCTGGGTGGTTGCTAGGGTGTTGCTAGCTGGTTACTAGGGAGTTATGGGTGGTGGTTGCTAAGATGTTGCTGTGTGGTTGCTAGGGTGTTCTGGCTAGTTTTTAAGGTGTTCTGGGTGGTTACTGGTTACTACTTGCTAGGGTGTTTATAGTTTGTTGTTATGGTGTTCTGGTTGGTTGCTGGGGTGTTACTTGCTGGTTACTAGGGAGTTCTGGGTGGCTAGTTGCTAAGATGTTGCTGTGCTTGCTAGGGTGTTTTGGTTGGTTTTTAAGGTGTTCTGGGTGGTTACCACTTGCTAGGATGTTTCTAACTGGTTGTTAGGGTGTTCTGGGTGGTTGCTAGGGTGTTGCTAGCTGGTTACTAAGGAGTTATGGGTGGTGGTTGCTAAGATGTTGCTATGTGGTTGCTAGGGTGTTCTGGCTAGTTTTTAAGGTGTTCTGGGTGGTTACTACTTGCTAGGGTGTTTATAGTTTGTTGTTATGGTGTTCTGGGTGGTTGCTAGGGTGTTACTCGCTGGTTACTAGGGTGTTCTGGGTGGCTGGTCGCTAAGATGTTGCTATGTTTGCTAGGGTGTCTTGGTTGGTTTTTAAGGTGTTCTGGGTAGTTACTACTTGCTAGGGTGTTTCTAGTTGGTTGTTTGGGTGTTCTGGGTGGTTGCTAGGGTGTTGCTAGCTGGTTAGGGAGTTTTGGGTGGTGGTTGCTAAGATGTTGCTATGTGGTTACTAGGGTGTTCTGGCTAGTTTTTAATGTGTTCTGGGTGGTTACTACTTGCTAGGGTGTTTCTAGCTGGTTGCTTAGGGTGTTCTGGGTGGCAGCTATAGGTGATTATTGGCTCAAGTTAAAAGAGCCCACTCTCAAGTCTCTGTCATGTTCTGGTCTCTAGACACGACTTCAATGTCAGTGAGATTTTCTTCATCACATATTTTTATTTGACATCAGGCCTTTTTATGTTTTCCACGTGTGTCATTCCAGAAAAGGCAAGGTTGTCCTTTACTGTCACTCCGATGGATGGTCATAAGAAGCACATTCATGGCCATACAGGAAAACATCATTCAAGTTTATGGGCCTGAAGAAAACAACTTAAAGTGATTGTCGTCGTGTTCTGTGTAATTGCTTCAGGTCGATTCGATCCTAGAAATTCATTTTCCAGCCTGAAATTCCAGATGATGAACAAAGTGTTTTTAAGCACTTTATGATGTAATTTGTGAGTAAGGACATGACAGGAGGCCTTTTCTTGGATTGGGATGTGGACATGAAGTGACATATTTAATGCACCTGTCACTCTTTGAGGAATGACTCTGTGTTTACCTCTGGTGACTAATGTAACCCAACCACTTGGACACACACAATCACTTGGATTGCCATCTCTACTTTCTCCTTACTTCATCTGGATGGAGACTGAAACATCTCGACCTTCTCTGAAACACAATCCTTCCCTGGGAAAAACATGGGAATCCATGGAATTGATTCGCAAAGAGGAAGAGATTTATTGGATTGTGTATTTTTGCGCAGTGCGGTAGATTAGCTCCCAGCTGATTTCTCTTCCCTCACCTCTGCGCTCTTACGCCCAACTGCCCCCCTCACTGTCAACTGACCAATAGGAGCGCCTCACTCCGCCATATTTGATAATTGACTTCCCTCAGCGCTTAATCGCAGTCCTCTTAATGGCACTGAGAGTTTGCGTCAAACAAGACATTGTAAAATGCATCCTGACTTTATTAACAGCATGAGATATTTGTCTAGAGGATAAATGTGTTGAGTGATTTAGAGGCTGCTGTTGAAAAGAGCAGCTTGATGTGTTTTGGGTGCTGGCAGGGGACCATTTGTTGGGGGGTAGAAAACACAAACTTTAACCCCCATAAAAACAACAACAAAAACACCCACAAGCGCAATAGAGACACAATCAGCCCAAACCAGTAGGCAATTTAGGTGGCCTTTAAACACTAAATATGGAGAAAAAAAAAATCTGCTTAGAATGTTATTAATATAATGTATAATATAATAATAATATTAGAATTAACACACACACACACACACACACACACACACCACCAGTCAAACGTTTTGGATCGGTAAGATTTTTAATGTTTTTAAAAGAAGTCTCTTCTGCTCACCAAGGCTGCATTTATTTGATAAAAAAATACAACAGCAACAAAAAACCCAGTAATATTGTGAAATATTATTACAATTTAAAACAGCGGTTTTCCATGTGAATATATAGTAAAGTGTAATTTATTCCTGTGATCAAAGCTGAATTTTCAGCATCATTACTCCAGTCTTCAGTCACATGATCCTTCAGAAATCAGTCTAATATGATGATTATGATGCTTATATTATATTATATTATTCCTTTCCTGCTGGAATTTTTGTGTATACACTGATTTAAAAGTTCATGAAAGTTCATGAAATCATGTGTTATAGTTAGTGTCTTATAGTCTTTCAAAAAATGCAAATAGCCAGGCTACTGTCTTAAAGTTTGCCATCAAGTCCCTTGAGCACAATTGTGTATTCTGCTTCGTTTTCAGTGTTATGTTTTTTAAAATATTCAGTAGTTACTGCATATGGATGGACTAAAGTCGCCACACTTTCTTCAATGTCTGCAGAACAGAAAGCTGCAAGAATTTAAATGAGCTTTCGCTTTGTTGCAGAATAAGCTACAGGAATCTAGTTGGGATGTGATGATGATATTCATTTATGTTAAGCATACAAACTCTTTTAAAAATATAGTTTCGTGTTATTATTGTTTTTTCTTCTGGTTATATTCAGGTTTTACAGCATGCAAAAATATGATTTTAGTGCCCCCTCTCATGTGGCGCCCCCTTCAGCTTCAACCTAGCATCTTCACCAGAAAGTCCAAACTGGTTGACCAGCTTAGTGTTCCTGCTTCAAAACCAGCACCAGAACTAACTAGCTTCAAGCATCATGGACATTCAATATTTACCACCATATCACAGTGTCTGTTGTCAGAATCACCAAGAGGGAGCTAGAGACTGATATTTTTAGCCGTATATCCTTTCTCTAGATCCTTTCATGCCAACTTTATCCCCAACATCCATTTATTCTCATCTCCTTATCATGTAGGAATAGCTATTGTGTTTACCCAGATATCCCAGGCTGCCTCGAAGCCAGTGTGAAGTGAACAGTGTCTCTAAAGGATTATTATTGGTTGGAGGATATGATCTGAACAAAGTACGTTCAAATGGTTTGGCCCCAAGCTCACGAGGCTAATTAAAAGAGCTTAATTAATCTACTGTTCACACTCTGTAGGGTGATGATTTGGAGTCTCTAGCTAACACTGTGTTTAACTCTGAACGCCATGTTTTATTTTATATTTTACTGATTGGAACAACTGTTATTAGTATTATGTATTTCAGTTTATTTCATATTTTTTGAAAAAAGCTTTTATTTTTATATTTTCATTTTAATTAACATATAGTTTGATTTTGGTATGTGCTAATTAATGTTAATTCAGCTGATAGCCAAGGCCAGACTTCTAATCTTCATTTCCCATTTTCGAGTTTGTCAACTAATATACAATTTATTTTAGTTTTATTCATGTTTTAGTAGTTTTAGTTAAAGATAATAACCCTGATTAAAACCACATATTTGTGTTTTTAACCCAAATGATTACGATCATACTTGGTCATATACTTACATGACGTACTGCTTTTGGTGCACAATTGGAAGTATTGGTGCGTTCCATTTGTCCTCGGATATGGAAGGAAATTTCTCATTCCAAGTAAGAACTTTTAATTGATTGGTGATTGGTGCAGCTCAGATCGAGGGGCATATTAATTGAGGATCATTACTCGACACCAGAGTAACTCACTGAGCAAATTCAACTTGTGCTCTCGCGAGAACTCTGGATTACCAGGGTAGGGAAACTCAGGAAAGCACAACAACCCCCACTTCAGAATCCAAGATGGCTGCCCAGCGCATCAACCATAGTAAAACAGAAGTAATATATTGTTTATTAGCCCTTCTGTTTGTCTGTGTCTTAATAACCTCAGTGGTGCTCACATGACATGATACATCAGCATTATCTGTGCAAAATACCACTTTGTTATGTGTTTGTATTCCGAAAGAGTGAGCACAACAAAGGTTTGCCTGGACACTTCCATCTTAGTTTTCCGACCTGTGTACTGGAACGCGGTCGACCCGGTTGTCACGTCATTCCCAGCTACGACATCCCTATTCCGAGGTAAATGGAACACAGCATATGTATAGTACAGTATGTTACAAGTATATAGAGCGTCATTTCAGAGGGGGCGTTTACACGAAAATGGAAAACTTTTTATGCGTTTGGCTGTTTTGTTTTTTTCATGATAACAGCGTTTTGGGGGCCTGAAACTTTTGAAAACCGGAAAACAAAACCATTATTGTCTATGTGTAACGGTGACATTATACGCATGTATGCTACATGCTCAGTCTGTAGGCTCGCAGTGTTTCATTATAAAGTGACATTGCCACCTACTGGCCTGGCATAAATAATACACCGTTTTTAGTCGTTTTCGCGGATCGTTTTGATAACGTTGTCGTCTGTACGAGAAAATCGCAAAGGAAAAACTTTTCCTGTTCGTGTAAACATACCTTCAGTTTGGAAATCCAATTCGCTATATTCCCACTCGATTTCAACCTGACCTGGCCTCTTGTGCGTTCCTATCCGTCAAACTTCCCATGAAAGCTTTCTGTAGTGTGCAAGCTTTTAAAACCAATACAGTTCAACCTCCAACATTCATGTCATTTGGATTTCCATGCAGGCCTCCTCAAAGTCAGAGTAAGTTTGCTCTCCTCTCAGTCTTTCGGACAGCATAACCCTCCAAAACGCTGCTCCCTGGAGGTTTTGGAGTCTAGATTTTGATGATGGATAGGAAGGCAGAAGGAAGTGGATGTTGAAGCAGAGATTTGTCTTCTCGGACACAAGCAAATGTCTTCTTTAAAAGCTGGATACATCACACATCATGAAATTATAACAACATGATGTCAGCTTGTTGCTTCACAAGACCAATGCATCTTCTTTAACCTACTTCTACCGACAACATCACATGAGTTTGACTGGTTGGACTTGGTCCTAAATTAGAGCATCCTGCGTCATCAAAACAATCAATAAAACATCAGAATCGTCCAGCATTTATTTCCTGTAGATTGTGTGTGTAAGATAAACCCGGAAACAAGCCCGGAAAGAAGATCCCAACTGGGGCTAAAAATAATAATAATGACTAAATCATTCCCCTTTGAGCTATCGGCAGGCCAGTAAGCACAAAATGAGTCTTCTCCAGATCAATTGCTTAATTGCTTTACAGAGTAGCTGCTGTATAAGAGCTGATGGGACAAAATTCTGTCTAGTAAGACCTGCTTGTCCTAATAGTGAAAACAAAAATCGAAAAGGGGCAAAATATCAAGTGCATAAACTTCATTAGTTACCCTCTGCTTTGACTAGATGTTTCTAAAATATCGACGTTTCCATGAGACGTCTTAATGAATGGATTAAAATGAGTGAGTAAGATGAGAACGCAAAGAGATTTTTCGGGAACACTTTACAATAAGGTTTCATTTGTTAACATTAGTTAACGTGAACTAAGGATGACCAATACTTCAACAGCATTTATTAATCTTAGTTAATGTTCATTTCTACATTTACTAATACATTTTAAAAATCATAAGTTGTATTTGTTAACATTATAGGTAATGCACTGTGAGCTAACATGAACGAACAGAAAACAGTTGTCATTTTTAACTATATTGTATACAAAGGTTAATAAGTACTTTAATAAATGTATTGCTCATTGTTAGTGCAAGTCAGTTAATACATAAACTAATGTTAACAAATGAGACCTTATTGTAAAGTGTTACCAATTTATAGGCATCATAAGTGTGCTTCTGATGTAAATACTTCCTTTTAGTTGTCTCGTTTTAGCCTGTTAACACATGGTGTTTTAATCCGTCTTTTTTGTGCACTTTTAACCACTTCTGTCCTGATTTCTTCGAGTGAAGGATCTATGGGCTGGTAAATGAATGGGCTTTTTCAGATATTTCGATCTAATGGATTAAAATAAGCTTACCCAATTTACATGAACGCACACGGAGACGACAGAAAAACACACGGAGAGCGGCAGCTTTCGTTTCTGCTTTGATAACGGCAAGACTACGCTGAATGTTGTGATTGTATGTTAGAAATGAGGAAAGATGAGAGAACATTGTGGTTGGTACATTTTTCGTCTTCAAACCAAACTTGGGTCTTCAGCCGACAAAGTTTGAATCCCGTCTGGCTAGTGTGCTTCCCGTAATGTATTTGTGCTTATAGCATCATTAGCTTAGCAACATGCTAACTCTATTGGAAGATGCTGTAAGTCGTGTCAATGTCTGTGAAAATTTGTGGGCAAAACACTCCTTTGCCAGTGGTGTAGCACTTTCAAAACAAGAAACTTTGAAACTTTCGTGACCAACTTGAAACCAAAGAACCTTTTTGCTCACAAAACCACCATATTGAGGCCGCACCTTCATTTCTAAATGTGTGATCTATGTGTTTAACTATGTAGGTCTAGACAGCAAAGTAGTTTTAGGTTTTGGAACAGACATAATAACTTGGTCATAGCCTAGAAGAAATAACATTTACAAATGGGATAAAAAATAAACTTCATAATAAATTCATAATTTAGAATATATTCTTTGAAAACAAGTTTATCTCAAGTAAATATTTGATTTAAGAAAGTTATTTTTACTGGAAAACAAGACAAACATTTTTTTTAATGTGTACTGGGATGTTGATTCAGTCACAAACAAGTTAGCTATTAGTTTAAATGTATGAATGTTTCGCCAATCATTATTACATATTTGGGTCTTTAGCGACCCTGATCTATTTCTAACACAGATGGATCTCTACCTGTCTTGATAATATAAAACTCTCCTGATATTAGAGAAACAATTACAGAAGAATAAAATAAAGCATATTTTGTTATCTTTTAGAGCTTGGAAGGGTTCAGTATGAACAGATGTTTTATACCATCATCACTTCTCATCAGAGCTCATTACCAGTACATTCAGCATCTCCCTCATATTCACCATCTCAAACATATTCTCAAAACTATCTTTTTCAACATCTTCAAAATCAATATTTTGATCGCTGGCAGCTTCTTCACCAGATCAAGTGACAGTGACTCTAATATTTGACTGCGTTCAGTACTTTCTCTGCTGTAAATCGCTGAGCCATTTCAAGTTTTGCTGATGATACTTCCTATTCTTTTGTTTTCTGCCTGCGGTAACTATGAGTGAAACGTCACTTCATCACTGTGTATCAGACACTGCCACCTTGTTGAATAAATGTGAATTGCACTTATTCAGTCATCAAAGATTCAATTATTGTTATGCAGAAAAAAAAAATACACAGTTACACACCTCAGGTCGTTTGATGAAATTTGATGTCTAACTTTAAAAAATGTATGAGGAGGGTAGTGAATGATGTCCCGGGTCACTAAAGACCCGAGGTATGCGTTTAAGGGTTAACTGTCTGACCTTAAACATCATTCAACGATCGTTATAGACAAAATGAGAGTCGATGTTCTCCTGGAATAACCTGATTTTTTCAGTTGTGTTTGTCATCTGCCTTTTGGTGCATGCATGGCAAGGCTGGGTTTTACAAATTCTGGATTCCTTTCCCCAAACACTCCCTCAGAGGCTTTTGCTTACTAGACTCTTTTGCGGTTCTGTTTGGTGATTCAGAACACCTCAGGGCCGAGCTCTGTAATAGACTCGAGGAGCGCGCCTCAAAAGTGACTCACTTTCCATCATGTTATTGACTCAGTGCCTCTTAAATGTGTTCTTTTCAATTTCGTTAACGTATTGAAGGACATTTTGCTTTTGTGGTTATATAGCACTGACATATCCACATATTTGAGCCTGATATCATACAATATCCTTCCTCGAGTGCGAACATCTGTGAGGAAAAACTTTTAGCTATCACAAAACCCTTTAATAAAATGCCATGGGCATTGAATTAAAATAAATAACACCATAAATGCTGTCTATAATGCTACCCTGCAGAAAAGGTTGTGACAGCCACTTTGTGCTTTACTGCTCACTAGCTTTACTGAACAATATAATCATCTAGACACTTGACTTCAAACGGGTCGTATAGCAGAAAGTGCACATTTTCTACAGCCTGGCTATATGGTGAACAAACTGTGCTATAATGCCTGGGGACTTAGATATTAGCTAGACATGAGAATATAGGAGATAATTCATGCCACAAGAGAACAATTTCTGCTCACACGGTTTAATTGTTTAATTACAGTGTATCACAGCGCTGTAGTTGTTCATTGTGTCGGTGTGACCTTGTCCCACCCTTATAAAAGTCAAGCCCAGCCCTCCCTCGCTCGAACTCTGTCCTCTGGTGTAAATGGCATGAGGTCTCCTACTCTCAGGACCCCTGCGCCCGCGTTGGTCACAGGAGAACGAGGTTCATTAGGGGCCGAGATAAGAGGTGACGCTGCAGGCCATCAGGGATTTGCTGAAAATGCTTACATTAATGAAGGTTGAATGCAAGATTGCATTTATGAACATTTGGCCACTATAACTTATTTATAGAGCTGCAAAGTATTCATCGTTTTAAACCTAAAATATGTCATTTACATCATTAGTTCCACAGAACTGGTCTGGCAAAACCCTGCATCCATTATTGCAATTTAATGAATTACACTGAATTATAATAGGCCTGTATTATTATATATTAGAATAGGCTATATTTATGTAAAATGTATTATTATATTTTATATTTAACTCTTTCCCACAAGTTTTTTGTTTGTTTGTTTTTTTAAAGTTGCCAGCCAATGCTGATAATTTTCACAAAAAATGTATGGCCCCCAGAATATTTTGTTGTATGAATATCTGAACATGCAATATATATATATATATCTGCTTTGAAACAAAAAAAATCTTCATGCATTCTTTTTAGTGTAGTTTATTTACACTTGAATGTGGGTAAGTTTAAAAAAAAACGTTTTTTTTAAATTTTTTTTTAGCAAAATTCTGAGAAATTTGAGTTTTTGTCAAAGACTGCGTCCAGATCGGCTTCGAACGAAGATAAAAACATGGAGTAGATCGAAACCATCAACACCCCTAATGCTTTACAGTCCTATACCTCGTCCTGGGTCTACATTTCATTCAGTAGCCTAACATTAAGCAGGTTTGATTTGTATGCCGTTTAATGTTGATCGCGTTATTTTACATGATATCATGATATCTTCTTACTGATATCGCTAGTTTCTGCTTCTTCTTCGCCTGTGTTTTGATCCGGCGATTGAGTACTCTTTAAGAAGAGGTGTAATAGCGCCCCCTACTGTATTACAGTGAAAACACGGACACTTCCGTTAATGGCGGGGAAAGAGTTAATAATAATAATAAAATATTTATTAGATTTTATTATTATTATTTTATTTGCAATGAAATGGCCCAACGTTGTCTCCTTCACCGATCTTCCGGCTGGTTGGTTTGTTGTTTTTGCAGAACTTTAGACATCTCTGTTTGACTAGCACACGTCACAACTCTTAGGAGACACTCTGGATGGCAGGTTAGGTAATAAGCGCTCTTCTCATTCTCTTGATTAACCGAGTGTCCTTCACAGTTGTTCTCTATGTTCCTCCTGTTCTGCAGTCTCTCTCTCTCTCTCTCTCTCTCTCTCTCTCTCTCTCTCTCTCTCTCTCTCTCTCTCTCTCTCTCTCTCTCTCTCGTGCGCGCGCTACGGAGGACGTTCGTGATTACAGGCTACGTCACTTTTTCTTGTGTATGCAGCTAATGATAATGACGTCAACTATATCCCAGCCACCCTGCATTGATTTAAATACTGTGCAAATCGTGTTAGATTTCATCAGAAGCAAAATACTATTTACCAATCATGTTTTATTTGCCATATGTATTATTTTATGATGCTGTAAATCCATTGTGTGAAGGATACAGTGCTGAATTCTGCGTTTTCTGAGAGCTGACTGTGGTGTCACACACGGGCACAGGTGTCAAGGGCACTTTATTTTGCTTCCTTGCATTGTTTTTGCAGAGATGTGTCAGGCGGGCTGACTGGGCATCGCTTGTGGAGCCCAGCGTGAATATGTGTGAGGTTTGTGTAAAACTGCAGATGCAGAATAGCAGTGGACACTGGGGAACTGAAGGGGGCGCTGTCCACAACTGGAGGGTCATTGAAACATCTTTAGCTTGTGCTTTAGTGTGTGTGTGAGGGCATAACTTAAACATCTAATGAAGGGCTACATTGCCTGGTTTAACAGTATATTCTGACTGACTGTATGGGAATAAGAGAAAACAAAGAGAACCTGAAGAGGAAGTAGAGAGAGTAAACCTACAGTACTGTATATTGACTATTTAAGATAAGTAAAGGTTAAAAAAAAAAAAACTCCCATATCTGCATGTCTGTTTGCTTGGGTTTCTGCCTCTACTGCGGATGCTGTCTAAAGTGGAGGTCTGCACTGTGAGAGCTGGAAGAATCAGAGGAAGTTGTCAGTGTAATGCAGACAGAGTGAGGTTTTCCTGTGGGAGTCATGTGGTCAGAGCCTGATTTACTCTACAGATTTACTATTCAAGTAAATCTTTACAATGTACGAGTATTAAATCAAAAGATCTATCTATCTATCTATCTATCTATCTATCTATCTATCTATCTATCTATCTATCTATCTATCTATCTATCTATCTATCTATCTATCTATCTGTCTATCTGTCTGTCTGTCTATCAAATTCAAAATGGCTTTGGCATGATTGTATTACAGTATTGCCAAAGCTTGGAATACATAGAATAATAATTAAAAAATCAAAATAATAGACGAAAATATTATAACTTAACGTAAATTATGAACAGATCTATCTATCTATCTATCTATCTATCTATCTATCTATCTATCTATCTATCTATCTATCTATCTATCTATCTATCTGTCTGTCTGTCTATCAAATTCGAAATGGCTTTATTGGCATGACTGTAAATACAATATTGCCAAAGCTTGGAATACATAGAATAATAATAATAAAAAAATAAAAATAATAGACGAAAATATTGTAACTTAACGTAAATTTAATGAACAGTATCTATCTATCTATCTATCTATCTATCTATCTATCTATCTATCTATCTATCTATCTATCTATCTGTCTGTCTGTCTGTCTGTCTGTCTGTCTGTCTGTCTGTCTGTCTGTCTGTCTGTCTGTCTGTCTGTCTATCTATCTATCTATCTATCTATCTATCTATCTATCTATCTATCTATCTATCTATCTATCTATCTATCTATCTATCTATCTATCTATCTATCATCTGAACAGTAAAAGAAGTCACTTTTAGGTGACTGTATTGCTGAGTTTGCATAAAATGTTGTGCCCTAGTAATCCCTCTTCATTCACAATACTCAGTTTATAAAAACCACTTTACCTCAATACCTTTTAATAACAACACGGCAAAGTGGAACATCCCAGATGATGCTCTGCTCTCTCTCTCTCTCTCTCTCATGTTCCCACCCCTGGAGAAATGCGATGGAAATGTCCAGGCAGTCAGACAGACATGTCACTGCTGTGCTGTGGGAAAGAGGGAGCAGAGTAGAGCTCATCTCATCTCCTCCTGCTGCCATTGCAGTGAGTCTCTCTCTCTGCTGCACACACACACACACACACACACACACACACACAGGGCTAAAGCACGACATCCCGCCCTCTGCCTCCCCGCAGGTGGACCAACACACCTCCGAACGGATATTACACATCAGGAATGCTATGAATACACCCGATTCTTGCGGGATAGACGTGTCACATTCAGAGATTTTGTGAAATGTATTCGCTTCATCAGCAATAAGAGGAGACCACTGGCGGTACATGGCGAACTTTGGGCTCATCTGACATGTTGCTGCTCATCCTTATAAGAGACCACAACACACTTTAGCCCGACACACGGGCCGGAGGGGAAGAAAAACACGGATTTTATCTCTCCCAGGCTGATCAAGCCCTCATAACCCTGTTTTTTATTTATTTCTTTGAGGCGACAACATTTAGCCTCAACTTGCTTCAGCGCGAGCAGCTAAAGGAACAAAATGTCTGCCCGGGCTTCCTCTAATAAGGTTTGTTAACATTTAACGTTTCTGATACCATGTCAGCAGTTGTTAAGAGCTGAAATATGAAATATAATAGAACCAGAGCTTAAAATGTGTGTGTTATCGATGCATGAGGTCATAAATGTGGGCGCGCGTTTAGCCTCAGCTAACGGAGATTCCTCAACTTATGCTAACACGCTAACGCTAGCTGATCTGTGCGGTAGTTTTACAGCTTTAATTTAACACTTAGCGCTTCAGTTTTCTACATAACCTTTGTTGTTTAAATATCAATACTCTAGTTTTGTTATTTAACGTTTGTGTCGCGTTTGTTTGTGTGATAGTAAGACAAATATGCCGTTAAGTGCTTAGCTGAAGTGGTTTCAAAGTCTGTCAGTTTCATGAAGCTTTTAAATGTTGCATTTTAACGTTTTTAAATATTATAATATAATGCAAATTTTGTCTGTCATCTCAGCTTTCAAACAAACAGGTTGACAAAGCATTGTATTGACAATGTCACAAGTGATTTAACAAATATGACAGAGAAGGGGAAGTGCTTATGTGAAATCTCTTTAAGCTGTTACAAAAAATGTGTTATGTAAAATTTCTCTGTATTTCAGGATTTAAATGAGTATTTCTATAGCTGTTAATAAGTAGCTTATGTGTGTGAGAGCTGACATTCATAGATGGTTTGTGCACACTGATGACAGGAATGATAAATATGAAACTCCTCATCTGCGGTTGGAAGGATGTTTTTGCTTGAGTTTGAACTTTAAGTTAACTCATCTCCATTAATTTAAAACCCAAGGAAACTTTAGGACGTGAAATGTAAATGATATCAGCTGTCACACGATACAGTTTCTGTTGGGCGGGTCTTTCCGTTGACACCTGTTGAAGCCCCGCCCACAACAGGTGAGCTTCATGAAACAGGTGGAACATCTCAGGAATGTGACTTTTCTCGCTGTCATGAGTCACTGGTCGCTTTGCTGTCAAGGGATGTTTGGGTAAGCCGAGGAACATTTAACCTGTTTGACCGGATCAGCCGACAGAGCATGATTTACTTGAGTTGCTTTCATGATGTTGTTTTAGGCTACACGAGTTATGATTTGACATTGCTTTCTTGTTCGGCATTTATTAATGGTAAGTGTTACCACAGTGTAGATGGCAAAACATTTTTTTTTACACACATGCCAAATTTGCCAATACTTGTCCACCGTTATGTGCCATTATTGATATGAATTAGAGATACATACAATTTTATAATATATTGTATTTTATATGATATAATCAAATAGGTGCATATATACAGTGTATTTAATCTGATCAAAAGGGTGTGTTTTATCTATGGACTGCCCATAGATTTTGGAATTGTCACTTGGTGGATTGCCATTTAAACTATCAACACAGTTATAGGCTGATTATGTTCATCTCAGAATAGCCAAATATTAGCATATTAATTGACCTGTGCGATATATATCGATCTCTCAATACCTGCCAAATTCAAGTTGGAACTATATTCTTCAAACGAAACCAAAGAATGAACTGATGTGCCGTAATTTCGAACAAAATCAGGCCAAAACGAAGTTCTTTTGGAGTTAGTTTGGGGAGTTTGAACCAGTTTGCCAAAAGTGAACTTTCCGGAAAAGTTCGATACGGCTGCTAAACACCTTCGCAATACTATTGGTCCATATTCATCTTCATATTAATTTACTATCAGGCCTTAAATGTGTCATACTATCCCTAAAACTGTATTTGGCATGATTACATTTAAATACATTTTTGTTGTCTGTCTGAACTTAAATTGAAAATGTAGCTGTTTTCCCCCATTTTCCTACTAAAAATCTGTAATTACCTGAAAAAATCACAGACTTTAAAGTCATTTTTAGCTCCATTAAAGTCACTGAGCTCTTATGTAAATTTTGTTTGATATTCTTTTTGCTCACTAGTTAAAAAATAAAATTCTGGTGTTTCAAACCTGTAAGAATTTCTAATTTCAAACCTGACAGAATTTTCATTTTTAAGTGAACTATTCCTTTAAGCGAGAATCAGACTATCGTTCTTGTGTTTGAATTAAATTGACTTATATTGCAGTACCTAAAAAAAGTAACTTGTCCATTATTCCCTTGCCAAAGGCGATGTTTATGCATATTGGTGCATGGCGAGTGTTAATTTTTGACTGTGGTTGTAAGACTTGTTTTGTTGCTTAATAGCAGCACTTATTTGTGGACAAAACAGATGCGGGGCAAAGGGATTGTGCTTTAGTTTGCATTGTTTAGTAATACTTATCCCTCCCATGGTCTGGGACTTTGGGCCGGTTGCAGAGTTGCCAAGTCTGCGGTTTTCCCGCAGAATTATGCAACTTTTAAACTGTTGCTGCGGGTTATTTGTTTAATTCGTGGGTTTAAGCGACCAACCCCCCCGCCCCAACCCCCCCCCCCCCCATCCTCAGGCCGGAATGCAATTTTTTTTTTTAAATGAGCAATTCGGCTGATTTTGTTGTGTTGTCGACCTGGCAACCCTACCGGGTAGTTTGACTGGTCAAGTCTACCCTGTAATCCTGTTGGTCTAATCTCTTCATGAGATCAAAGGCAGAACCACAACATGATTTCCCGTCTAGCCTGAATGGAGGATTTTGTTTGTGCCTCGCTCTGTGCCCTTTCTTGGTAAAAACACTGGCCCTAGTCTCCGGCCCTACATTACAACTGAAATGAAGCTTTAGATGTAGACTTGTTAGGGTAATGCAGTTTGGCAGGCAGAGGCCTGGACACTGACTCGCTCAGGGTAGCTCAGCTGGCTGAACGCTAGACAACTTTACTGTGGCCCTGATTTCTGTCTTCGATAATAATCTGTTTTGAGGAAAATAAATCCACTCCCTTCCGTCATTATAATAATTAAAGCCAATTTAATCTTTGTTTAATGTATACAGCTCTTTTGGCTGTTTATTTTCCAAATGCCATCTTTCCTGGAGTTTTTACTTGGGTGGCTTAAAAGTTTTGGGTTTGGGTCGTAATAAAATCACTTGGGTTCCCATAAGGACTTTGTCAGAGAAAAAAAGTGTACTTCTTTCGACCAATATTTAATTAACTAGCCTACTATACTATATTATTACTATAATAATATAAATTTAAATTTTTTTCCTTATTATTTTAATTTATTTTGGCAATTATATTTGTATTATTTATTAATTAATTTTTTAATAAATATTTTTTATTTATTTATTATAATAGTATTGCTTTTTTCCAAGTTTAAAATGTTTTTAAATTAATAATAAATTGTTAGGATTACCACAAATATTGTTTAATTTATTTTGGCTTTAGTACTGTAATATCAACATCAACTTGATTGGTATATCTAGTTTAAAAAATAATAATATTAATATTTTCTTCAAAAGATATTACCATTATTCCATGTCCAAAACACATGGTAATGCCATGGTACATTTTAGTGCCTCTTTATTAGTGATTTTGCTTTATTTCTTTATTTTTTTGGGAAGGTTCTCGAAAGCTCATAGTGAGCTTTCAGAGAAAGATGAAATGTCTCCAGAACTGTATTTAACTCCCGTTTAAGCTGTTTGTTTGTTAGTTAGTGTTTTTATCGTAAGTGCTTTAGCTACAGTGTGAGTTTCGGGAGTTGGCATGGGGATTTCTCCCCCCCGCTCCCTCCAGTCGTTTGTTTAATCTTGTAAAAGAATGCGAGAGCCGTCCTTCACAGCGGCGGTGGGCAAATCCAGGACTTAGCCGAGGATACAGACAGAAATGACTCCCTAACAAAGTTTCCCGAACACACCCTGTCTACCATTGGTCAACAAACATATAGTCCCGCCCCAAACTCATGCCATTGGCTGAGACACAAATTACACACTTCAGCTTTAACAATAGCAAATAAGTCATACACACAATTTCCTGAATTTAAATGAACACACTATATTCACTTTAAATTCACTATAAATTCACTCTAGAGCTTCTTTCTGTTAATCAGCCAATCAGAAACTAGAGCTCAATTAATCGTTAAAAGATCGCAACCTTGATTCAAACACGATTCAAATTGTATTCCTGAATGACAGTGAATCGGCTATGTCTTTTAAACCTTTGACAGCGATCACAGCGAACATTCAGATCTGCGCTGATCTTTTCAACCACACAGTATTGTTATTTGTCTTACAATAATACATATTATCACAGAAGTAGCCTACATCTTACACCAGTAGATGGCGACAAGTGACTTCAAATGTATTTGTCATTGATTCATTCATTCAAGAGATTCGTTCAAAAATGCTGATTAATCCAGTTATCAAACAAGTATTTATGAGTGAGTCATTGAATCATTCATTCAATTCAAATAATTCAAATTAATTAAATATTTTTTATATGAATATAAGACTGCAGCAATTAACAATTTTTCAGAACCTCTAGTAAATTGTTTGGTTGTTTATTCAGACTTGGAGAGAATCGTGATCTCTTTAAAAAAAAAAAAAAAAAAAAGTGATTCTCAATTTATCCAGAATAGGTCAGTGCAGATAATCTCAAAATCACAAATTAATCTTTCAGTCGTTTAAATGAGAAAATTAGTGTTTTCATTAGGTTGTCGAGTGTTTCTGGTGTGTTTGTGGTGTTTAGCTCGAGTGTGTGTCCTCGTTGTCCTGTATAATGATGCGTTTGATACATGAGATTGAGGGGATCAAGGACAAAGATACAGGCCAGGGCCCTGTCTCGCTCTCTCTCTCTCTCTCTCTCTCTCTCTCTCTCTCTCTCTCTCTCTCTCACACTCTCGCTCTCTCTCTCTCTCTCTCTCTCTCTCTCTCTCTCTCTCTCTCTCTCTCTCTCTCTCTCTCTCTCTCTCTCTCTCTCTCTCTCTCTCTCTCTCTCTCTCTCTCTCTCGCAGGGTCTCTTCTGTGTCAGGTGACCGGCTATTCTGTGAATCTTGGCCCTGTATTCTCTCTCGTGGATCAAGGGATTATTTTGTGCTTGTGGGTTAGACACTGACCCAGTACTTCTGCGTGTAAGAATGCAGTCCACGTGAGACACACAGGGCAGTTTTTATCAAAGTGAACATGTAACGGTCATGAGCAGGATATCACTAGCACTGCATTGCCGTTTAGTATTACAATGCTAGTTGTAAATGTTGAGTTGAAAATAGTGTTTGATGAATAAATAATAAGTCTTTTAGGCAGAATAGAGATGTTAAGATGAAAATGCTACCCTGGGATGCATTCTTGCATTCCGTCTGCACTTAATAACAAATAATCAGCGTCTCGCAGCATGAACTTTCCATTTAAGACTGTGTGAATTAAAACTACTTCAGCTTTTGCTATGCAGAGCATCGTGTTAATTTTAAAGGTGTGATAACATGGATTTTGTTGTTTTAATGCGTTACTTGAGGTTCTCTTATAATGTAAATAAAGTTTTTTTGTACACGCACACAAAAACCATATATATATGCGTAAAAACGATTATTTCAACCCTCATTCTGAGCCTCTGTCTGAAATGATCCGTTTTTAATCGGCGGCTCCTTTAAGGCTTGTCAGTAATCGGCCACTGTTATTGGCTAACGTCATTGCATAGGAAACTTTATCGACGTTCGTCTGTTATAGGTTCCTATGTTCGTCAACTTATTTTGAATAAAATTAATATTTGTGTAGTGTTCAATGTTGTTATCAATAGAGATACGCGGATGGGGTATTATTTCATCCGCAACCGCATCACATAACTCATCATCCGCACCAACGTTTTTTGACCAGATTTCAAAGCCGCACACGCCCGCCATCCGCTGATTGTTTTGCGGTCTATGGACGATGCAATGCTATGCTGATGCGAGCCGCAAGAAAGCCCTTGTCTGTTCTAGAAAGGATACAGCAAAGATATTTAATGCTAATGTATAAGGCATAGGCCTACGATGAGTTTCATTCATTTACGATGAGATGCGCTCTAGTTCACAATGCAATGCAAGTGAACGTGGCGCACCGGCGCCTCCATGTCACGGTTATTATATTGTGTGCTATATTTGCTTTTTATTTATTAAATACATGCAATTGGTTGATGAAACATTTATTAAAATTAAGATACAATTTGTACAAAACAAAATTCGCTTTAAAGAAAGGCTTTCTAAAAAGCAAAACTTAATGAAGTGGTAAAAATCATGTCTGACGATTTACAAAACAAAACCTCATTAAGTGGTAAAAACCATGTCTCCCGATTGCAAATGTTCATTGCTAATGTTTATTATTGCAAATGTTTTTAATTTGTTTAATAAATCTCATAATGATGGCACATCACTAGGCTATATCATAGCTTTTATTTCTTTCTCAAATGATTGGCGGTCGGTCAGGGGGTACTTGGCAAAGAATCAAATACAGTTGGAAACGACGTAGACCATTAATAAAACAGACTGTTAACAATTGTTTTTAATTAGTATTTAAACATTCTCTATGATGAAAAATGTTTGTAAAAATATTTTAATAACACGGTTTTGGCGGTTATAGAGTTCTAATGACGGTGCTCAACTATAACCGTCGGTCTCACGGTTATATACTAACCGTCACACCCCTAGATAGAAGTCTTTAAAATATGTTGCCACTAGAATTTACCCATGAAAACGCTGTTCACTGTTTCCATTGAGTGTTTTCAGTTTCAGAAGACTGAGAAATCAGTGCATCCTCGCTGTGGATATCGCCGAGCGTAGAGAATAAAACACGGTACTTTCTCTCGAGCACAATATCATAACATTTCCACTCCAGCCAGATATAGATGTGCTGAGACACCACATTTAAAATAGCGCTGTCAGAACGTAGAGACTTCAACTGATTTTGCTAAACTGAGTTTATATTGCGACTGAGTGTGTTTGAAAGAAGCGACCGTGCGTGACGGCATGGAGCGCTTGGCATCGCTTCACAGTCTCTGATGTCCCCAAACTATCGAAATCACTGTTTTGTTTAGCGTTAAACGTGAAGGAAGCTGTGCGGTGTGCTTTTGAAAGCATGTGAACAGTAGTGGGGGTAAGTCTTGGTTGATGATTCTGGCTGCAGTCTCAGTCCAATGATCTTTCTGCCTTCAGCTCTTTGGCCGTAAGCTTGAAGTGCCGAAGCCTTTTATCTAGATCCAGTCGTCTAGATTCAATGAAACTCTGTCCGTGTGGGACTGTGAAGTTTGAGCATTTTACTCACATCTCATTCCTGAAATTTGTGAATAAAAACATCTTGAATTGAACAAAGCAATTGATTGAATGAAGGATTTTGTTTTTGAAACAATTGAACAGACATATCATTCATGAATGAACTGAATGAACAAATCATGTTGTTCATGGACAAACTGAACTGATTCTTGAATGAACTGGGATGTCTTGTTTGTGAGCAAATAAGGCATATAGTTTGTGAACGAATCGATTGAACAAAGCATCTCATTTGTGAAACGACAATCAACTAATTTTGTTAGTGAACAAACTAAATGAATTGGTACATCTTGTTTATGAATGAACTGAACAAACGAAGCATCTTGTTCTTAGACAAACTGAACAGTTGAAGCAGCTTGTTTGTATATGAACTAAACGAATGAGGCATCTCGTTCTTGAATGAACTGACACGTCTTGTTTGTGAATGAATTAAATGAACTAATAATCTCACTTGTGAAAGCAAATGAACTAAGCATTTTGTTTGTGAACTACCGGAATAAATCAGTACGTCTTGCTCACGAATGAAGAGAACGAACAAAGTATCTTGTTCTTGGACAAACTAAACAAATGTAGCAGCTTGTTTGTGAACAAACTAAGCGAATGAGGCAACTCATTCTTGAATGAAATGAGAACTGAACAAATCAATACATCTTGCTCTTAAACTAAACAAAGCGTCTTGTTCTTGGACAAATTGAGCGAGCAAAGCATCTCGTTCATGAAACAACTGAACAGACTGGGACAACTCACTCATAAATGAACTGAACGAACGCTTGTGAAATAATCGATTGAATAAAGCGTCTCATGTGAAACAACTAAATCAACCAATCATATTATTGGTGAATTCAAAAATGAACTGAACAAGTGAAGCGCCTTGTTCATATGCACACTGAAAGACTTTGTGAACTAACTTAGGCTACTTGCCTGCGAATGAATCTGAACAAATCATTTTAGTGAATAGATTCAAAAGATAAGTCACTAAAATTTCTTTATTGGTATAAATAACTTTTCTCAAGTAATTAATTTTTATCAGCTTTGCCTGTCCCCTTATAAATTTAAACTTGGAGGCATAAGTGTTCCTATGAAAAATAATAAAGTAAGTGTAGAGTCCTGAAGCAGAAACGATCCCAAACATCAAAGGGTGTGATTTCAAATCATCCTGAATGCCGAGAGGCGACAGTCAGAAACTGCCTTTTGTTTCACTCTCGTCCCTCTCATTCTGAAACTAACTTGCATAACAAAAGGAAAGTTGACGCGTGTCATTTTGCCCGAGCACAATGCAACGTTTAGTGTAGTCGGATTACATAAGGGTGTGTTCCGTAGTAATTTGTGTGTTTGTATAACTGTGGCATCCTCTCCTTTTATAGTGGCGGGATGAGGGTTCAAAGGTCAGCCGTGACACCAGGGTTAATGAGGTCTTGTTTTCCTGCTGTCTGGTGTAGTATTTCTCACCACGGTATCACCTGGACGTGAGCCAGATGCTGTAATGCAAACAGTGAAACACACACAGACACGGTGAGAGTGCAAGGATACCTGACATACCTGATCGTAGCCATTGATTCGTTCTAGTGAGCTGTCAAAATGGTTTCGGCAAAACAAGTTGTGTGGATGTAGTGATACGGGCCGAGGCCGTCTGGTTTCTTTTTAGGGTCACACTTTCATTTAGGGTCCAATTCTCACTATAAACTACGACTTTTGCCTCAATAAACTCCTGCTTATTAATAGTTAAGGTTATTAAGTTTAAGTATTGGGAAGGATTAAGGGATGTAGAATATGGTCTTGAAGAATAAGGCATTAATATCAGCCAATATCTTAGTAATAATAAGCATTTTAATAATCAACTAGTTAATAATCTCACGGTTTCCATAAAAAATATGAAGCAGCACAACTGTTGTCAACATTGATGATAATAATTAGAAATGTTTCCTGAACAGCAAATCATCCCTGATTTCTGAAGGATCATGTGACACTGAAGACTGGAGTAATGATGCTGAAAATTCAGCTTTGATCACAGGAAGAAATTACATTTTAAGATATATTCAAATAGAAAACAGTTATTTTAAGTTGTAATTTTATTTCACATATTACTGTTTTTTTACTGTATTTTTGATTTAAAAAAAAATGCAGCCTTGGTGAGCAAAAGAGAATCTTACAGGTGTACATTTTTGTACAAATTCACATGAATGTAAATGAACATTCATGCATTATGTACAAAACGAGTTAACAATGAACTATAGTATATTTATATATTTAAAAAATAAATGTCGTTCATTCTTAATTTGTGATGCCTAATGCAAATTTACCAAGATTTTTTAATTATTGCTTTGTCTATTTATAAATGTTCATGCTCATTTTCCCAATTTTTGCACTCACTTAAAGTGACATAAAAGTCATAAAGTTTGCATAAAAATGTAATAAGCTGTTGAATGTAATCTCAAAATGAATCTTGATTTTTCATAATGTACATTATGATGTTGTGATGCCGAAATTAACTTGTAGCATTTAAAATGATTGATTTTCATTTTGATTTTGACAAATTATTCTGACTTTTATTGTCAGTATAGATTGTCAGCCATTGCATTAAAGTAATTATCTGCTTATAAGTATTGGAGAGAATTTAAATGTTGGTGCAAATCAACCCCTTATGCGTTACAACCGGTGGAGTTGACGGAAAGCGTTCAGACACTTATTAGTCTCTGGAAAGCTTATGTTGTTCATTGACTGAATACAGACTTGGCTGCTTACAGATGAACGGGCTCGTTTTCGTTTGGCCACTTTAATTTCGCCTCTGTCAATTTTTAGATGCAGCGTCCCGAGATGCGCCTATTTATACGACTCGAGTAGAAGCGCACAATTATTCTGCTTCCCTAAATGAGGCCATTTTTTACTCTTTGGGATTCATTAAAATAGCATTTCAGCTGTAAACGGTCCAAAAGATGTGCATGTATGACATGCTTTAATTGCATGCTTTTCATTACAGGCTGTTAGCATGAGTTGGTCTGTCGGTTGAAAGCACAACTGTGATCAGTCGAGTGTCCTTGTTAGTCTTCTGCATTGATTTCCTGAGATGAGAGCCTGATATCCATATCTCACTGGAGCCGACCCTCCTGCTTTTGTTCACCATGGGAGAAGGTGTGTGTTTGTAGGGGGGGGTCCAGCGTCCGGGACAACTGTTATCAGAGCGTTCCCGGCGCTCTCTGGGCTCTGTGGAGGTCTCTGATAACTCCCAGCATGCACTCTGGTGTAGTAGGCTGGATTTAGAGACACAGTCTCATCTAATAGCTCTGATTATTGATGCGGTGAAAGGATTTGCTGCCTTCTGAGTGTCCGCTGATAAATTTTAATGGGCTGCACTGATGTTGGATATTTTTACTTTACAACTATTTCCACATTATTACTGATAACCGATGCAATGAATGATACTGTAAATCTTAACTCTTTTCCCGCCAGCGGTAAAAAAAAAAACCAATGCCAGCCAGTGTCAGCATTTTGGGTTTTTTTCACGGCCACCAGAGTATTTTGTTGTATGGATATCTGAACATGTAAAAGGCCTATATCAAAAGAAAAGAACAGACCCTCTGATTTTTAACTGTTTTATTCTAGCTTCATGTTTTCTTTTCTTTTTTATTAATGTAGGAAAGTTTCATAAAGCAACATTTTAAACAAAAACAAGTGTTTTTTTTGAAGAGTACAACATAAGCAATGCTTTGATCGCTTGTTTTATGAGGAGATTGAGTACTCTTTCAGAAGATGCGTAATAGCGCCCCCTACCGTATAACAGTGAAAACACGGAAAGCCGGAAAATTCCGTCAATGGCAGGGAAAGAGTTAATATTTAAATCATTTCTATATGATCAATAGCTTCATGTAGTTTTAGTACCTGGTATAGAAAGAGAACTGAATGGAGTACTGTTGAATTGGGGGGGGAAACCCTCTTAATGTCTTTTTGTAATTTAATTTTTTCATTTCTCTAGTTATTTACCAATAACTGAATATCTTTTGAAACCAAAAGAGAGTTGAATATAGTAGAAAAGTATATCATTACCATTCCAATATTGTCTGTTCATTTTAGCCTATATATTTATTTTTTTATACATTATTCATTTACATAATTATGTATTGGTTTTCGCAGATAGCTAAAATTCTGCAAAAAAAAAAAGTTCATTGTTAGTTCATGATGCCTAATGTTAACAACTTAAACCTTGCAAGTTTACTAAGATTTTTTAGATCTGTTATCTAAGTGTTCATACTTATTTTCCGCTTAAAGTTATTTAATCGTTTAATTTGTTTCTGCCTATTTTAAATTGAACATACAAACCATTATTTTAGTATTATTTAGTTTAGTTTGCTTTTCTTTTATTTAACATTAAAGCGATTTCATTGTCGATTTCATCATCCATTTATCAGTTGTCTTCTATTATTGTAAATTTGGTATTGGTATTGACTAGAATTTCAATATTGATGCCTCCATGGAATAAAAACATAATATAAATGTATAATATCGGCCAATGACAATTAACAACAAAAAAAAAATCCATTGATTTGTGGTTGTGTAATTTTTAGCCTGTGGCATCTTTGCTGTTTTACAGTTTGTGAATATCTGCTGCTGTCTTTGTCGCCTGCGAGTCAAAGCATATGATTCCATTAAGAGAGCGATCTAAAGTTAGCCGTGTCACCGTGGAAGTGAGTGATCCCTGACGTGATCCTTCAGGCACAAGTGTGACGTTGCCGGTGGTCTGGCCATCATCAAAGATTCCCCGTCCTGATACCAGATGAGAACCTAAAATGACATGCCTGCAGATAACGTCCCCTGCATGAGATCCGGCACACTTCAGGTGCATCAGTCTTAAAGGGAGAGTTCACACAAAAATGTCACTTCTGTCATTTAATCGCCCCCATTTTGTTCCAAACACAAATGTCTTTCCATGCACTTTTCCCATAGTGGACACAGCTTATAAATAATGTCCTTGAGAAATCACGGCTACTATAGCAACATCCTTTACCATCACTTAAACATTGTTCCTTTTGTCCTTGCATGCTTCTCACAGCTTTCTTTTTGTTAGTCACTTTTGGGCTTGGCTTGAATAATTTGGCCTTGGTTTGAATAATAAGTTGAGTGCATATTTTTACATACGTAGAAGGTAGAATATAGAAAGCCACACACATGCATGTTTTCTCTAACCTATGTGAATGTCACTGGAGGAGGTCATTGAATGGAAATGAACCACAGCATCCATCCATCCATATGTGTCCCCTCGCTCCCGCTGAAATCGGAGCTCTAATCATTACCTATGGGCTCTTTATAATACTGTGGAGTCAGCAGCCTTGAGCTATTTATAGCCTTTTCGATACAGTGGAGTCGCATGTTTATTCCTCTTCTTTTCGTCCCCAAAGAAGTCCTTCAATGGATGTAGAAAATGTGGCCTTACATGTTGCTTTGGGATACGTTCATACCAAAGTAACCTTAGTTTCCAGATTGTCAGAATTTGGATAGTTTGGATTCGTTCCTCTTGAGAAAACCGAGATGGCCGTCGAACGGCAAAGAAGCATAGGATATTATTGTGATTATCTTATTCTACCTAATTTAAAAGAGCTAGTAAGCTAAGCTGTTGCACCTTTTTGCTGTTCATCCAGCGATGTAGTTTCCAAAATTGAATTTTTCGTGTTGCTTAATTTTAGCGATGTTTATCTTTGAATTAAAAGTCAGCTTTTACGAATATTGTACAATAAAGCCTAGATTTTTCTGTTACTTTTTCAATACAGTAAGTGGCCAATCACACAGAGTAGGGCTGAACATGCGCTAGACGGACGTTTACTAGTGTCAATAGTGTAGCGATGTATGAAGCTCAGCTCTCACCGAAGTCACTTTCATGGTTGGGGTAGGCTAATGCATTACAAGTAACGCAAGCTTTCAAAATTTCAAGTAACTAGTAAAGTAACTTAAATTTACAAGAAAATATCTGAGTTACTTATTCAAATTAGTAACGCAAGTTACTTTGTTTTCCCATGTTGACATTGACTAGGAAGGCATTTACTCATCTCACTTGCACAGACACAGATTCAGTATTCCTCAAAGTGAATAAAAATAGTGAAATACAAACTCTGATTATTACACAAACATGCAGAAATTAATGATGAATTACACAAATATACTTTATGTATTTAATCTCACTTTATTAACCAATGTCTTTGCTGCTGACCTTCAATGATCCAATTTAACCATACTAAAAAGCAGAAATGACTTTAGATTTAGATTTTAATTATTCTTTTTTTATTGCTGAAGAAAGTTTCTTCTCCTGCGATCCAGAATGGCAGCACAGCTGAAAGGTTTGTTTGAGCCGCGGCCGTGAATTTGCATTTCCTTAAGCCTGAGGCTAATTAATTTCACTTTTGGTGTGAAAGGCGCTTAACACTTGCCAAAATCATAACTTTGTTTTGTTATTAAAAAACAAACGAGGAAGCCCAGCCCAGATGAGGTAATGTAACACTACTTTCCATAAAAAGTAACTTATTAGTTACTTTTTTAGGGATTACTTTTTTTTTTAAATTGCTGCGAAATCTGTGAAAATATTTCCTTTCAGCTAAATTCGCAATCGTGTGGATTCCTATTGTGAAATGACTGCATTTCAGCCATGAAAATTAACCGAACGATGCCAGACATTAGCAAGTCTTTTTTAATGCTCAGCTCTCTGCAGTTGTTTAAAAGCGTCTTCTCAGAACAGTGTAATGTGGTAGTGTAGTCATTTTTCAGCATGTCTGCTATTCATTGCTCTTGTGTAGACATATTTGTCACAATGCTGCCGAATGGTTTGGAAATGAGATGCAGTGAGCTGGCAGTATGGAGAAATCTGCCAAAACTCTGCTTATGTTCGCCAGGCTGTCTAGTCCTGTTACTGAACTGAGGAAGATGGCATTTCTTCCCTGACCGCAGTATGGTTCAAACATCACTGTGGAATCAAATGCAAATTTAATCAAATGTGCAAATATTTTTAATAAGTAACAGAAACAATTAGGACATAACAATGCTTTTGTGAAATGCTGACACAACCTGTATCCTACAAGAACAAAACTAGTTGGTTGGGCTTCAAATGACACTTATTCAGCAGAAAGACCCGTTTATTAACTGGTCACCTCTATTAGCACCTCATACTGAATTTAAAGAGCAGTAAATATGGTAGGTATGTAGCATTGTCAGCATGACCGTTTATATGTGAACTCTCGTCAGCGCACTATTTTCTCTATTGATAGCAAAGTAATCCCATGTTTTAGCTGTGCTAAAGAGTGTGAGTGAGCGAGGAAAGGAAAACGTGCGTGGAATCTGCCGTTACTTCTGGCTTGTGCATTCCAGCCTGACAACCTGTCGGAGGAGCTACACTTGATGACTGCATGTCTAACATTTTAGGGAGGATTGAGTCTGGCATTTACACAGTGGGTTTCGAGTTGAATGGAGGAAGCTTAGGTGCAACTAAGGCATTCAAATGTAAATTATTTCAAACAACTTATCTAATCATAAGTGTTACAGTTTTGAGTCTTATGTTTTTAACTTGACTGTTAGGCTACATAATATAAAACAGTTTTTGTACTGAGGCCAAACTTGTTGATTTGTTAAAGGGATAGTTAATCCAATCCAGTTTTTTGTAATACAATGGAAGTCAATGGGATTTGAAAATACTTAAATTTGTGAAATAGGCACCAGATTGACACACTCTACCTCATAAATCAACACCAGCTCTGCACACAGTGAAATTCCATTGTTTTGATTGTGATGCACTTTCATTGGATAGCCAAATTACTAATTAATGCGATGTTTCTTAAAACTACCTCAAAAGTGTATTTCCTCCTTAGCAGTGAGAGGAAGCGATTGTATAATGAAGACGTCCAGCGTTGCATTTCTGTGCTCCGCTTCAGGATTGGCATTTACCTGCAGGCTTCATAGCCGGTGGCGTACTAGTTTTGGAGCATTGTCCCGCCAGTGGCACTGAAAGGGTTAAGACCGATACAGCACTTTCTACTGCAGATGGATCTGTGCTCCTACTGAGCAGAGCAGTTCTACAGCGAAGCACTGCTGCAGCTCAGTACACACACTTACTCCCTTGAATGTTGCAAAGCCACGGGGATTTACAGCAGCGCACGTTTGGTGTGAAGTGAAGCAAGAGCTCGGCGAGAATAAAAGACGATTCGAGTGGAGTGGTGCAACTTTACTGGAAGTGCTGGAGTACTTTTTTAAAGCGCCTGAGCCGCTCAGCAAATCGATGCGGGTCGGTGGATGCGCCTCATCTCTTTTCCGAAGTGATTGGACAGTAACTTGCTGTTCACTACTGGCCACTGCTACATCGGGGCAGGGTTGGGACTCTCTCTTTTTGTTTGTACCTCTCTCTCCCTCCCTTCCCCCTCTCTCTGCACTATCTTCCTCCCTCCCCCGCCTCGTGCCGATTGAATCGGGGATCTTGGTGTGATCAGGCAGGATCAGTATGAGGGCTGGAGCTTTGCCAGCATGCACACGGGTCTGCGGGACCCTGGTTTTGGAGAACACAAATGACTGAAGAAAGCTATGTTTCTGGTTCTTCTGAGGTGATCTAACTGCTGTAAGTAATGTTTACGCTCATTGATTCCGGTTCTTGTTATTTTTGTGCTAACGGTGGATTTCTATCATAAGCAAGTAACTTGCATTCAAGTTAAACCAGATTTGGGTCTGAAATGCTGAGCACATTAGACCTTTGGCAGTGGTGTGTCTTAGTTTCTTAATACTTTGGCGGAGTACAACAAGTGCTCCAACAGTTGCGCAAATTGACGTTAGCGATTAGTTTTCGCTTAGCTGCAGTGATCGGTGTGCCTTTAGCGCTGTAAATCTGCAGCGGTGGTGACGTTGCTGTGGTGTGTATGTGCGGGATATCACTTCGTCCTCTGGGGACCACCTCCCCTTGCTGTGAGCTTTCCTGCTCCTCCGTTTGAATAGCGGGATCACATGCTCCTGGATTGGGGCTTTTAGCCATCGTCAGCACTTTGAGACACATCTTTCTCCATTTCTGAAGTCATCAGTCATCAGCTCCTACGTGTTGCAGTCTGATGCCAGATCCAAAGGTGCTGTGTGTGTGTTTAAGAGGGACATTTGGATGTTTTTCCACCCTCCTCATCTTCTTTTGGCTTCCAGTCAACATACGCAATGTTCTCTGGGAGCATTTGTTTGCACTGTCCAATGCAGCCTCTTGCTCTGTCTGGCTCTGTTAACACGTAACCCCTGTCTGATCATACAGTTTTCTATAGTATTGGGGTAAAGGATGTTACCAGTCACTAATTCTGACTTTAACAAGTTTTTAAATATAGTCAGTGTTAATTTTTTTCCATAAAATACTATCTTATCTATCTCTACATTTCTCACATCTCTCTATCTACCTATCTATTTTAGGAGACTTGTTGACCTTGACACACAGTCATGAGGGTCTGCTGTGGTCCTCCTATATATCATTTCCTGTTTCATTTCTTTCCTGCCCCATGTATTTGCCTGTTGGTTGCAGTACATGATTCTTTGCAGACAAGTTTTCAAATATTCTTCATAGCTGCTTCAGTTCATCCTTAAAAATAAATAAATTGTCAAACTACTGATGTTTTTTTTTTTACTCCAAAATTGTTACATATTGTCCATAATATAGAGTCCATCCCTTGTTAGTTTCCCACAAGAACCAATGAGTTTTGTTCTAGTGTCGCACAAACGCCTTTAAGTTTCTGCAACACCTTTGAGTTTCTGCAAGAGACAATGAGTTTTGTTCTCCCGTTTCACACAAACACCTTTGAGTTTCTGCAAGAGCCAATGAGTTTTGTTCTCCCGTTTCACACAAACACCTTTGAGTTTCTGCAAGAGCCAATGAGTTTTGTTCTCCCGTTTCACACAAACACCTTTGAGTTTCTGCAAGAGCCAATGAGGTTTTTTCTTGTTTGTCACACAAACACCTTTGAGTTTCTGCAAGAACCAATAATCTAGAGCCATCCCTAGTTAGTGCTACAGTAGATGATGGCGAAAAGTAATGCAAAATCCTTAAAAAATAGTTGGAAATGAAGATACATAGACAAGGTTGACCAATAACAATAAAAAAGTTCTAATATCAGCTGATACATATGTTTTCTAAGTATTGTGCATCCTTACATTTCTTATGTCATGAACTCTTGATTTCTTCTTGTAGTCCACAGAGAAAAATATGTGAAGAGTTCAGATGCAAAAGCCTCTAAGTGCCATCTGAAATTGTCTTCTAGAATGATCATTTTTATAAAGCTTGTATATTTAAGTTATGTAATTTCACTTAAATGACAATTAATAGGTAATTTACATTGCCATTTAATGAAATTATTGAACTTAAATATACGAGCTTGATAAAAATGATCATAGAAGAAAATTTCAGATGGCACTTAGAGGCTTTTGCATCTGAACTCTTCATGTAATGTCTCCACAAGTTTGTGAATCAAACTTTTTTCAGTGTCCAACATAGTATCTAATTTGGTTACAGTGTGGCACCTCTGTTCAGTATCATCTCAGACCTGCACATACACTCACACAACTTCATAAAAATGGCACTTGTCGACACTATGAATTCATCTGCGTGTCTTGTATCAGCACGCCACCGCCACGGTCTCCCCTGAACGTCATCTTCATGTCGTCCGCATCACAGCCCCACTAGTTTCCTGCATCTGAACCCAACGGCAACAACGAGAGAGCTATTTTTAGTTCCTCCCTCTTGCTCCCTCCGTTTCGCTCTCTCGATTTCACTCTCCTGTGGTGAGGGATAATGTGCTGCATATCCAGATTTAAAAAGACACTGAATCCCTGCCTCTCAGTTCACACTAGCATAGTAATGACTGTTAGCAGTTAAGACGAGCTTGACACTTACTATTCGCAATGCCTCAGTCACGCATTACAAAGAGGCGACTTGGTGGTAAGCAGAAATCACTCGCACAACTCCGTCACTTTTCCACCCTAATGATGCAGATAGCTTTTCAGCTTTAATGGGGCATCTCAGGTCTAGGCGTTATCTCTGAAAGTGCTCTAGAGTCTGACTATTAAAAGGCCAAGTGTGAACTTGCGCAAGAATTTCATGGATTGTTTGTATGCCGCTTGCAAGCCAATTATCCTAGACCCAAGTTTTATCATCCTCCCTGTCAGATCGCCCCCATCCAGTTGTCGTTACGTAAACCACAGATACGCACACCATCTGTGCACTTTCCAAAAACTGACTTTTTTCCGGCTCTGTTAGAATTGATAACCCCTTCCACCCCCTCAAAACAGGTCCTGTAACATTAATTAAAAATTACTTGGGTAGCTTCCTGTCAGAATAGTTTGGCCCTGGCCACTCGTTACGGCTGTGTTCAGCTGTCCGATCCATCTGTGAGAGGGTCCATAACTGCCCATGCTTCCAGACCTCTGACAGTATAGAGCATTGGCTGCCAGTCAAGCCAGGATTCTTCCTGCAAAATGAAGATATGATTGACCAAGGCGTAGGTGAATGTGCATCCGGTCCATCTGGGAACGCAGTATTTAGCATAATAATGTGTGCAAACAGTGGATCAATTTATACAGTATGTCTTACACTTATTACATTCATAGTGTCCTTAGAGCAACCAGGGGAGCGCATGATCTCTGGAGCTGAACAACATGTAGGGTTCGAACTTTCCCTTACTAGATGTCCACATCAGAAATTCCTCTTATCACTAATTCCAGCTTATTAATTGAAATTGAGTTTTGCTCAACCCTGATATTTATACTTGACTAACAGTTTACTACTTCAAACAAAACCTTTATATACTTAAAAAAGCTGTGGACTTGTCCTACAAACTTTAGGTAAGCTAGCTAACTGTTTGGTTACATAAGTATAACGTTTAACATCTCAAAATCCATTCAAAGCTGTGTCTTCAACAAATGACTTGTTTCATAACCTTGCTGTCATGACTTTCCTCAGACGAGCAATTCGCTACTTGAGCAGGTTGAAGAATTGACGCAATGAAGTTTTATCTCTAGCGTGGGAATCTCTTGATTGAGGAAATCTGTCACAATGAAGCTGGAGCACTCTGGGCTCTCATACGTTTATATAGCAGCATCAGGACGATAGTTACAGTGATTCCCATCACACAGGAATATTTTTATGACACGTTTGACATCGGCCGTTTGATTGCAGCCTGTGGGCATCCTGGAATTCATGGCACGCTTTATTTTTAGAGTAATAGGGAGTGAAGGTGATGTTGGCTATGTTCATTGTGTACTTGCAAGTTATTTTGTAGCATGGAGAGAAACAGAGTGGGACTTTAAAAGGAGAAGTCTGTTTGGATGTATCATGTTTTTGCTTTATTCAGTGTTACACTAATTGCGAGGACAGTCCCCTTGGTGGAAACTTTCACATGCTAATTGCACCTAGACCATACTAAAGCTGAATTGTGATCTCAGTAACTTCGTATGGGACTCGAATTGCAATTCTTTTAAATATAGAATTTGATGTTAGCATTTGACTCAGAACACCTTAGCAATAGGCCTTCTGCGATAGTTGGTGTTACCGGTGTTCAGCTGCAACACCGGTTACATCACTTGCCCACCGTGGCACCGCCCCCACCGTCGTATTGATTTTTTTATATTAATAAAAATTCTTTAGTTCAGTTAGAGAACAGACACTACAATTAAAACTGAATATATCTGCTTAATTCAGCAAACAAGAGTCACAATACAAATCAGCAGCATGAGTCAGATTTCACCTCAACTTCGCCCATTCCTCCTCACGATGGCTGAAGATTTGGTGTCAAAACGAAATGGAAAAGCGCCTATTTAAGCGAGTTTGTCGCACGGGCATTCATAATAGTGCATGTCCACTGGTGTGGAGCGAGTGTGTGTGTGTGTGTGTGTGTGTGTGTGTGTGTGTGTGTGTGTGTGTGTGTGTGTGTGTTCATGCTTCCATAGGAATTAATTGAAAACGCTCGCTCTGCTCCGCACCGTTATGCATTTTACTTTTGCCTTTGAATTTTCAAATTTCAGCGATTCAAAAGCGAGGTGCAAAAGAGGGAAAAACTCCAATGCCCCCGTCCCCTGGTGATACCGGTATTACCGGTGTTGTCATGTGTCGATTAACCGGTGGGAAAATTTCCTCACGTCACATCGCTATTTAGCAACCATGTGGCAATGGCTTGGCAACCACCTACAACACCGTTCCAAATGGTAGGGTCGACATTCGATATTTTAAGTAGACCGTTAAGACTAAGCTAACAGCACTTTAATAAGCTTAAACAAAAATGTTTTATATCATAGAAACTTAGGGGTGAGCCAGTAAATAACCACCTAACAACTTCCCAGAACACTCAGAACATCTTAGCAACCAACATTGTGGCTACTACTCACTGCTCTGTACAGGAGACTTGCCATGCAGTTCATTTTAATAAAGTTTAATGTTAACATGATGGGTAGAAAATGTGAAAATCATTAATTATTAACTTTCCATCACACACATCTCTATTTCACGATTCATTTTGCCTGGAAGTTAATGGAAGATTGATTTACAAATGATTGGTGGGAGACACACCAGTCAATTAGAAGATGAGAGAACCTTCCCTTTCTCTCTTACCGTATCACTCCATCCTTGCTGCTCTCAAGACCAATTAGTGCAAATAGCTACAGTGCTACAAATCTTTACGTTTACAACAATCTCAGAATGCTGCCTCATCAGGAAAAAAATGTTTTTGCCTTCTTTTTTGCTGTTAGCCTAAGTAAAATAGGCCGCCTTTGCCAGCGAAAAGCAGCGTTGTCATACTTGGTCATGGAGCTTGAACATACAGAATCAAGAGTTTTTTTGGGAGTGTGTGTTTCTTTTGAATTTCAGCAGCTAGAGAACCAAAAGTCAGCAGAAGTCATAAACATCCAGCTTTTCTGTGCCTTTGGGTCAATTTTGAACGGGTTGATAAAAGTCAGGAACGTTATTGCCCAGTCATGTTCTGCCTTTGTAGCGCATTAAAGATGACCGTTGAGCTCTCTAAAGAGCTTTTTCACTGCGTGTAAACGCAACAAAACTTCAGAAGAAACTGTGAACTAAGATTTACTGTCAACAGGAATCAAGTGGCCCCTTTGTTAGCTTCTCAACTGGCCGTTGAAAACCACCCATAAATTCTGGCAAAATGGTGCAGGGTTTGTTGCATCAGCGTTTTTACGCCGCCGATCAGCCTTAAGATGGGCATAAATCCTCCCAACCCTTCTTTTGCTCTCCAGAGTGCAAACCTTTCCCAGCCGGGCTTCAGTTCCCCTGCGTTTTGCGCACTTCTGTTTGAGTATTTAAGTATCAAAGTACCATATTGTGGTTCCCCTCAAGTTGGATTTCTGCTTGTTAGTTGCTGATGTTGTGTGTGTGCAAAAAATCCTTATGTATACTAGGCATGTGATGGTATCAAATTTTCATGTTGCGATAATTGCTGAAGCTTTTATCACGGTACTATCACGATATTGAAATAAGTTGCAAAAAAGTGTTGTCATACTATAACAGGTTTAATAACTTTTTCTTTTAACTAAAATAACTTGACATTTAAATACAATAAAAGCAATACACAAAAATGTATAAAGTAGACAAATGTTTCAAACAGATTAAAAACACTTATAAGTTCTCATTAGTTAACGTTAGTTAATGCATTAACATTAAAAATAGTGTTAATGCAGTAGCTACATTTCTTACAGAGGTTATTCTTTGTTAAAGTTAGGCTAGTAAAAAAATACAACTGTTAGTTAATGTTAGCTCAGATCCATTAAATAAGTTAACTTTTTTAATAAAGTGTTATTAAATGTTGAAATTAAACTAACTAAGATTAATAAATGCTTTAGAAGGATTTTTCATTGTCAGTTTATTTTAACTAATGTTAAATAATGGATCCTTATTGTAAAGTGTCACTGAACAATAAAGAATCAGAACATATTCAATCAATATCTAGGGCATGTTGTAGTCCAGATTAAAATATAAAAAAATATATATATATATATTTTTTTTTTTTCAAAGTTTGAAAATAAATCTCCTAATACAAAAATATGTGCCCATGATAACAATATCGTGCAGGTTCATTATCGTGATATATCTTATTACCGAATACCGGCACGTGTCTAATGTATACATATATTCCTTTGAATTTTCTTTGCAGCATATATATTTTTTAAAGCTGACTAGGTTAAGACAACAAAGTGTTTGCACCCGCTCTTGGTGCTGTGTAATTTCTAGGTACGTTTCCTTCCGTACCTTCCAACCCTGGAGCCGGCTGGCAGCTTGCCTAGCCTGTCAGAGAAACTGAAGGATGAGTAATGTTGTGTTTAACAGGATAAATCCAAAGCTCTGTTCCAAAGCCTAGTGAGCTTCCTAACTGTCTACTGCCCGCATAGTTAGCTACCTTCTAAGGTGTCATCCTAACCGCCGCAGAACCTTACAAGTGACCGATTTGGAGTGCTGCAATGTCCATTGAGACGTGTCTCGCAATTGATTAGGTTGATTTGAGTTGGATTGGATATTAGCATGATGCTAAACTAAATGCCTAGTTAACATGAAAAAATATTCTGTATTTTTTTATTTCCACTGAGCTCATTGCAATGCATTCTAAGATTGATTGACTGCAACGAAAGTGTTGCGTTAAAATTTGGCCGAAAAGAGGTATTTTTGGAGGTAGCATTATTAAAATAAAAAATGTGATGTTCATACCTGGAGTGTTCCTTTTATTTCAGTAGAGTGGGACATTAGCATGTTTCTAAGTTAATGCTCAATTAATAAGCATAAAGCATCTCGTATTTATTTATTTTATTTTATTTTTTCACTGAGCTGCCTTCTGGAATTGCATTCTCCATGAAGAATATATGTGATATTGCCAGATTTGGCCAAGTTGCCAACAAGGTGTTTTAGGAGGTTATTAAAATTGAAAATTTGGTATTTATACCAGGACTGCAATTTTTACGCCTTGAAGAGATAATCACCCTTACATTGCATGGACAGAAAAACCCCTTATGCATTTTTTTCTAAAATACCTTCTTTTGTGTTGCACAAAACAACATGAGTAAATGTTGGGTGAACTATCTCTTTAAAGACAAGAAATCTTTAAGTCTTCAAGAAGACAAATAAACAGTGCATGTGAATCATCTTTCAAGGACGTCCTCTTGTGTGTGGTATTACAGCAGCTCTTGAGGCTTTAACTTGCTGGATTACGGTCTTCCTGTGCTCTCTGGTTTCTTGTTGGGAAGATTTCTATGATTCAGCCTGTTGTTCCAGAGAGTGAATGTCTAATGCCCCGGACGGCTAATCTGTCAGATCAGAAGTGTGCTGCTCGTTCAAAGCAAGTAGCATTAGTTACAGAACACTAGGAATTGGCCATCTTTGTTGGATGCACTGAAGGTTTTCACCACTTCTCATGCATTTCCTTTTTAACATTCAACAAGGAAGAGAGGACTAGATTGTACAAGAGGCAGATGGAATTTCTAATCCACTTCCTTCCACGTGATGTAATGAGCTTGTTAGCTGCGGAGGGAATGAACGCAATGATTTGGAGTCACTGACTAAATCTGAGTTGGCTGAGTGATTCCCAGTGGGCAGTGGGAATGACGAATAGAAAGAGCTGCTGTCCTCACAAGGACACGGGTTCGATTTCAGCTTGCATCATGTCCTGATATGTGTTTTCTTGCAGTCATCTTTACTCAACTATTCTGTAATTGAAGGCAATAGCCAATAAAAATAATAGTTATTAGAAAAGGTCAACTTGAATGATTTTGGAGCATTAGTCTGGTTTGACCATCCAGTTTCTGGTTTGACCATCCAGTTTCTGGTTTGACCATCCAACTGACCATCCAGTTTCATTGATCAACAACAAGAAATACAACAGTACCAACTTCTAGAGATTGCAAAAGTGATATCAAACTTGACTAACTGACCATCCAGTTTCATGGATCAAGTATGCAAAAACAGTTGGACGGAGCAAAACATCGTAAGTGACGATTTAGTATTTATTGTGCCATGCTAAAACCTTCTTAGCAAAGTTGCAGCTTCAAATACATCTCCAAAGTTGGAGACTGCTGTTAAATTTGCGTTGAATGGCCTCATTTTTACTTGCATCACAAAAAATAACATTGAATCTATCCCAACTAAGGTCAATTGGTTTCCTCTTTTTTTTTTTTTTTTTTTTTGTATAGCCTTGTCTTGCTTACATTTTCGTACAATACGCCATGGAAAGGCCGGCACGACTATCCCACTGGGATTAGCAAGCTTTAACAAGCCTCGCAGAGATGCAGTATATGTTAATGGCACCGGATCGATCCGAGCATCTTCTCATTGCCATGCAGGGCACAGGTGAAGGGTTGAGCTTGCAGTAATTGTCCCCTAGGTCAGCACATTTCCCACAACGCACTGCCCTTGTATTCGCTCTCCTCCCTCCCTCCCTCTTATTTCTTTCTCGGCATCTACTCTTGGTTTTATTTGAATTCATAGCCCGTCTGTCATGTTTCATTACGCTGTAATCGTCAAACGGAGGTTGTTTGGCTGATGTTGGCCGAGGGAATACTATTGCCGATTGGCAGAATAAATCGTACTTTAAAGAGGCCATATTTTGCCCCTTTACAAAGGCTTGATTTTGTTTTTGGGGTCTACTAGAAAAGGTTTTCATGCTTGAATGTTCAAAAAACATTTATTGTTGCAGCTCCTCTCTTCCCAGTCTGTCAGTAAAGCTCTGTTTAGTTCCTGTCTCTGTGAAGCCCCTCCTTCTGAAAAGCACACTGTGCTCTGATTGGTTGGCTGAACCAGCGTGTTGTGATTGGTCAACAAATTAGAGTGTGTTTCAGAATTGTCACGCCCCTTACCATAACCTCAAGTTTTAACTCAACCGGGCCTTGCCCTTTTTTTGTGCATATTCCTTAGGTGGGAATTCTGGGAACGAGTTCAGAAACAGTGCTTCCCTTTGGAATGACTTTGAGCTTTGCAACTTTGCAGACATTTTTCATGCTCAAACAACAACATTGCACACTTAAGAAAGTTGAACAAAAGCATTATAGGTCGTCTTTAATTGTGATCACGATTTTTGCTTTTCTCGATTAATGAAGCATAATCGTCTCCGATATTTGCCAGCTGGTTATTTATCCTGAAAAAGTTTAATTTGCGTTTGACATTTGCGTCATCTTGGAAACAAGCCTCCACAAGCTTTCATGCTTTCGGTTGCCAGATGTCAAGAGTTTAAATCCCCCAATCAGAGCTTTTCTCTTAAATGGATACATGTTCAGCTTGGTGTTTTAGGCCTACTTAATCTTCCTAACCTGGCAACTATGCTCACATGAATAATTTTTTAACAAAATAATGATTATCATTTTAACCAGTTTATTCTAGGACAGTGAATGAAAACCACAAAGTATATCTCTTGACTCTCTGTAGACACCACGAAAAGACAGCAAAGTTTGGACTAATGAGTCTCTCTCATCGACAGACTTCATTTGGTCAGATTAGCATGCTAGTCGAACCAAAACTGCTCGTTCTTCACAATTCACAGGCTCTTTATAAAACGCAGTTGAGATTACAGGGATCAGACCGCAGGCGTTTCTTAGCCTTGGCAAGAGACCGATAACCATAACTCTTGCTGTCAGATTGTAGTAGATCTATTTAACTATCTGCACGCTAACAAGATGTAGTGTGCGGTTTGAGACGGGCCCAACGTTACGGGAAGTCAGAGCCGTGAAGCGAACGAGACCTGAGTTATTATCTGCGAGGTCAAAGGAATTGGACGGATGGACTGAGACTTGATCTCTCAGCTCGTGAAGATGTGACACGGGGACGTCATTCATCCTTCCTTTATCACCGTGAGGTCAGGAGGCAATCGCTTGTGCTTCATAAGGCTATCAGCCCTTTCATCACGGTTTCCATTTGTTACAGAAACCTTCTCTATTTAAGCATCTGTAACATAAACACAACTATACAGATTTGCAAACGCTTCCTGTTGCGTGTAGAAGATTCCTGTTGGAATGTCCCGTTGGAATTTTAGATCATTTTAACCCTGAAAATCCTGAATTATAGTCATGTTTTTTATTAATCAAACTGTCTATTTAACCTTTAGGCAAAATATGTACACTTTTTTTTTTTTGTCTCATATCTGATGTGTCCAGACTTTCATGGCAATTTATTGATCACAAGAAAAGTATATTTTGAATATTGCTGTATATATTACTGTATATTTGATACAGTTGTGTTATCATTAATTGATAATATTACAAAATCGTTTTTGGTTAATAGCTAAAATAAAATATAAGTATTAGATGAAAGCTAATTGAAAGTTAGAAATGTTGCCTGAAATAAGTTCTAAAATTACTAAAACTGAAATAAAAATAAATTAAAGCTAAATAGAAATGTAAAAAAAAAAAAAACTAATAAAAATTGACAAACACATAACAAAATTTCTAAAACTAGCTAAAATTACCAGTATATTATCAGTATACTAAAAAGTGCTATAATAGTATATAAATGATACTAAAGTAACTTATTTTATATTAGGCAATTTTAATAATAATACAAATTAATGCTTTCATCGCTTGTTTCTGCTTTTTTTTTTTTTTTTTGATCCGTAGATTCAGTACTCTTTCAGAAGATGTGTAATAGCGCCCCCTACTGTTTAACAGTGAAAACACGGAAAGATGGAAAATTACGTCAAAAGCGGGGAAAGAGTTAACATCGAAATATATATTGAATGTTTTTGAGAAGGATGAAAACCAGCTTGTGTAGCAAACACTCAATGTTTTTGTCTTACGTAGAGTAAAAAATATTACACGACACCATTTAAACTAAAAACGGAAGACGTTTTGGGTGCCTGAAAACGCAAACTTTTGAAAACGGGTCTCAAAGTGCACGTTTTTGAAAACGTTTTTTCGTGTAAACAACAAAAATGCAAATCTCTGTAGACGATGACGTCACACACATGCGTATAACGTGTTCAGTCTATTGTGTTTCATCGCCATCTAATGGCCTGGCAGCAGAATACAACGTTTTTAGTCTTTTTCGTGGATCCGTGTAAATGGGGATCGTTTTGACAATGGTGTCGTCTGTACGCGGAAAACTCTTGTCTCGCATATCATTGTCGTGCAAACGTACCCTTAGTTTAAAGTTTTAGCATTTGTTCAGGTATCTTGTACATGGTCGTGTTAATGTGAGGAACAAGCTTCTTCGTTTCACTAAAGAGGGAATCTGTCAAACACATTTGAGGAGAGAGTGAAGAATTGCTATGATGTGTGTGTGTGTGTGTGGTGGATATCCTGTCAGGTGCTGGCTCTGGTCCTGACACTGCTGACATTCCTCATCCTTCATGGATTTCCTCACTTGAGGTCTTGCCACGGATGTGATTGAGTGGGAGGCACAGTCGCCCTCGTGGAACATTTCTAGAGCTACAACCCACGATCCTTCTCGCTCACAGTTTAAACCCCGACACTCACATCTAAACCCTCCGCATCACCCTCTTGGTGTTTATTTTGCAGTACATTATCACCACATCCGACTACATAAAATCATTCTCTAAATGTGAGTGTGTTTTTCCCAAGTATGCACTGCTTTGGATCTGATGATCTATAGGATCACAACTGTGCAGCACTGGCGCTGTTGCAGTAACCGTGTGAAGCTGCTGTTCGAGGTGACTGCATTGCAGAAGCCATGGAGAAATACGTGAATAAATCAATGTTTGAGCACCTCAGGTGGCTTTGCTGTGTGTCAGCAGTCCTTTCTCCTCCTCAAGCCTAGCGTTAGGGTTTCACTACCTTTGTTGTTTCCGTGTCTGTTGTGTTACATCATTTCCAAGTCTGCTACATAACGTGTAGGAAGATCATTTAGAGTCTTTGGAGGATTTCTAAAGGTATTTACGGATGTGAAGCGCTGAAACGCTTTCAAAGACATTTCCGAATGTGTGTGTAACCCGCTTGATTTTAATGAATGCATCTGCATCCTTGAGGCCGTGTGGGAATGTAACCAATTAAAGTTGTTGATGTTAATCTAACGATTTGTGTGTTTCTCTATTCATCTTTTTCTTTCTGTTTCTTTTTTTTGTTTCTCTCAATACAGAGTGCAGCAATGGAGGAGACTGTAATATGGGAACAGCACACTGTAACTCTACACAGGGTGAGAATCAATTTCTCTTTTTTGATTTGTGTCTGGAATCCAAGTATGGATAGGCTACTTATCAAATCATGTTGTTTGTGTGATCTACATAATACAATTAAAAACCCTTCGTAATATTGGTAGAATCGCATTTGTGTTTTGTTTTACTCGTTGTTAAAAAATATATTTCTATTTCAAGATGTTCTATTACATTCGGCTGGCAGATTATTATTATTATTATTATTATTATTATTATTATTATTATTATTATTATTATGATGTCAGAATGGGAAAGAAAGGTGATTTAAGCAATTTTGAGCGTGGCATGGTTGTTGGTGCCAGACGGGCCGGTCTGAGTATTTCACAATCTGCTCAGTTACTGGGATTTTCACGCACAACCATTTCTAGGGTTTACAAAGAATGGTGTGAAAAGGGAAAAACATCCAGATTGCGACAGTAGAGGTCAGAGGAGAATGGGCCGACTGATTCAAGCTGATAGAAGAGCAACTTTGACTGAAATAACCACTTGTTACAACCGAGGTATGCAGCAAAGCATTTGTGAAGCCACAACACGCACAACCTTGAGGCGGATGGGCTACAACAGCAGAAGACCCCACCGGGTACCACTCATCTCCACTACAAATAGGAAAAAGAGGCTACAATTTGCACGAGCTCACCAAAATTGGACAGTTGAAGACTGGAAAAATGTTGCCTGGTCTGATGAGTCTCGATTTCTGTTGAGACATTCAGATGGTAGAGTCAGAATTTGGCGTAAACAGAATGAGAACATGGATCCATCATGCCTTGTTACCACTGTGCAGGCTGGTGGTGGTGGTGTAATGGTGTGGGGGATGTTTTCTTGGCACACTTTAGGCCCCTTAGTGCCAATTGGGCATCGTTTAAATGCCACGGCCTACCTGAGCATTGTTTCTGACCATGTCCATCCCTTTATGACCACCATGTACCCATCCTCTGATGGCTACTTCCAGCAGGATAATGCACCATGTCACAAAGCTCGAATCATTTCAAATTGGTTTCTTGAACATGACAATGAGTTCACTGTACTAAAATGGCCCCCACAGTCAGCAGATCTCAACCCAGTAGAGCATCTTTGGGATGTGGTGGAACGGGAGCTTCGTGCCCTGGATGTGCATCCCACAAATCTCCATCAACTGCAAGATGCTATCCTATCAATATGGGCCAACATTTCTAAAGAATGCTTTCAGCACCTTGTTGAATCAATGCCACGTAGAATTAAGGCAGTTCTGAAGGCGAAAGTGGGTCAAACACACAGTATTAGTATGGTGTTCCTAATAATCCTTTAGGTGAGTGTATATATATAATGTTTTTTTTGTTTTTTTTTATGGGAAAACCAAGCAAACTTTTTTTTTTTTGTGTTACATTAAATCATTATACTTTATTGGGTTACTCACTAATAGAAGTGCAAAATACATTTTAAGAAAAGTCACGTCACATGCTATCGGAATTGTCGTAAATACAAGTTTCCTTGTCGGAAACTGGACATGAACGCCCTCTCAAGTCTTCAAAACATTTTGTCATTTCTGTTCTCTACAGCAACAAAGCACTTCAATGCGATGAGCTCTAGGTCTGTCAAATGAAAATTTGAATTTCGAATATCAGTCGAATTTAAAATAAAAGTCCAAATTCAAATGCAAAAACGGTTTATTCGAATTTTAGCAGTGGCGAACAAGATGTCACGATGATATTTAACTCTGCATAAATACATGATGCTGTTTTGTTAATAATTGTTTATGAAATTATATTTGATTAATAAACTTTAGCTTAAACGTTATGCACTTTTTTTTTAACAGACTGTGATGTTATTTCATTGCTTTGAATAAACAGTTTTATGCGGTGCATTGATATTTTGCTCGTTGCGCCCTCTTATAATTTGAATATTAGTAATATTTAATTTGAATGTAGTTTTTCAGCCTTTTTGACAGCCTCAATGAGCTCATACCCACGACTTCAGAAGTGGGAAATAGGACATTTCTGATAACACTTGAAGGCATAAGTTACGTTTGTGTCGTGGTTTTGTTACATTACTTCAGTGAACACTTGGTGTCACATGCACTACATAAGGCCAGAAACTTCTATGAAGGTATGTAGATGCTCATGCTTGGTCAACACATTGCAGTTATGCTAGCTAGCTAGTTTATATCACTTATGTGCGTTAAAGTTGTCAATTTAAAAAGCAACACGTAACTTTGTTACACTCTTGTTACAGTTAAACTGTTCAAGTCGACAATTTATGAACTTTTGTGGAATTCAGGTCCAACATGGCTTGAGTTTTATCGTATTGTTTCTCTCCTCTTTATTTCCGGGACAAGTTCTTTCTATCTCTCCGCCCTTCTCTGCCCTTTCTCTGTATCTCTCTGACCATCACATCCCCTCATTTATCTTCCTTTCCATGCCTCCGATCTTATCTTTTCATTCCCTCTGTCCTATTCCGTCCCTCTCCAGCTCTTCCACCGTGGTGCGAATGTTTCGGTGTCCCTCTCACCTGTTGTGTAACATGTAGATGTGTGTCTCTCAGGCACCAGGGTTCGGCTTCGGGATCGCTATCTCGGGCGGAAGGGATAACCCTCACTTTCAGAGCGGGGAGACGTCCATCGTCATATCTGATGTGCTGAAGGGAGGCCCAGCCGAGGGCTTGCTGCAGTAAGACTCATCTCTTACCTTCTTTATTGAGAATGCCAGTTCAGGTCCACTTTAATTCCTGGATTTGATTTGAATTTGGTGAATTTGATAAGATAGAATGAATTGTCAATGTGACCTTTAAACGTTTCATTTTTTTTAATAGACAATGTACAGTAGAGGCTAAAAGTCATATCTGGCCTAGGAAAATGGACATATTCACCCTTTATTCAAATATTATTCAAAAATGTTAAAGATTTTGTAAGATTATTGTAGTTGTGCTTGGAGTCAATTGTTTTTGTTGTGATTACACAGTGACACATGCCGAATTGTGCGGACATCATTTTTTGGCAAGGCTGTCATACAAAGAAATTATGAACATGCAAAAATAAGAAAGAACCAATTAAATTTAATAACTGATGATTTAACTTTTCCTTTCAGCTTTTTGTTTTTCTATGCTTTTTTTTGCATAGTAAAATAAATCTGTAGCTGTAGATTTCCTTTTTTTTCTCTCGAATAATATTGATAAATACCTTCTAGTTTGTTTTTTTCTTCCCTCATATTTAAAATATATAAAATACTTCCCTTATATTTTGATGGTTTAGTCGAACTTGTAGGGTCATTAAAAACAAATATCCCCACCGGAAATCACTTTTGGCCACTGCTGTATTTTATGAATTACTCCTAAACACGTTATGCATTATTTCCAGAAATATCAGATGATATTAATAATGTTTGGGATGCTACCTAAATAAATTAATATTTAATAGATAATATTTATATTTTATATATATTTATTAATCAAATTATATAAATTGTATTGAAAACGTGTATTAAATTAAATTAGAAAAGTGCAAATTAAAAGAATTTCACCTGTTCTCGGAGAGTATAGTTGGACCCACTGTACATGTTGTGTATTATCAAATATATTTATTTTAAATTTATAAATTTTATATACCATGGTAAAAGATTATCTTTTACAGGGTGCTCTGATAACTCAAAGTAATCAGTTGATCTTATAAAATAAAATGTCTAAAATATATAAAATAAAAATCTGCTCTTCCCCCTCATGGAGTTTTTAGCGTGTAAACGCATGAGCGCACAGGACTGCTGATCAAGCTTTGCACTGAGATCAGTTGGAGTGGCACTTTTGCTTACTGCTTTTTGCACTTTTTGCCCCCGGCAGGGAAAATGACAGAGTGGTGATGGTCAACGCCGTCTCCATGGATAACGTGGATCATGCATATGCAGTGCAGCAACTTCGGAAAAGTGGGAAGAATGCAAAAATAGTATGTATCCCACTTTTTTTTATTCTCTTATTTTCTCTCTATCTCTCTCTCTGTGTGTGTCTCTCTCTCTCTCTCTCTCTCTCTCTCTCTCTCTCTCTCTCTCTCTCTCTCTCTCTCTCTCTCTCTCTCTCTCTCTCTCTCTCTCTCTCTCTCTCTCTCTCTCTCTCTCTCTCTCTCTCTCTCTCTCAGACATTTATTTATATTATTTGTATTACATTTTCAAAATGTTAATTAAAGGTAGTCTGGTATTTGAAGTATGTTTATTAAAGTAGCCTCACACTTTTGGACCCACTTTTATTCATTTATTTTGCACTAAAATCCATAAGAGAATGTTTTAGAGATGTATTGGAGATACAAAATGTGGCCAAAAATCTGTCCAGACCATCAGGAGAAAGAGGAAGGTGCAGATCCCTATGGGGCGCACGGGTGATCGCGAGACCATGTCGGAGCACGACGAGGACGATGACAGTTACGAAGAGGAGATTTACGAGGCACGGAGCGGCCGGAGCGCCTACAGCGGGGGCGGAGCCACGGGCCGGAGGAGCGGCAGGGGCGAACGGCTGGGCGGGAGGAGGGACCGGGACAGAGAGCGCAGCGGCTCCAGAGAGAGGAGTCTGTCCCCACGCTCGGACCGCCACTCTGTGTCCTCCAACCTCCCCCCTCGCCCAGCCAAGGTCACCCTCATCAAGTCCCGCAAAAATGAAGGTGAACATGGCCGCTTCGAGCCTGCCAACCGGCGTCGTCCAATCACTTTTGCCCTTACATAGCACAACAAGTTTCCAGGTGGTCTGTCCCCATTCAATTGAAAATGCTACACAAAACAACATAATCTCATCCAGTCAGAACATATTTGAAGTTTAATGTTTAGTCCCAATGACATTTTTGCTATGTCAACCCTCTACGCACACCGTGGCAATAAAATTGCCAACGGCTAGTCATTTTTTAGTTTTCTCTTTTTAGATTCCCGCCCACTACTGATGGAACCAGCCGGCAGTGGTTGCCTGGCCTTAAAGGATGAAAAACAAAGTTAGTCATTTTTTACAGGAAAAAGGGTTGTGTGTGCAGGTTTCCATCAGGAAAAAAAGCAACTTTATAGCTAACATATGCTAACATGCTGTATGTGTTTCTGCGGTTTACTCTGTAAGCAGAATACGGGCTTCGCCTGGCCAGCCACATCTTCGTAAAGGACATTTCCCCCGAGAGTCTGGCAGCTCGAGACGGAAACATACAGGAGGGAGACGTGGTGCTCAAGGTAAGATAAATGACCACCTGTAGGAGAGGGGAAACAGATGGAGAGAGAGAAGGGAGTGTATTAAGTGACGAGCGTGACTGAAGTGAGGCATTTAGTGATGTGAGGAATTATGAGAGAATGCAGACATTTGCTAATGGAGATAAATGACAGCGCTCTCATCTTTTTTATTATCATTTACTCTGGAACTAGATTAATGGCACTGTGACTGAGAATCTGTCCCTGATCGATGCTAAGAAACTGATCGAGAGGTCAAAGGGCAAGCTGAAGATGGTGGTGCAGAGAGACGAGAGGGCGACCCTGCTCAATATCCCCGACATGGATGACAGCATACCTTCAGCGAATGCCTCTGACAGAGATGGTGAGAGAGTGTCTGTACAGCACACACACCTACCAGTCAAAGTGGATTTGATTTATTCTTTTCAAAGTCTACCTGCTTATATATATTTAGAAAGCTGTAACTTTAATTCACAAAGAGATCCTACTAAATAAATGCATGTTTTATTAACAGTACATTTTGTTTTACAGTAAAAACATCTAAACAAAGCAAGATAATTGCGTGACATTATTGTTTTAGTGAATATATCTTTTATATTGTTGTGGTTTTAAGCATAAACCTCACTAAATTTTGTTAAATAAAACAATTTATACTTAAACAGTTTTTAATGCTTATTTTAGTATTATTTATATACCATTATTGTATTAAAATTGAGTTATTTAGTTTTGTACTTTCACAGGTTTTATTTGAAATTTAGTTGAAATTTTTAGTAAATTTTTCAAATATGTAATTGTTTTTCTTGTTTTAAGCAGTGTTGTTGCTGTTAACTAAAACTTAAACTGTGAGAAAAGCTATATATTTAAATATAAATATAAAATTTAAATGATAAAAATGACAAAAGCACATAAAACTACCAGGAATTATTAGGTAAATTAATTGTATATTGTTTAGACCTTCTTTTTTTACCAAGACAAGGCAAAACAAAAAAATGATTTTGAAAATGATTTTGGATGTTTTTATGTTTTTCTTATTTGAAAAAATCCATTTGGATTTTTTAGGGAAAAATAGAATATCTCAATAGCAATACTTTATATTGACTTAGTATACTGGAACAATCACCTGTAATGGTGTGAAATCATGTGATCTTTGTGTTAGATATTTCAGACATCCACTCCGTGGCCTCCGATCATTCCAACCGATCCCACGAGCGGAAGAGAAGCAGCCGGTCTCGATCCCCGGACCGCCGCTCTGAGCCCTCGGACCACTCCAGACACTCTCCGCCGCAGATCAGCAACGGCAGGTCCGAAACCTTTTCTGTTTCTATTGCTTTTCACACAAGATGTTGGTACAGATGAAATCAGCGGTCTGATTCACCTGCCGGAAATGTACTACGCTTTGGAGCCAAATCATCTCCAAATAGTCTCCCCCCTCATTATTAAAGTCTTCCTGTTTTTATAAGATTCAACAGATTGAACTTTAAGAGCTGAAGTTTCAGGCCTGCTCACCGCTGATATGAGAACAGGCACATGAGAAAAGGTTCTGTCAGACGGTACCGCAGCTCTTGACAAAACGCTCCTGTAAATTGGATGTGTCCTAGATAGATAAACCAGGGTGTGACAGCGGTAGAGGATGAGAGGAATTTCATCTCCCTGCAAATGTGCCATCCTCCTAAATGAAACCTTAAATTTAAAGGTGGCGTGTGTTATTTTTTTGATGGTGAAGTGCTTTCAAATACTTGAAAGCATCAGTAGGTCATTTGTAGGTTGACTTAGGAAGAGAGGAAACTCTCTGGCACTATGTATGCTTTTTTGTGTTTTTGAGAAGGCTCCAACTGGTTGGCTGGCTTTAGTTTTAGAAGAAGAAATTACACACTTCACACAAGCCAGAATTGACCACACACATGTTTACAGACCTTCAGGTTTGTTGGTGTTCATGAAGTTTCTTCTGATTCTTGTTTTGAATCAGGGCCGCAGGGCCGACGACTCAGAGAACCCGGCCAGTGTAAGTTTATGGGTCCGGTTAACGCAAGCGTCCCGAACATAGCTAACCAAACTAACGCTTTTGTGAGCTTTGCACTAAAGCATGTGACGGGGGAGCTTCACAAAGTGATGTAACCCAACATGTGTGTGTGTGTGTGTGGTATGCTGAAAATTTATGCGAACTACTTGACATGTTCATTTCATCATTCCAACGTCACAACCCTGGCTAAGGGAATGAAGCCCAACAAACCAACTTGTGTACAGGGAATTCATTGGTTTGTGTGCCTAATCCCAGCATGCGTCTCTGACATCAAACATATCCCTCCATTCATTCTCATTTATTCAATTTCACAGAACTGGTCTCAGCTGTTACACCTTTCCTGCTGAGCAAAGACAAGTATAGGGGTGTCTGTTGATAACGTACAATACACACGTGCTCCAAAGGGCTGCTGCTGTCAGTTTCGCAGTGTTGGCGAAAACATGCTTCTTTTAACATCATTTGTAGTAGTAGTTCTCTGCCTTGGAGAGTTCTTGGTATTACAGGCACATCTGCTCTGCCAACCATCCTTGAAAGTCGTCCAATAGGATTGAAGCACCACCTGCACCATGTGCGTAGACACAAACATTTGGAATCGGTGAAGACAGAGGCAGCGTGCTGAAAGCTTTAGTTGTTGCTTTGTAAACCTTTTCTGATAAGAACATCACTGAATTCCTTCAGGTTTAATGGATGGAACCGTTGAGGAGTCAATTTTTGTTTTATCTGAGAACCACCTTTTTTTGCGGGCTGGAAACATGGACTGCTGCCAGAATGGGCAAGGCAGCATGTCGGTGGTACCAACTAATAAAATATGTTCTATGAATGTTTTATGACATTCCCCTTAAGTTATTAAAATATTATTCTGAATGTTCTCTGAACAGTAATCAGTCCTCTGAAAAAAAGTTTTTTTTCTCAGTGATTGGAATATTAAAGAAATAGTTCACTTCAAAATGAAAATTCTGTCATCATTTACTCTCCCTCAAACCTGTATGAGTTTCTTTCTTCTGCTGAACACAAAGAAAGATATTTTGAAGAATGTCAGTAACCAGACAGTTGATGAACCCTACTGACTTCTATAGTATTTTTTTCCTACTATGGAAGTCAATGGGATCTATCAACTGTCTGGTTACCGACATTCTTCAAAATATCTTTCTTTGTGTTCAGCAGAAGAAAGAAACTCATACAGGTTTGAAACAACTTGAGGGAGAGTAAATGATGAGAACATTTTCATTTTGAAATGAACTATTCCATTTTGTCATTTTGCAAACATCATGGGAAGACCAGATGACTTTGAAAGAATGTACTTTTATCATTACTGGAAGACCTTTGTGCAAAACTCTTAGAGAACCGTGTCAAAACGTGTTCTGAGAACGTTTACTCTTAGCTTGGATGTTTGAGAACATGAAGCAGAACTCCCTGTCCCACTGAGACCATAAGAGAAGACGGATACATATAAATCAAAATGTATTTCTAGTTTTGCCCGTCTGCTACCTTTTATGTCTCGTGGACGTCCTTGTGTTGCCATCAGCCAGTGAGACTAATCATGATGTTTCAGAGTGATTAGTCACATGGCATTTCCTGAACAACTGCCATTGAGAAGTATCATAGACATTGGTTTGAACCTTGTGTACGAACAAGATCCAACATTTCTTTTCTCTTGCTTGGTTGATTTTACCAGCCTGGTAACAAAGAGGAAAGAAGGCGATTTAAGATGTCCTACCAAGTTCATCTCTCCATTTTCTCTTTCAATTAAAGAATAGAGAATTAAACTAGTGTTTGGTGAATTACAAATTAAATAGGATTACCAACTTTTTAAAGGGAGGAAAAAAGTTGAATGGTATGTTGATGTCGAAGTCTCTACAACGTTCAGTTGGACTCTACGATATTTTAAGTCGTTGGGCACTAGATGGACGCTAGCCAAATCAGGCAGATGCCAACTTGGGCATGCTCTCATTCTCAAAACTAGTAGTGTTTATACATTTTGGTGTTTAATTTAAGGACATTGTTGTTCACTTTTGTACTATAAAAAAAGTGTTGGGTCGGCACTTAATGTCCGATGTGAAATTTAGGTCCCAGTTAAGGACGTACTGAATTACACATCTAATTTCCTGTTGAGAATAAAAACTCATCACATCCCCGATTCAGAGGGCCATATTTATTCGAAACAGAGCGCAACATGCAATGCAAGTGCAAGCATTTTTTCTCTTGTAGTTAATTTTATTGATTATTATAACTGTAAAGAGCCTCGAGTGCACAATGGAGTCTTTAATACTTTAAGGTAATAGTGCATTATGCCATGCACTTATCCTCAATCAGCCAAGGCTTATTATTGCGGCACACCGTTGCTAGGAAAGATATTCGTCATTGTCATGAATAAAAGAGGACCACGTGTGGCGGCCCGGCCCTGCAGAGATGGAGAGTTTCTGCAATCCGTGGATGTCGCCCGCTGTTGTTTACCGTGACAATAAAGGTCGTGGGCAGGACCCGTCATCTTTGGCCATGTGCCGATTTTTGGAGTGCCTCAATGGCGGTGGTGCACCTGGAGTCCTTTTCTCTTTGTCGTCTCTCTCTCTCTCTCTCTCCTCCATTACTCCAGATCAGATGGTCTGCGCTAAATATAGTCCAACAAAGGAGCTGCAAAACACAGCTGTGACCTTCAAGACTACCTAGCTGCCCTAGCCACACAACGTCCTCCCTCTCTCCCCATCTACCTCGCTCTCATCTGCCATTTGTCTTTCAGTGTAAACAGTGTTTTATGGGTTGTGTGCTTAGGCTCGATAGTGTGGAAAAAGCGGCGTTGTTTTTTGGTTGTCCTGCTGTGAGCAGAGCATGCATTAATCATCAAAAGCTTTAACCGAACAGCACAAAGCTCATCTCATCCCACACTGTACCGTATATTTTCAGTGTCTTGGTTTACAGGTGTGTTGTTGATGTACATTCACTTACGGCCTGAAACATACTCTACCAAGTACATGAACGCAAACATTTTGCATTCTCAGCGTTGCCACAAGGGGCGCTATAGTGCACATTTGCGTAAATTGTCAGTTCTTTCAGGTCAGCTACTGTCCTAGTGGAGCAAGAATATTGTCGAGCATGTTTGTTAAAGTAAGTTCAATGCTTGACCTCTGGTTTTAATAGCACAGATATATGAGAGTGACTCTCTCGCCGTCTGGAGTGTTGAGGTCGGTTACCGCCACAACAACACAAGATTGCGTGTTAAAGTACTTCATTGATATACAGACATCGATTTGGTTTGCCAAGCGTTCACATCTGCGTTTGAGTACTTGTGTCGAGGATGTTTGTGGCCTTTGGAGAAAATGTGTTTAGCTTTTAAAAGTGAATTTGATGTGTCTTGATTGGTTTGATCACATTTTATTTATACTGTTTCAATGAATAAGTAAAAAAGTTTTGTTTAAAGTGTGTTAGTGTTTCCAGACATTAGGCATTTTATGAGTTCTTTAGGAAGTCCGTATTTAATCTCTGATTTTTTATATCCGTCTTATCAGATATCTGATGTTTTTATATGGATACCAGTCAGTAAAGTTGATTTTTGGGGGTCTGATTCATTTTAGTGATTTGGTTTGTTCGAAGAGAACGAGATTACTGATTCGTTTCAGTCATCGTTCAAAAATATTTCCAGTAGTTTGGCTATTTGCATGTCCCTTTTTGTAAGAAAATAAGTATTTAGTGAATCAATAATAGTGGTATAGTCATATTTTAAGTTATAAGTTCCGTTTTATACAATACATAACAGGAAGTCTGTTTCATGTTAGAAATTTGGTTAATTTAGATTCTTTCAATGAATTCAGAAGACTGATTCACTAATCATCATTCAACACTGGCAAAAGTCAGTATTATTATCGATACATTTTATAAATCAGTGTTTTTTTTTAGTTGTACATCATGTAAATGTAGATATTGGAGTTTGATGTCACTCTAGTTGAGATGCTAATTGTATTTGATCCATATAAACCTACTTTTAAGTCTAAGTTGAAGAAGATTCGTTCTGAGAATTGAGAATTTTGCATTGCTTATGGTCAAACATATCACACTCCCCTTATTGTTTTACTTCAAAACAAACTTGTCACACACAATCCACTGATTTAAATTGCTTCTCATGTCAGTTTGACCAAATCATTAAAAAGAAACAACTTCAAAGAATGATTCATCCACAGATTTACTACATTTACGCTCATTAAAGACTAATGCATGAAATAATTTCCTGTGTGGGATTCTAACAGCTTGTCTTCTTTACGCCCCCAGTCACCGGAGCCGTGATGAAGACAGGATCTCCAAGGCTGGGCCGCTTCCTCTACCTGCTAAGATGGTGGAGGAGATGCCGAAAGAGCAGAGCGCAGCCAGAGAAGAGAAACAGCTCCCCCCTCTGCCAGGTCAGAGGTCATTACACATGGATACACTGATCAAACACTCTCTGCCTGTGCACGTGGGCTTGTGTTCGTGCGCAGCTGGTGATGAGCAGCAGGAGTTTGTCAGTTGTGACAGTGTCTTCCCACCTGCTTCGTCCCGCTGGGCGTCTTTGACCTCCCAGTGTGCGACAAGCTCATGTGGTGACAATTCTGTGTGTGTGTGTTTTACTCAGCTATTCAATGTGCTTTGATCTCCTCAGAGCCCAAGCCTGTGTACGCTCAACCTGGCCAGCCTGACGTGGACCTGCCTGTTAGTCCGGCAGACGCCCCCGTGCCCAGCGTCACAAATGATGACAGCATTTTGCGGTGCGTCTACCAACTTGCCCAAACCCAAAACTGTTTTAGAGATGTTGAGAATGAAACGTCCCTAGATGCATGTTTGTGTGTCCACCCTCAGGCCGAGCATGAAGCTGGTGAAGTTTAAGAAGGGCGAGAGTGTTGGATTGAGACTCGCTGGTGGGAATGATGTCGGGATATTTGTGGCGGGAGTTCTGGAGGACAGTCCTGCTGCTAAAGAGGGCCTGGAGGAGGGAGACCAGATTCTCAGGGTGAGTTCACTGATTAATTACTGCAAAAACTTCAGTCTACAAAAGCTGTCTACATAGACAGCCTCTTCTAAAGGTCATCAGGAGACTGTCCTTTTGGTTGCTAGTGATCCACCAATCAGACAGTCACTGTTACTGTGGAAGCAAGAACTATGGCAAAAGAACTCGACAGCAACTGCCCACTCCCATGATGCATTGCGAATTATGTAAAATAGTTAATCTCTTTTCACTCTCAAACAACTTGTGTATAAATGTGTACAAAGTATATTTATAAATGCACTACTGTTCAAAATGTTGGGTTCTGTTATATTTTGAAATAAGTCTGACACTAAGGCTGCATCTATTTTATGAAAAATACAGTAATGTTGTGAAATATTATTACACTTAACTGTTTTATATTTTAAAATGTAATTTATTCCTGTGATCAAAGCTGTATTTTCAGCATCATTACTCCAGTCTTCAGTGTCACATGATCCTTCAGAAATCATTCTAATATGATGATTTGATGCTCAAGAAACATTTCTTTATAATATCAACTTGATCGTGCAGGATTATACTTATTATATATACTTATATATGTATATATATTTGCGCAGAAAATGAAGTATACCCGGGCCTTAATGCGCCCTTGATGAAATTTCTTTAGAAAAAATCTTACTGACCCCAAACTTTTGAAATGAATTGTATATGAATATTGAACTTTTGTGTTTGATTTGATTTACTTGTGCTTCATGTAGATCATTCCCTCATAAAGATAAGTGCACATTAAAGGCTTATAAAAATGAATGGGAAAATTACTTCTCGAGCCATTTTTATAATAATATAATATGCATTTTTGTACTAAAAATAGGTAAAATAGTTATTTATAAGACTATTAGAACCGTTTTCTTATGATACATAAGAATACCGTCTTGAATTTTGAGTTCACCGCAGAATCATCTGAAAAAAATACATGTGACGCTGCCTTAACTTTTTGCTAATAATTGGTATGATGTTTGGATCGTGTGTGTGGCCTTGTAAACCCTACATTATGGGGACAAAATGTCCCCACAAAGATGGCAATACCCGAAATACTTGTCTTTGTGGTGACATTTTTTGGTGTTTTTTGCAAATGTAAAAATGCAGAAAGTTTTTGTGTGATGGGTAGATTTAGGGGTAGGGTTAGCGTCAGGGGATAGAATATATACAGTTTGTACAGTATAAAAATCATTACTTTTGTTGAAAATCCTTATAAAACATGAAAACCCAATGTGTGTGTGTGAATGTGCATCTGATTTTTATACCTGCTTGGTTTGTGCTCAAGCTACTGCATCTCTTACAGTTTCTTAGCCGTTCAGCTTGTTGTTTGTGGTGGCGTTTAGCTCTTGTGATGAATAACCGGAGTGGGACTCTTAAAAGCCTGTGGGTGAAGGGAGATTTGGTGTCCCGGCTTTTATAACCTTCTGTTTACGGGCTCTTTAATGGCAGCCTTAGTTTTATGGCGGTTCTCCCTTCCAAAATGTCCCTCTTGTGCTGTATGGATGGCATTAAACCTCAGTGTGTGAAGATGCTTGCCTTCTCTCAGGATGGTTTCCCCGGTGACGTTGGTTTCCTTCACCTCGCTGCCAAACGCAGCCTCTTTCTTTTCCTCGCTGGGTTTTTCCAACATGCTTATTCTTTATTCAGAACATTTGTCACTTTCCCTTTTCTCGCAAACCTCACCACCCACCACCCAATCACAGTTTTTTCACAAACCTGCCTCTTGAAACTTTCTGCCCATTCATTAGTCCCTTTTAGAGTGTTCTAATTAGCTTTTCTTCGAACCCTTTCCAGGTAAACAACGTGGATTTCGCGAACATCATCCGTGAGGAGGCAGTGCTGTTTCTGCTGGACCTGCCCAAAGGAGAGGAGGTCACCATCTTAGCCCAGAAAAAGAAAGATGGTGAGGATGCAGTCGGTCAGGTCTTGGTATACGTGGCTTGATTTAGGGCAGGCTTGATTTTATCCATCAGGAATTGATTAGATCAACAAAAGTTCCAGAATGGACGAAGACTTATTTGAGTTTGTTACAACAATGCCCCTAAATAGCTTTTTGGTTGTAACATCAGCAGAAAATGAGGGACGAGCATGTTAATGTGTTTTCATTTACAAAATAATTTAAATAATAATATCATAACCTAGCTTGATTACATCCAATCAATTCTTTATGGCCTAATTGCCTAAATGTGGAGATGCTGCTCACTGCGGAGCCATTGGAGAAGAGCCCTTCTCTGAATGTAATTTTCTTTTCTTTTTTTTATTTATGTAATTTTAATCATCCAGAGAGATGGAGCTGAATGTCGCTTGGCTCTGCAGTGAGCACCACTTGTAAATGTGTGAAAATGAGTGTTATTTTAATGTTTTGTAACCAGTTAGTGCTATGGTAAGCTAGTTAGCCAAGCTGTCAATGCCTGATCAAAAATGAACGTGTTATCATGATATCTTATTCTAGCTAATCAAAAGAGGTTGTTTTTCTTAACCAGTTACCGTTATGCTTAGCTAGTAGGTTAATCGGTTACCTTTTTCCATCTCAGTGGATGATCGGAATCGTACTAATCGAAACAGCTTTTTTTTAACCCGTTAACACTATTATAAGCTAAGTTGTTAGCTTGTTAACCGAAAGTTAACTAACAACACAAAGTTAAAAAAAGTTTAATTTGACTATTTTGGTTTTGATAATATAATGTCTAAGGGCAAAAAGATTCTGTGGAGGGATGGAATCTTTTCCACCAAGCTGGTTTTCACTGGTCAGGCTACGCTGGTTCTTGATTGTTTTTTTTTGCCACTTGTTAGACTGACCAGCAAAACCACCTTAAACTGGTTCAAGTTTTTTAGCAGGACTGCTAAATAATAATAACATACATTTCTTTGCTTCCCAGTGTACCGGCGCATTGTAGAGTCCGACGTTGGTGACTCGTTCTACATCAGGACCCATTTTGAGTATGAGAAGGAGTCGCCCTACGGCCTGAGCTTCAACAAGGGTGAGGTCTTTAGAGTGGTTGACACCCTTTACAATGGCAAATTGGGCTCCTGGCTCGCCATCCGCATCGGCAAGAACCACCAGGAGGTGGAGCGGGGCATCATCCCCAACAAGAATAGGTACTGAAACCATTTGTATTTGTTGGCATTCAGTCATGCTTGTTTGAAGTGTTGTCATTCAAGTTTGGACTGATGTTTTGTGTCCTGCAGGGCTGAGCAGCTATCGAGTGTCCAGTACACTCTCCCAAAGACTCCAGGAGGGGATCGGGCCGACTTCTGGAGGTTCAGAGGCCTCCGTAGCTCCAAACGAAACCTGAGGAAGAGCAGAGAGGACCTTTCTGCTCAGCCCGTCCAAACAAAGTTCCCTGCTTATGAAAGAGTGGTGCTTAGAGAAGGTACGGCACCTGCTCTTATAGCCGCCTTTTAGTTGCTTTAACTATTTGTGGTTTGGACATCTATTGTTTTTAAGATTTGCTAATCAGTTTCAGTCCATCTGTTGATGTTTGCGGGAAATAATCTGTTAGATTTACATTGAGGGACAGCAGTTTTGTATGAATCTAGTAAACCTGTTGTTTCTCCTGCATAAAAGCTGGTTTCTTGAGGCCAGTGGTCATTTTCGGGCCTATTGCGGATGTCGCAAGAGAGAAACTGTCGAGAGAGGAGGCTGACCTCTTTGAACTTGCAAGTGAGTTTTGTGTACTGAGATTTGATGTAGTTTTTTCTTTAATATTTAGAAGGTGAATCTGTATAAACCTGTCGTCTTCTCCTCCTCTCAGAGAGTGAACCCAGAGACGCGGGGACAGACCAGCGCAGCTCTGGAATCATTCGTCTCCATACCATTAAACAGATCATTGACCGAGTGAGTATGGAATAATTTAGTTAACTGCCATCCCGCTTTCCTTCTCTCCGCTCGCGAGCAAAGACACAGCTGGTGTTTCATGATTCTGTTTGTACTGCTAGGACAAGCATGCCGTGCTGGACATCACACCCAACGCGGTGGATCGTCTGAACTACGCTCAATGGTACCCCATCGTGGTGTTCCTGAATCCAGACAGCAAGCAGGGTGTCAAGAACATGAGGACCAGGCTCTGTTCCGAGTCCAGGAAGAGCGCCCGGAAGCTGTACGAGCGCGCTCTCAAACTGAGAAAGAACAACCATCATCTCTTCACCAGTGAGTTGACCAAAACATCGAAATAACATCATGTCGTTGCAAAATTATGTCTTTCTTTAGTCCGTGGAACACAAAAGGAGATATTTTCCATATAATGACCTTATATGGACTTGTCCATATAATGAAAGTGAATTAAGGACTGGGACTTTTGCAAGCTTCAAAAAGGATGCAAAAGGACCATAAACGTAGTCTAAAGTAGCTTTCTGTGAGGAACAGAGTGAAATTTAAGTCATAGGTCACCGCTTATTATTTTTAATGGTTAGGATAGCATTGTTGTTGTTAGTTATTAGCACAATGCTGTGATTTGCTTACAGAATTAATTGCAACTCTGCTTCCTTTTAGCCACCATCAACTTGAACAACATGAACGACGGGTGGTACGGCGCTTTGAAAGAGACCATCCAGCAGCAACAGAACCAGTTGGTTTGGGTCTCAGAGGGCAAGGTAAGTTTCTCTACAGTTCTGTGTCCCAATATCCAGACAAACACCTTAGGTGAGGGGTCAGCAACCTGTCTCAACTCAACCCCACCCCCATTTATGTGTCTTATACAATACATTACTGGACTGCTATCTAGAATACTTGATTCTGAATGGTCAGTTGTGGTCATTCTGTGGTAAAATATTTTTCTATAGTTACACTGTATAATTGAATAAATAATAATTATATAACTAAATTTTAAATATTGGTCAACCTATACATCAACAACCCAGATATATCAGCCAAGATTTAGCTTTTTTTTTTTTTTTTTTTTTTTATGATCGGTATTAGCCTTTTACGTTTTCTGTTTGGTTAATATGTGTTAGAAGCAAAACTTCTAATTATAAAATAAAAAAATAATACTTATATAACTGTAATTGTAAATATTGGTCAACCTATACATTAACAAGGCCGGTTTCTATGTTTTAATTATCGGCCTTTAAGTTTTTCTGTTTGGCCGATAAAGGTCAGAACGGGGACTTTTATTTTGACAGCACTAAAACCGCCAACATCTGAATACGTTTTTATTGGATAACTATTTCAAATTTAATACATATGAATATAAATATCAGCCGATATGTATCTGATATGATTAAAAAAAAAGTCTAATATTGGCCAATATCTGATATGGTACAAATATATTGTGCAACCCTAAAATAATTTCAGTTCAAAAACAATATTTCATGTCTGTTCATTTATTTATTTATTTGGTACGTAGCTGTGTAATAATATTTATAATTTATTGTAGTGAAAGAAAAAAAAAAAAAACGTTTTAAGAGCAAAAAGCAGAGCTTAGATGATTAGTCCTGCTTTAGTCCAAGGCGTTTGATATGCATTGGTTTCCGCTCTCACCCATCCGTCATTTCATTTCCACTGCTGTGGGTCCTCAAACTCATCCTAACCATCCCTCCCTCCCCCTCTCGGCCTGCAGGCAGATGGTGCTCCTGACGATGACCTTGATATCCACGACGACCGCCTCTCCTACCTCTCGGCACCGGGCAGCGAGTACAGCATGTACAGCACTGACAGCCGCCACACTTCCGACTACGAAGACACCGACACGGAGGGCGGCGCCTACACCGACCAGGAGCTGGATGAGACTATGAACGATGAGGTGGGCCTGCCCAGCGAGCCTGCCATCACGCGCTCATCCGAACCTGTCCGAGAGGACCCGCCGGTCATCCAGGACGCAGCCGGGTACCCGAGCTACCAGCATGCTGTGCCGCAACCAGAGCCGGTTAACCGCATTGACCCGGCTGGGTTTAAAATGGCAGCGCCTCAGCAGGTACGGAACAGAAGTACCATTATGTGTGTGTTGGTTACTTTGTTCATTTTAGAGGGACGTTTTAGCATAATATTGGTCATTTCTGCTATGCAGTGCTTTTTGAACTCTCTAACTTTTAAAAACAAATAATACACTTGTGTTGTAATTAAATGAAGTATTTCTATAAAAGACACTCAGGAACTTAATGAAATTTTTTTTTAAATATAACTTCATCACACAGTGACAAGAAAATGAACAGGATGGAAACTTTCAGGATCTAAAGTCTTACATAGAGGTGCTAGCTTGCTAAATAGCTAGCCTGTTGGCTTGCTAAATTTTGTATTTATTTAGCTTATGTAAGCTAAATATGAGTTTTTTTTTAATTGTATTAAATACATTTGAATATAAATATCAGCCGATATGTATCTGATATGATAAATAAAATAAAAAAGTCTAATATCGGCCAATATCCGATATGGTACAAATATACGTTTTTTTTTTGTTTTTTTTAATTTTGGAATATAACTAATTTCTATAATTGTAAGTCAGACAAGCCAATTAATAACACAAGACATCACAGAATTACATAAAATCGTTTGTTAATGCTTTCTGATTTTTGTGCTGATGTCACTTCTGGAGGATAATATTAAAGGTGTAGTGGAGGATCTTTCCGAATTTTAGATAAGACCCGCCCTCTCCACTTTTTGAATAAGTTTGATTGATTCACCAGAATGATTGACAATTAGGAGGACCAATAGTATAGGTGATCCACCCGGAAGTAAAAAATCCTCCACTATACCTTTAAGGAACTGTTCAAAGGATAAAGTTAGTCTTTGGGGCTTTGTTAGTCATTAGGATATACAGAAAACTGAAATTGAGGACAGGAATGGTTTTTTAAATTGATTACCAGTTATATATGACTATGAGCTCAATATAAAAACTATATGGAAATATGTGATCAGAATGTGAAAATGCACTGCATAGTAGAACCCATTTACCTTCCTTTGGGATGTTATCTGAAATGTAAACCTTCATTTTCTGCCCAATAATATTTTAAAACTGCATATGCAGCAGGACTGGACCACTACCTATTTTTCTGCTTCCTGTAAAGCTAAAGGCACTATTTCATTCTGATACACACTTCATGTGAGCTAGTTTGGTGGTCGTAGCTGCTAGTTGTAGCTGGTGCTGTTGGCGGCGTGTGTCTGTAACCTCTTTGCCCCGTACTCCACAGCAAGCCGAGGCTCAGGCCTCTCCGCCCCCTCCCTCTGCAGTGGCAGCAGCGTCCCCTGCTGTCGAACCCTCCACACCACTAGCGGGTACGAACCCAGAGGAGCCGCCTGGCACCCCTCAGGCCGACTCCCTTAACAGCCCCGTCCCCGTTCCCGACCCCCAGCCCGAACCTGAGCTCGCTCAGCCCCCAACACACGACCCCCACCAGTTGCTTCCTCCTGGCCCAGATCCAAAGGTACCAGCACAACCGGAAGCTGGACCCGCTCCCGGCCCGTTTCGGCCCGGTTCAGCCCAGCTCTCTCTTTTTCAACCTTGCCTGTGTCTATCACTCTTTTCTTTGACTCCTCCCACTCCACTGTCTGCATGAATGCTCCGCCCACCCCACGCGTGTGCTGCGTGTGTTCCTCTGACACTACGCCAGAGACCGTGTAACTGGTACACATGCACCACAGGAGGACGAGGGCCCGTTGCACAAGTCCTCCCACGGTGCCTCGTACTTCCTCTTGCATGGCTCCTAATTTATGATGTTTCTTGCAGCTTGTTCTGTCCGTAGTAGGGCTGGGCGATATATTGAATATTCATGTTATATTTGTGAAGGCAATTTAAAACAAAGCGACTTTGTGAATGTGTGGCGATAATTTTTAATGCGCTTTTTATACGTTTCCTGAAGATTGTTTTTAAGATGCGGTCACATTAACAAAATTTCGTGGGCAAAAAAGGTTTGTCAATAGTGTATTGATGAATGACACGGAAGTCGCTTTCAGTTGGTCAATGCAGCGAATCTTTTGCCCTCATATGGAATTCCCGATTGCGTGGATTAAAATTGTCTGGATTTCACCAGCAAAAATGCGCAAAACAATGATAAATGTGACCACACCTTTTAGACTAGTTTCCGCCCTTGTCTTGCGATCCATGAGTGTTTTTATACCGTCTTTGATTTATATGCAACTAGCAAAACACCCTTAAAGTTTTAAGATATTTAGGTTTTAGTTAATTAAGTTTTAAGAATTTAAGAGTTTGAGTCTTTTTCAAATTTGAATTATTTCCTTGAATCAGTACAAACTGTCCACTAAAAGGTCACAATTCATATCTGTGATTCATTGATTCTTTTGCGTTATCGCTAATAAGCTGCGTTCATGCCATTACCATAATTACCATAATTTACTGTAGATACCCGTGATGTTCTGAGCTCTGAATTATGCGTTTCTATGGCAACACTATCAATGGCAAAATGAATCTGCAGAGGCTCAGAAAATTCTGAGTTTACAAGTTGTAAGGAGTTCTACGATGATTGAAAGCTTGTAATTACGGTAATTCTGACATGGCGTGAACGCACCTAAAGGTTTAAGGCATATTTTTTCATATATTAAAATGCATATATAATGCTTTATATAATTCTTCATTTTGTTCATTTAGTAAAAAAAACTGTGTAAAACATGATTGAAATCTTTATTTTTTTACTGCATTTTAGTTTGTACATTAATCATTTTGAATGTACTTTGTGGTTTAATTTAAACCGCGGTTCCTCTGTTTCAGAGCAAACGCATAAATATTGCAATATTTAACGGCATCAAAAGACTGGAAATAAATTTGGTTGTTTTTTTCGAGCTATATCGCCTGGCCCTAATCTGTAGTGATAGCCGTCACTGTAGCGTTTGGCTTTGACCTGAATCACACCTGTACGGACGGCCGCTAGATGCACTGTAGACGCGTCGCTAAATTGCAAACGGACCTTTCCCTGATTTGCAAGAATGGAATTCTGTAGTTGCATGTTCATTTAACCTGCAGACAGTACTTACAGCAATGTAAAAGGAAAACAACCGGACTAATTCTGCATAATGTCTTCATAACCAGTGTTTCTTTTCATAGATGAAGACGTTATGTAAGAGCTTTTGTGATTTTTCACTGTTAAAATGACTTATAGGAGGCGTTGGCCCTTTTACAGCTCGACTGTCTTCAGGCTATACTTTGAAACTTGAGAAGGAGCCTTTCAAGACATAAGGCATCTTTATTGCTCCACTTGGACATATTATAAATTTATTCGATTTTTGTAAAGATGACGAATCAAAGTAGTGTTTCCAAGTGGAGGTTTGAAGGGCTTCTTATCAAACTGTAGAAATGTAGACCTGGGTAATAAACAGATAAGACGCTTGATTTATTGCATAAGGAACTAATCCGGTATTAATGGGGTTTTTTTCTGATCAGGAGTGAGTTAAATTTTAGTGCTTGCAAGGCACCACTGTGTTCATACTTATCAAGCATTCATATATATATATGAAAATATACTTTTTCTGTTAAGAAATAAAGTTGGTTTTATTGATTTTCTTTTCTTTTCTTCCATGGTTCGTGTTGGTGAACATTTCTGAGACGACTATTTATAGCTGCTTTTACACTCCAAAAATGGCTTTGCCATGTGTTGATTTCTTGCACTCCGCAACCAAAGCCTTACCTAAATCTGTTTTACTACCTTGCAAGCACTTGTATTTCCAGAAGGAATTGCTAATCTAGTATTTTTATATTTCATTGCAGTTCATTTTAAATCCTTTGCCTGTTTTTCACCCTTAAAAATATTCTTATCTTAGATTTAATTTCCTCTAATGACTGAGGTTCTGTTTGCACTAAATTCTCATATCCAGTTGGAAACTTTTCTAGCAATCAGTTTCTTACAGTTGACATTTAATCCCTCACAGATGTACAAAAAGGATCTGTACAGCATAGATGAGCCGGTGCGAGTGAACCACGGTGTGAAGCCTCCCCCTCCCCAGCAGCAGCCTTTAGGCCCCCCCACCTCGCTATCCTACAGCCACCAGCCCGTCTACCAGGACCAACAGCCATACCGCCAGTACGACCACCCGCCTTATGGCTATGACGGTGGCGGCTACGCACAACCAAAGCCTCACAATTACGACGCGCACCTGCACTACGACAACCGCGTGCCTCACTACAATGAGCAGTGGCCTCCTTACGACCAGCAGACTTCACCCCAACCGCCACCTGCGCCCGGCTACCCTCAGGGCCACCAGCCGCCTCCTGCACCTCTGGGGTACGAACCCCGCTCTCCGTACGAAGACGGCCCCACCCGGGATTTCAGCCCCCCTCAGTCCCAGTATGATGGTATGCCCCAAATGAGCTACGATAACCGGCCACGGCACTCTAAACCTGCACCGGTGCGCTACGAAGAGCCTCCGCCCCCTCCCGCCTCCTACGATGCCCGCTCACCTTTCGAGCCCGAGCCTCATGGTTTCCCAGTCAATGCGCATCGCTCCCCTGATCCGCCGAAACAGTATTATGGTGACTCTGCAATGAGACCCTCGTACAACCCTGGACTTCCGAATCGAGCGTATAAAGCGCCCCAGCACGAGCCTGTGATGAACTCGGAACCTCCCGCTCCGCCTCCCAAACCCGAGGCCGTCTTGTCTCCAGGGGAACCGCCTCACCCGGCAGCGTCCAAACCATTGCCGCCTCCACCCAGGGATAGGGATGACGATGATGACGACCCTGCCATGAAGCCCCAGTCTGTGCTCAACAGGGTCAAAATGTTCGAGAACAAGCGCTCTGTGTCTGTAGACCGAGCCAAGGACACAGCGGATGTAGCTGGAATTAGGGTACGTTTCTGTCCTCTTGATATTGAACCAAGAGTTTTCTATTCAACACTTTATTAGATAAAAATTTATTATGTTTATTTGCCACATCGCAACATGCATAACACCTTAGCAGCCACATAACACCTTAATATTGTGGTGATGACTTTAAAGTGCCCCTATTATGCTTTTTCGGATATTATCTTTAGTGTAGTGCAGTGTTTCTCAAACTCGGTCCTGGAGGGCCACTGTCCTGCACAGTTTAGCTCCAACCCTGATCAAACACACCTGAGCAAGCTAATCAATGTCTTCAGGATCACTAGAAACTCACAGTTAGGTGTATTTGATCAGGGTTGGAGCTAAACTGTGCAGGACAGTGGCCCTCCAGGACCGAGCTTGAGAAACCCTGGTGTAGTGTGTAATATAGCTGTTTTTGAATGTAAAAGGTCTGCAGGTTTCAAAGGTCCAAGTGCAGATAAATGAAGTTATTGTCTCCCAAATGAAAGAACCAATTATGAACTGCCTAAAACGAGTCGTCAATAAATTCAATTTTACTTCCTGCTTGAAGTAACGACGAAGTTGACATAGGTTTGTAAAAAAAAAAAAAAAGTCCATAATGCCAGCCTATGGCCTTCATTGCCTACCCGTGAACAACGTGTACTTTGATCCACCCTCAAATTGATACAGTAAAACCATTGTTGCTGTTTGTAATACTTTGTATCAAGTGCTAAGGAAGCCTCCGGGCCTGAAGTTCAGATGGGTGTTTCGTTTCTGACACGTGCTGTAAGTGGTAGACCACTCACAACAAACTGGGCCATCTGACCAATCAGAGCAGAGTAGACCAATCACAACAGACTGGGCCATCTGACCAATCAGAGCAGAGTAGACCAATCACAACAGACTGGGCCATCTGACCAATCAGAGCAGAGTAGACCAATCACAACAGACTGGGCCATCTGACCAATCAGAGCAGAGTAGACCAATCACAACAGACTGGGCCATCTGACCAATCAGAGCAGAGTAGACCAATCACAACAGACTGGGCCATCTGACCAATCAGAGCAGAGTAGACCAATCACAACAGACTGGGCCATCTGACCAATCAGAGCAGAGTAAACCAATCACAACAGACTGGGCCATCTGACCAATCAGATCAGAGTAGACCAATCACAACAGACTGGGCCATCTGACCAATCAGATCAGAGTAGACCAATCACAACAGACTGGGCCATCTGACCAATCAGAGCAGAGTAGACCAATCACAACAGACTGGGCCATCTGACCAATCAGATCAGAGTAGACCAATCACAACAGACTGAGCCATCTGACCAATCAGATCAGAGTAGACCAATCACAACAGACTGAGCCATCTGACCAATCAGATCAGAGTAGACCAATCACAACAGACTGATGCTGCAATGTATATTTTGAGAAATGCATGTAAACCTATTGAAGGAGGCCTCTAAAACAAAGCTAGTAACCTTTAAAATAGCATAATTGGGGATCTTTAAGAATGTAGTTTGTGAATGTTGATAGAACGGATGTATTTTCTTCTTCAGCCCACAGATCTCCCAAAACCTGTGAGCACCCCTGGTCCTGTGCTCAAAGCCAACTCTCTCAGCAACCTAGAGCAGGAGAAGCCCTCTTACAGGTACAGCCACATACTTACACTACCAGTCTGAAGTGTGGCTTTGGGAAGATTTGAATGTTTTTTCAAGAAAGAAGTCTCTTATGCTCACCGAGGCTGAATATATTTTATCAAAAATGAAATTGAAAATATGAAATATGAAATATTATAATTTAATGTATATTTTTGGAGTCATGGAAATTCATTAGCTAGACAGTGTGGGGTAACTATTAGATTGGATTGCCACAAGTTACCACATTCTTACACATACTTGGATTATTTTATTTTATTAATTATTTATTTTTATTGTTTGGCTTCAAATGTATCTATCTATCACACACTTTATACAATAGTAAGTGGCAAACATGTATTGTAGTGGAGTATGCAAATGACATCCTATAGTGCCCTCTGCTGGTTGATCCACCATTAGACGTTACATAATATGAAGTTATGCGCTTTCCTTTTGATTATTCTCTTCTTCTTCCCCTAGAGCTCCAGAGCCCCAGAAACCTCAGACACGTGTAGGGAACGACGTGGTCCGCTCCAACCACTATGACCCAGATGAAGATGAAGAGTACTATAGGAAGCAACTGTCGTACTTTGACCGCCGCAGCTTTGACAACAAGCCCATGAGTCAGCCCAACACCGGAGTCAATCGCTTCCACGAGCCGCCCAAAACGCCTCAGCCTCAGATAGCATATCCTTTCCCCAGGTACCGTCTAGTGCTAGAGAAACAGTACTTACTCTTGAATGGCAGTGCTCTAGTGTATGTCATACACACTCTTCCTGCTTCAGGACGGAGTCTGTGGAGAAGGTGAGTCCTGTGGACAAGAGGTACGAGCCCGTGCCGCCCGTCAACCCGTCGCATGCTCCCTACAGCCAGCCCACACCTGCAGCTCCGCCCACAGCCCTGCCCAAACTCAGCAACATCGAGGGTGACAATGACTCTAGAATATATCTTTTTTACACTCTCACTAGTTTCATTTAATTAATAATGTTACTACTTATTGTCCAACAGTGTTTATACAAACATTACTGGAGAGTTCTGCCATTTATTTCCCTACAGTCTTGAATATTCTCATACAGTGTCTTTTCCATCGCATCTCAAATGATATGTATAATGGTTAATAGCATTCTGCGATAGAACATAAACATTTTAAAATAGCAAAAAATGAAAACATGATGGTGTTGCCAAGACAGTTTAAATGAGACCATCATATAACAAAAATAAAAAGATGAAGTCCATTAATAAAGATAATAAAAAGTGTCCAAAGTTGAAGTAGCACCCTCTTACTGAATGTATAGCCATATTCTCAGTGTTGTTATATTGCCAAAATGTTAGAAATCAATACCAAAGTAATTGTGTGATTTTGTTACCACAGCAAAAACTGAATGCATTGTTTTTAAAGTGTGTATCATCCCTCTCTCTGATCTCCAGTGAACTCGCTGCCAGATCCTCACAGCTCCCCCAAAGCCAAACCGGACCTGTCGGCTCTCAGAGCTCCCACCCGGGACGATCCCATCCAGACCAACTACCTGCCCCCCAAGTCTTCTATCAACGGCACGGACGCCCCTCCCAAAACGCTAGGCGTCCCTACAAGCTACAACCGCTACGTCCCCAAGCCTTACACCAGCACGGCCCGACCCTTCGAGCGCAAGTTCGAGAGCCCCAAATTCAACCACAACCTGCTTCCCAACGACACGCAGTCCAAGCCTAGCGTGAACAACAACCTGAAACCTCAAATCTCACCCCAGCCGCAGGACACCGACAGCGGGGTCGACACGTTCACGCGCACCATGGACAACAGGCCCAAGTATCAGCACAACAACATCAACGCCATTCCCAAGGCCATCCCTGTCAGGTAAGATGATGAAAGCCGGTCCACATCAGCGTTCATGTCCTCTGTTGAACAAACAACTCACTGTCCTCTGTTTCTAGCCCTAGTGCACTGGATGACGACGAAGAAGACGAAGGTCACACGGTGGTGGCCACGGCACGGGGCATCTTTAATTGTAACGGCGGGGTGTTGAGCTCCATAGAGACAGGAGTCAGCATCATTATCCCACAAGGAGCCATCCCAGATAGTGTGGAGCAGGAGATCTACTTCAAAGTGTGCAGGGACAACAGCATTCTGCCCCCTCTGGACAAAGAGAAAGGTCTGAATCCTTCCGCAGAGTACATTATCATTATGCTATTGGCTTTTTTCCTTTGAAGTATTGTAGGTTTTGTTAGCTTTGATGTGCATTTACACTTTACACATTAGGGAAAACACATTTGGACAAAAACTCGCTTAGAAAAAGATGAAAGACTAGCTACAAAGAGGAACAACGTAACAACGTTTGCCAGAGTGTTTCGTTTAAGGCCAGGTCACATTTGCACAAACACTGATTTTTTTGTCATTCTTTAGAGGAGAAAAAAAAAGCTTTGCATATGTGAATTAAGTATGCAAACTAACCTTTACACAAACTACAATGTGACTAAACATGAAGTATAAAATAGTAGCAAACAAATGTTTTTCCCTTAATTTTTTTACACTGAACCAGATGTAGCAATTTCTGTGCTCTATGAAAATGGTTTAGATTATTAATTTTTTTTTAATTAAAAATGACCGACATTAACTAACAAATTAATATTTTTATTGTAGATTTTTAAAAATAAATGCCGTTCTTTTGAGCTTTCTATTCATCAAATATTTCTGGAAAAAAAATATTGTGGTTTCCACACAAACATGAAGCAGCACAACTGTTTTAAACATTCATAATAATAATAAATGTTTGTTGAGCATCAAATCAGCATATTAGACTGATTTCTGAAGGATCATGTGACACTGAAGACTGGAGCAATGATGCTGAAAATTCACCATCACAGGAATAAATTACTTTTTAAAATATATTCAAATAGAATACAATTATTTTAAATTGTAATAATATTTCACAATATTACTGTATTTTTATCAAAGAAAAGCTGCCTTAGAGACCTCTTTCAAAACCAACCCTAAACTTTTGAACAGTAGTGTATGTTTTGAACGAATGGCACACGTTTGAAGCTTATTTGACCATGTCTACTTTGCCAGGTGAAACTCTCCTCAGTCCCCTGGTGATGTGCGGCCCTCACGGTCTGAAGTTCCTGAAGCCCGTGGAACTGCGTCTACCACACTGTGCGTCTATGACCCCTGATGGTTGGTCTTTTGCTCTAAAATCCTCCGACTCCTCGTCGGGTACGCTGTCCTTTCTCTCTGTCCTTTGATGGGTCTTTTGGGATCGGGATTGAAGCCGTCTTGGAAGAGGCTTATTCATCTTTTGGTTTTGTTTCATTTTCTGGGCTCTCTGAATTAACATTTCACACAGCCATCCTGATCACAAGACGCTTTTTATCGTTTTATTTTCAGTCTCAAGTCTCTTCAGCTCTTATTCATTCACAATTAATCCATGAAATAGTGTTTAATGTGACTGGAACGGACGCATGTCTTTTGGGAAAGACATCCAGGAGTGAATCTATCTAAATTATCGTTCTGTGTGGATGAATAAAAGAATAGCGTCTGTTGTTGTGATGGTTAACATGGATATGTGGCTATAAACAAGAAAAATGGATGTCATATGGCTAAAAGTAAATTATCAAATGCCTAATCTTGGCATTTGATAATGTGGTGTTTCTTGTGGCTGTAAGCCAGAAATGTGGATACCAACAAATTAACCTGTTTTACATTTGGTATTTTGAGAGAATTTGGTTGTCACACTCATAAATAACTGAATTCAAGTGTGTACAGAACTGGATTAAATGTTCAAAAGGGGAGTGACTACCGAATTTAGCTGCAGTGTGAAAAGGGCAAGTGTAAGCAGAGGAATTAGGTTCAGTGTTGCTACGGTTTGGGAATAACAACCACATTAATTCAGGGGATTCAGTCTTGCAAATAAAATAATTGTTCTGTTTGTATGAATACAGGAGTCACTCCTGATCATGCGATGGTTGACATGGGGATAACGCGGCATTTTGTGGCAGTAAAAGAGATATGTGGATACTAACAAATTAACATGTTTGCTGTTTTTGAGCAAATTCGGTTGTCACTCCTGTAAATAACCGAACTGTGTACAGGATTAAGCACCCAAAAAAGAGTGACAACTGAATTTAGCTGCAGTGTTGAAATGGGGCTGCACGATTAATCGAAATAAAACATGAATCTACTTTATTAAATATGTTTTTCAGAGTTAAGTGTGGCACTGTGTTCCTTTACACATGACAAGGTCAAATTATTAAAATGGTAATACTTTTCAATAAGATCCCATTAAGGTTAGTTGATGCATTAACTAAGGCTACGTTTACATGACAATGATGTACTAAACACTAAAGTTTTTCCTTTGCGTTTTCCGCTTAGACGACAACATTGTCAAAATGATCCCCATTCGCGTGGAAACGACTAAAAACTCTTATTTATGCCAGGCCAGTAGGTGGCGATGTCACTTTGTTCAGAAACACTAAGTGCCTATAGACTAAACACATAATACACATGCGCTTGACGTCACTGGTTTCACAAATTCACCTTTTTTAAGTTTACACTGAGACGAAAGCGTTGTTTTCAAAAGTTTGCCTTTTCAGGCCCACAAAACGCTGTTGTCGTGTAAACGGCCCCTAACAATAACAATGAACAATACATTTTTTACAGTATTTGTTTATTAGCTTAAGTTCATGAAATAGTATTAACATATTCAACTTTTGATTTTAATGTATTAGTAAATGTCTAAATTAACATTATCTAAGATTAATAAATGCTTTAAAGTATCGTTCATGTTAACTGAGGGTACGTTTACACGAAAACGATATGCTTAAAACTGAGAATTTTTTCTTTTGAGTTTTCCGCGTACAGACGACACAATTGTCAAATCGATCCCCATTCACGCGGATCCGCAAAAACGACTAAAAACGCTGTATTCTGCTGCCAGGCCATTAGATGGCGATGAAACACTACAGACTGAACACGTAACGCATGTGCATGACGTCATCATCTTCAGAGATTCATGTTTTTGTTGTTTACATGGAGAACGTTTTCAAAAACTTGCACTTATGTAAATGAACTGCCAAAACGGACAAGTAGTTTTACGTTTTTAGTTGAAAATGGTGTTGTGTAAACGGCCCATGATATAGTTAACAAATGAATGCTTATTGTAAAGTGTTACCTGTATTTTTTTATTATAAAAATTTGGGCCAAAATTTGTAGCTCTTCAAACAAGCACAGCAAACCTGGAGCTTTTTTTACAGTTTTTATCAGAAAAATCTCAATTCAATTCTTCCCCCCACAAAATCGTGCAGTCCTAGTGTTCACAGAAAAGCGTCTGAAATGTGAGGTAATTATGTTGTGTGTACAGTTTTCCTCATGACGTTTCTCCTGTGAATATGCCCACAGGTGACCCCAAATGCTGGCAAAACAAGTGTTTACCAGGAGACCCCAATTACCTGGTGGGCGCCAACTGCGTGTCCGTGCTGATCGACCACTTCTGAAGAGAGCAACAGCTGGTCTGTTACTGAACCCTTCTCCCAGTTCCTCTGCTCAGGAGGAGGGATTTGCACCACTTTATCAAGTATTAATTCTTTCCACTTTGCTTTGATGGGCTGAAGCGTCGTTCCCCCCTTGAAAAAAAAAAAAAATGTCTTGGAAGATGGCGCAGATGCTACGGAGCGCTTTCCTTTGGTTTTCCTCCCTTTTTTAAGTTTGGTTTTGCCTTTTTCTTTACCTTTTGGTGCTTGAAGACTTGCAAAAAATAACTGAATACATGAATTAATGAAGAAATCTAATGGAATGCATGACCTGTGCCACAGACAGTCGGAAAAAAAAAAAATCCCTTTTTGACATTTGTAGCCTCTTTTTCTCCAAATAATTAGAAAAGTCTCGAACGGAACCGGAAAAACGAATTAGTTTTACTTGATACAAGTGAACCCTGCTAATGTGCTCCCAAACAGAAAAGTTGATGTATGTAGAGCTTTTTTGTTTGCGAGGTCATGCGATTTTCGTGGAACGCTGTTACGTTTTGTCACGGAACTGGAAAGCATGTCGGTTTCTAGGAGATGACGAACATTTGAGACTTTTTGAAGTGAAGGAATGTGACTGTTGCACTCATCTTGCTCATGGACTTCCCTCTCTGGCTAAAAAAAAAAACTAAACAAAAAAAACGGGCTCTTTCTCTCTCTCTCTCTACGTTTTGAACCGATCTTTTCTAGCGATGTTTTACCGTAGATAAACACTGACTGTGGTTTTCCGGAACTCCTGCTGTCTAGAGATCTATGCATGTGCTATGACTCAGGTCCAAACGCCTGCTACTAAGTTGAGTACACAAACCTACCCATCATACACTGCAAGCAGTGATGCCTTATCTGCATTTTTTGTTTTTTTGTTTTGTTACTTTGACCCGAAAGACTAGCAAACATCGAATTTCTGTTACAGAAGGAAGTTACGAAGGATGTGAAGTGGGATATTTAGCACACAAATAATGAAGTCTGATCAACAGGTCTGCATTTTCACTGCTATGCATATGAAGTCAAAGAATATACCAGAACACTAGGATATGTTTCAATTACAGCTGTAAATATCGTGCTAGCATATGGCCTTGGTTCGCTGTAAATGACCTTTTGTACATCTTTGTTATTTTGTATAAAAACCTAACATGGAAAAAAGTTTCTAAACAAAAAAAAGGAAAACTATAACATTGGTTATGTTTGTATTCCGGTTATACTTCTGAGCCTTGGAATTTAACTTAGCAGTACGGAGAAAGTTTAAATGAATAATAAAAAGAAAAGAAATAATAAATGCAACGGAAAAGGACATTATCTTTTATACCAACGACATATATACAAACACTACGTAATGGCATTTTTAACAGTTACAGAAACATTTTTATTATTTACAAACTAGAAATAATTTGAGGACTCTGTACTTAAGAAGGGTCTGCTTTGGTGGACTCGGACTTTATTTGTGATACTGGATGCTGTATTGTGTGCCCTGAAATGTATTTTTCTACTAATAGACAGTTTATTAAGGCACATCAGTACGACTTTGTTTTGATATGACGACGCAGCTTCATCCCGGGTTTAGTTTCTTCTCTTTGTGTGGCGACATGATTTTTATTTGGTTTTCTTTGCAGCACATTTCTAAGTATACAACTGTATTAATAAATAAATTCATTTTTAAAGTACAAAATTGTGACTGATGATGTAACCTGGAATTGCGTAATCTTGAGGATTGTGAAATGTAAAAGATGTGAATGACCCCTGGATTGGGAACAGAAGGAAACTGGTTCATCTGGGTTTGTGGTGTTTAGAAATGTTTATTTTCGAGCTCAGAGGTCATGAGTTTAGTGCACGTGGCTTTTCACCTACTTCAAACAGATAGTGCAGCTGATTACAGAGGCCAGCCCTCGACCGGCTGAGAAAGCCAGCGGGTCAGCGGAACGAGTTTCAACCCTAAAGCAGCGACTCTCAACTGCTGGCTTTTACACTGGACAGCGAGTGGAAACTCAGAACCACAGTTATTGTGCTAAAGTGAATAAAAATGTCATTAACTCTTTCCCCGCCATTGCCGGAAGATTCACTGTAATAAGATAGGGGGCGCTGTGACAGCTTCTGAAAGAGTGCAGAATCTCCAGATCAAAACTGGTGGGAAAAAAAAGCAGAAACAAGCGATCCCACATGCAAGCTAATGCGATCAGCGACATTAAACAGCATTTAAATCAAAACTGTCTAATGCTGAATGAAATGTCGACCCAGGACGAGCTACAGGACTGTGAAGCGTTGATGGACTCGATCTACTCCATCTGTGTTACGATCATCGTTCTGAATCCGTTCCAGATTAAGTCTTTAAAAACAACAACATTTTGAAAAAAAAGCTGAGAAAATCTCATTTTTGTCAAAGAAACTTACATTCAAAACATTTATATATATATATACTGCACATTCACATATTCATACAACAAAATATTCTAGGGGCTATGCAAGTTTTGTGAAAATTATTTTTTTTAAAAACACTGCAACTGTGACTAGCAACTTAAAAAAAATGGTGGCAGGGAAAGAGTTCAGATCAAATTAAACGTATTTTGGTACAAATTTCACACTATTAGTGTTTGATTGGACACATTCTTTGACGTTAGCAAAAAAAACACGGGAGGACAAAAACAAAGTTACTAGACTATACTTAATGGCTTTAGTGAGGGAAAGAACTACAATCCCATGAAGCATTGAGAACAGCATAATCGAATAAAAAGTGGTGGAGAAATATATATATTTATATAAAATATACCCAAAGATAATTCAGTATTTTGAGAGCGTGGGGAGATTGACAGATCTTTGCTGCAGTTTGCTTGTTTCAACTGATTGGTGGAATTTCCTGTATAGCATCATGGGTAATGTAGTTTCTCACCACAAATTCTGCAGTCATTTTAAAGCTAAGCAGAAATAATGAGGGTTGACGTCTTCAACAGAAGCAAATATCATCGATTAACAACCTCGTAGCTCTCAGTAAGGCTGTCTTTAAATATTTATAAGTTATCATTCAAAATCAACTTCTCAATGGAGAAAATTAATACATTTTTACTACTAGTTTTATTGTTTTACCTCCTGAATCTGACTCCTGCACTCTATTTTGCATTTTGCACATTCATGACCCAGTTGAGAATCGCTGACTTGAGAGTTTAAGTTGTGCATATTTAGTGTAACACAGTCTTATTAGATTCTAATTAACTTTTATTACAACTTAGGAGAAAATTATTAATGTACATTATTAACAATGTTAAGTGATGAGGCACATTTGTGCATTTAAGAAAGTAAAATGATGTAAAACAGTTGACTGTACTGGTCTGTAAAGATTAAAATCATTCACCGGAATCACTTGTTTTCCCTGAGATTAGTAGGCGACTACTGGTTAGTAGATTTCAGAATGGTACCGTTAGCTTATTTTATGGTTATTACAGTTTAATGTCTTGCGCCATGATCGAGTTATGAATTTCCTGAGAGAGTGGAATGTATTTCTTTTGCGTCAGATCCAGGAAGTAGAGAGGATCTTCTATTAATGTTGGGTCAAAGCCTTCTTCCACCAGCTTCACTTTTTTCATCTTGAAAGTTCCTGTGACTTCCAAGGAATTCTGAAAGACAAATTTGCCTTTGCTGAGTTTCACAGAGCGAAGCCGAGACTGGAGAAAGATTCATGGGAATGTTTAAAGGTAAGATGGCGTACCTGAATCCGGATGAATCGAGGTCTGGCGTACACTGGAAGATAGTTGGCCAAAACACTGCAACTGGCGACGCAGTCAAACTCTCTGCCCTCTTTCAGTTTCACAGCTGCCATTCCAATCCTTCCTTCATGGCCTGAAGACACCATAGATTTTAATATTGAAATATATGCATGCTGTTAGATTTTAATAATGATGAAAATTGTTAGGAATGTAATGACTCATCATACACTTGCCGACTTTGAAACCGTGTGAGTTTGTTCTGAACAACCCAAATTGGAACCAGACACAATTGCTATCAAACATGTTACACATCCTCCGACTGCATGGAATCAGTCTAAAGCTAAAATATCAGAGTATGTTCCAATCATCTGTGATTTTATGAAAACTGTCAACTAAAAGACTGCAAATCTGGGCAAAAGTCGCGTTGTATCTTAGAGCCATGATGCTTTATACTAAAAAAAACAACAGCTTAATCATTCTTTTTTTTTTTAAATACATTTTAAAATGTAATATACATTTAATATATTATTAAGGACCACTTATTACAGCAAAATTTGGTTCCTTTGAATGTATTTAATTATATTTGTACATATCCAAATCTAATTTAAAGGGATATCCCAAATGACAATTTTCTTCTTTTACTCACCCTCATGTCATCCCCGATATATATGACTTGCTTCAGATAAACAAATGAATATCTTTAGGAAAATAATCCATCTCTTTGAGTCCATGTAATGGCATTAAATGGCTCGGTTGACGGTTACATCCGTGGACACGGCAGATAATCCGCAGGTCAAGTAGTAAAAAATTACTTTCCAATTAATTGTCAGTGGATGAGAGATAAATCATGTTTATTTTAATAAAGACTCTTTTACTTTCGATTTCAACAACAAAGTATCTCTCTTCAGGGGAAACCAATCAAGGAAATCATGTGCCTTTGAGCACCTCCTAACGGTCCTTATATATAACAGGGGAAAAATAAATTGCTTAAAGGGTTCATCCAAAATTAAAATTCTGTCAACATTTACTGTCATTATCTGTCGTTCCAAACTCGTAAGACTTGCGTTCATCTTCAAAACACAAATAAAAGGATAAAACCATATGAATTGAGCAGTTTAGTCCAAATTTTCTCAAGAGACACGATTGCTTTATATGATGAACAGATTTAATCAAGGCTTTTATTCGCATATAAACTTTCATTAGCTTCCGCTAGAGGTTTGTTCTCACGCGTCATGCAGGTTCGGTTGATCTTCTGTTTACGTTCACTAATGAATGTTTATGTGACAATTTAATTAAAATTAAACTAAATTCAATCTGCTGATCATATAATGCGATAATGTCTCTTCAGAAAATAGGGAGTAAACGGCTCGCTTCTTATGGATTAGTTTTACGATCAACTTTTTGAAGCGTGGCAGAGGCAGTTGCGTAGACTGTCAATGAAGGGACAGAAATCTCTCATATTTCATTAAAAAGTTCTTCATTTGTGTATATCATCCATATCCATCAGGGATGACATGAGGGCGAGTAAATGATGAGAACTACGGAGAGAGCTACGCTTTAAGACCTGCAAACAATTTTTGGGTAATGTATGTGGTTTAATAAATCAAGCAACAGCTCTAACTAACATGTAGTTCATAAGTATCATGAAATCCATTCGATTCCCAACTCTTTTCCATTCGAGTCATTGTTATATGCAAACTATATCATCTACCTTCAACTTTGACTCCATACACATTGGCCTCCTCAATGCAGTCCACCATCATGAGAATATCCGCCACCTCAGTTGTAGCCACATTCTCGCCTTTCCACCTGCAATGACAATGACAATGCAATGCTTGAAACCCCAAGAAGTGTGCAAATGCACTTCACCGATGCTTCAGCTGAAGCTTCGCTACCTGAACGTGTCTCCAACTCGATCCTGAAAGTACACGAAGTTCTCGTTGTCGATTCTCAGCAGATCTCCACTGTTGAAATACAGATCTCCTTTCACAAACACATTACTAAGTCTCTTCTTCTCGGTCTGCTGCTTGTTCCCAGCGTATCCGACAAAAGGGGTGTTTTTCGTGATCTTCCCGACCAGAAGGCCCACCTCATCTATGAAACATTTAATATCATGCATGAGTTATAGATGCACATGTAACATGTTAAACATTAACTTTTTATGACAATGTTCCTAACTAAAGGTCAATGGAAGTTAGAATCTCAAAACCTCAAATACTAGACTAAACAAACACATTGTACTATCTTTACTGATGTCACATGGCAATAAAATGTATTATACCGCAAAAACGACAAAGCTAGCACCTGACCTACCTCTTCCGACTGGGATACACAGACCCTCAGAGTTCCTCACGGGTTCTTCTTTCTCAATGTCAAACTTGATGAGGGCAAAGGGGAAAAACACCTGTGGAATACAATGGCAATCAAGCTGGCTTTGCTCAAAGATGCCTTTCTCGATGCGAAGAAATACGTGCTGTCACACTTACCCTGCTGATAATATTGACACGGCCGACCACTCCGACTTTATCGGTGTAATTGATGAAGCCGACATTTCCCTCTGTGGCAGCATAGAGCTCTCGGACATGAATGCGTCCGAAGCGGTTCAGGAAATCTTTCCAGACCTCTGCTCGTACGCCATTACCAATGGCGATCTTCACCTTGTGGTCTCGGTCATTGTCTTTCTGCAAAGCGGAAAACATAGAACAGCCCAGTTTGTGCTTTTATCTTTGCACTGCCTCAAAGTTTCCAACACAATAGTTCAGTCCAAAACCAAATGAGTTGCCTTTTAAGTGTAGCCAAGCGGGATTCGAACCGGGGTCTCGAGGCGGCGGGCGCGCTAACAAGGACGCTAAAGACTGCAGCCGCTAGTGCCTCTTGAGGCCAGGGGAGTGAGGTTTACACGCACAGCTCTTACTGGCCTACGTCCGTTACACTCGCCCCCCTAAACCTCACTCCAATCCGAGTCACCGGTCCTAATCTATCCACTCAGAGCAGGATTCGAACCCGGATCTCTAGCGTAGGAGGAGGGCGCGCTAACAAGGACGCTTAAGACCGCAGCCGCTAGTGTCAGTCGCTAGTGAGCCTCTTGAGCACAGCTCTTACTGGCCTACGTCCGTTGCATATGGGAACATGCTAAAGGTCATAAACCCTCCTAAATTACTGAATTGGAATGCTTTACATTGGCAAAACACACAAACAGTGCTCCGATACACTGGAAGCTCCTTCCTGTAGCTCAAATAGTAGAGCATGATGCTACCGACACTAAGGTCATGAGATCGATTCCCAGGGAATGCATGAACTGATAAAATGCACTATGAAGTCACTTTGGATAAAAGCCTTCGCCAAATTCATGAGTGTAAATGTAGGAAACTCCATCCACGATTGATTCCTGGAGTTTCATGTTAGCATGATGCCAAGCTAGGAGCTCAATGCTCTAAAGGTGTGGTCATAGTTAGCATTATTAAGCAAATTTACGTGGGTGAAATCCAGTCATTTCAGTGGGAATCTATGCAATCAGGAATTTCGCGTGAGGGAAACATTCTGGCTCAGTCGTATTTAGCATTGTTCAACAGGTTCTAATTGTTTGTGCATTTGAAGGCTTGGTTTGAAAGTGACTTCTGTGTGAGCTGTGCTTTATACATCGCTACACTATTGACAACAGACAATTAAAGGCGGTTTCAATTCAGAGGCCCGTTTCAAAGAAACAGTAGGACTTGGGAGTTAGTCATTGAATCATTCACTCAAACGATTCATTCAGGGACAAAGCAGAAGTCGTTGAACATTCATTAGAACGATTCGCTCAAAACGTGGATTCATTCAGTAACGAAACTGAAACTGTTGCTCGGAGACGTGCAATGCTCTACTGTTTGGAACTACTTTAGTTGGGAAAATAGAGGAAAAACTGCTATATTGACAATATTGTGGCTTTATTGACAATATTGTGTGTAAAATTTAAGTCACCTAATAGCATATTAACACATTGTTTATTGAATTGTTGTATAAAATCGATATCACATTTGCAAATGTGCTGATATTTGGGAAAACAGGACTTTTGCCTGTGCGAGATTGCTTATATATATTTTTTTTTACTTTATATGGAGACTTTTTTGTTTTTTAGTTTTTGGAAGCATTATTACTATTTTTATGGTAGTTTTGCCCCAAGCCCCCATTAATCTCCAACCCTTGGGGACGGGACTCTTTTTCGAGCGCAAGCGGAGACACCTTCTGTTGTGGGTCCCAATCCAAATGAAAACGGTTAAACATAGCAAAGGAACGCTTTGACTCCAGCTAACGGTCACATTACCGTTAAAAAAAGTACTGTTTGGACACGAAATTTGGCAAAAATGTTACCGGTAATGTGATCGCACCTTCATAAGGCAGCGTAATTTTGCTACCTTTTGGACAAGCCTTTGTAACAGATGTCTAGGTAGGTTTTGAACAGAGCTAATAAAAGTTAAAGCCTCATAAAACATAATTTAAAGAGAAATATCATCACACTTATAAAACATGACACAGTGTTTTTACCTTTGGTGTATTGCAGAGGTAGCGCAGTGTTTCACCAATGTACTGCATCACAGTTATGTTGTACTTCCTGCAGTCGTCCCAGAACTGAGAGGCAGAAAACTTTCTCCGCAAAACAACAGTGTTACCTGGAAAAAACGTAAATTTGTAAGCTGCGCTATAACCAGTCGTGCATTTCTAAATATAGAAAGTGGCATATCACATAATCCATTATACCTCTTTCAATGGATCCAATGAGTCCGATGAGGAATCCAGCGCTGTGATACAGAGGCAGATTGATGTAGAATATGTCTTCAGACGTCACTCCACAAACACCCTGGATGAATGACGAAGCCCAGACCCTCTCATGGGTCACATAGGCTGCCTTAGGAAGCCCTCCATGGACCAGAATACCAGTGTTATTTAGGGACGCATATTTTTACAGCACATAGAGTGTCATATACAGCATTTTTAATGACTTGGTATGCTATTAAACGGAATATAAAAATAAATATTACATACAGTAACCCACTGCATTTGGCCTTGACTGATACCTGTAGTGCCAGAAGTGTAGATATACAGTGCTGTACTCCTGATATGAACATTGGACCTGAGAGACGGGGACAGCGGCTTATCTGAAGCCTTAGCGATGGCCTGACCGATACACTGAATGCCGTCTGTAGTGCTCTCATCTGACAGGAGGTATACAGTTATCCCCTTTTCTTTCAGTGCTGGCAATATCTCCTCAACAGCGTCAAGAAGCTCTGCAAGAGAAATAAACACTTAACTGCAAAACTCTTGAAATGTTTCAGAGTCTGATTTCAAAGTGACATCTCATTTAAAAAACATTATTTTAACACTAAAAAAATCTGAATCCGACATCATGGATAAGTCTTCCAAATATCTGTTCCCAAAGAAGTTGGCCTGTTTTCACATGCACAGCATGTGCTTGAATCCTCTGTCTCAGCCAGTGTTTCTCCAACTTTTGTCTTATGTACCCCTTAACCACATAAGTAGTGCTCAAGTAGGCTACCACTGCATTAATGTGCTCATTTTAACTCAATATTCACCTTGATTTTCAATATGGAAGTACTGTGAATGTTTAAGACTCAAAGGTGAATAACTAAATGGTAAAACTATTTGCAGCTACAAACCAATGCATTTTTAGATTACAATGATATATTGCTAAAATATTATTAAACATTGTTAAATTAAAATGACTACAAATACCAGTTTGCAGTATAAAGCAACATAACGGAGTGTTTTCGCAGAGCTAAAATAACTTGACATCAAGCCTTGCACATTAAAGTTTATAAAAAGGCATTCACGTTAAAAAATAAGGAGGATAATGGATATCAGTTATCATTATTGAGACTGTCCTACTGCATTAAATCCAACAAGTGGTGGACACTTGTTTTTTATTGGCCAAACCTGTTTAGAATTAGCGCAAACTCCTTCGCCCCACAGTCGATAAGATTTCATTACTCATGTCAAGAACATCTTGGGGAAAGTTCCAGTTCTTTCTTCTGATTGGTCAATACAGCATACAGCTGCGCGAAAATTCCAAAATAAGCAATGGCGGGAAACACCTGTGGCCTCAGTTGCACAAAGCTGGTTTCGGTTATTTTTTTACAGTCTATGGTTGCACAGGTAAGTTCGAGGTTTGAGCAAGTTCTGGTTTTTCGGGCTCAAGAAGGTGGACTGTTTTTTTTTACGGTTCATGGTAAATTACGCTGCGGCTAACCTGCTCCGGAACAGGTTTTATTCTGGATTAGAGATCGCAGACCAAAACTGGACCAAACAGCTGTGAGCAAAGTGACATATGATGCAATAAAGCCACCTGTATCTCTCGCTCCAAATTAAAGCTGTTTAAAGTGAAATTTTATGGAAGCTTGTTTCCGCCTCAGAATAAAAAATAAAAAAGTAATCGCGACTTTTTCATCTCACAATTCTGACTTTTTTTCTGAAATTTGCGAATTACATCAGAATTGCGTGATATAAAGTCGCAATTGCGAGAAAAGTCAGAATTGCGAGTTTATTTATCGCAATTGCGAGTAGGCTAGGCTATATATCTCGCAATTTTGAGTTTATATCTCACAATTCTGACTATCTCGCAATTGCGACTTTATATCACGCAATTCTGACTTTATATCTTGCAATTCTGAGAAATAAAGTCAGAATTGCGAGTTGTAAACGCGCAATTGTGAGATAAAAAGTCGCAATTATCTTTCAAAATGTTTTATCCTGTGGCGGAAACAAGCTTCCATTCAATAATTAGCCTATAGCCTATTAATTGACAATAATAAACTTGGATTTTAAATGAATATAAATATAATACATGCATTCATATATAATGCTTTTAAACAACGTGTATTAATTTGAGCTCTTTGTGAACCTATAATTATTCGGCCTATTTCTTTGATTCACATCACGCATTGATATAGTCCGATATTTTATTTCAGATGCCTTCTCAAACTTACGCTGCAGCTGTGTTTAACCCTACCTTGTAAACGCTCTTAACTTCATGATACTTTACAAAATGATCTCTAATGTTCAGAAGAGAAGTGAATCAAGCTGACGCTCTCCACGGTCCGCGTGATTGGCTGTTTGCCGCACCTGTCGCACTTTCAGGTGCACGCGCTTCAGATTTAATCACAAACTCTGAATCAAACCCTTGACAGAGAACGTTTAGGCCTATAGCGAGCTTTGTGAGACCGCTGAGCCTGATCTGAACCAGGCTGGATTTATCAACTCTAAACCTAATCTGAAACCCAGAGTTTGTTCAGCTATAGCTCTGTGCAACAGGCCACAGCTCATCGTATCCCTGCGCAGTGTTGTTGCATACCAATGCGCTGTTGTGTCAGAAAGTATGCCGTTTCACCAATTAACTAGATACAATACTTTATAACAAAAAAATGCATCCTTAATATTTGTAGTAACATTGTATAAAATAAAAAAAATGTAATTGAAAGTTGAAACCCTGCTATATGTAATATAGTCACTGAGTCCTTTAGTTGTGATTATATTCACAATAGCTTATTGCATGCGTACGAATAGCTATATATTTTGATCATAATTTCAGTTTTTTATATTTAAGAAAGCAAAGTACTTCTCAAAAGTGGGTAGGCTACACATTAAGAGAACGGTAGGAAATCAGTGCCAAGGCCTCGCAGCATGACTATAGTAGGCATGCATGATCTGTAAGCTATGTATATACTCTCCATAGGCGCTCTGAAGAGTGCATCTATATACTGTACATATGTCTCACCAGCAGCTGCTATGAGCACGTTCGCGCCGCAGCAGGAGAAGCAGTGAAGGAGTGATTTGGATCTGATATTGAAGTTCAGGAGTGCAGCGGGACAGCCCAGCTTGGCCAGGCCGAGCCAGGTCCACACGAACCGAGGCTCGTTCCCCAGGAAGAGCGCGACCGTGTCCCCTTCTTTAAGCGCGGCCACCGAGCGCAGAGCATCCGCCACTTTGTTACTCTCCTTATCCACCTCCTCATAAGTGTAAGTCTTCCCCTCGAAATGAATAAACGCTCTCTGCGGGTGTTTCTTCACTGCTTCCAAAAAACAGTCCACAATACTATAGAATGGAGTTTTCCTTTTGTATACATTTAATCGGATTCCAAATCCAAGCGCTCTGTATATATACACGCAGTCCTGGAAAAAATACGGGAAGAAAGTTTTCAGCAGCGCGGGGAGAAGAGCCAAGCCCGCGAGAAGAGTCATCCACATATACATGTTTACAAGAGAGTTTGTACAATACTAGGGGTTTGAGATTAACTACATGCCATAGCCTGACACTACTTCCACAGTCTTAAAATTCATGGGCCACATTCTCTAAATGCAAGTTCAGCCCTTTTGGGGCTCCAGAGAGAGATTATATTATTCTGATCCACCCCCCTACTCTAGATCCTCGTCGGGTTGCCAGATCCTTCTTCAACTCGGTGCGGTTTTTACGCACGTTTTAATAAAATAGATTAAGTCTGTCATTACATTTAAATATGCCTTATTAATCGCAATTAAACTTTTTTGTAGTTAATTTAACAAATTATTTTGAAAATAAAATATGTAACAAGCATTTTAGTTCTTGATGCCACATACGTTGTCCACGTGCTGAAGTAGTTTCTGCAGACATTCATGGTCATTTTCAAGTTGTGAGTGAGATAAAGCATTTTTGAACATACAAATTTATTAAGCCAGAATCTATTTTTAATAAATAAAAAAAAGATGACTTTCCCAAACAAACATTTAAGATCTGCTGACAATGTTCTTGAGTGAACAAATTTAAAATGTTAATTTTGTTTGCCAAGGTTGAATGTAGTCCCAGATTTTTCTCCAGAGCAAGACCATAACCATGCCTTGAACATTGGAGCCACGTGTTTTTATTTTTTATATATAGGTCTTTTTATTTAAAGAAATTAAATAATTAGGGATTTCAGGGAATAAAGAAGAAACAAGAATTGTAAAAGAAGTTCCAGCCTAGTTGTGAGGTGATCCATTTAAACTCTTTTCAAATAATATTTTATTTAAAAATACATTCACTCTTGTTTGTGTCTAATATGTCTAAAGTGAAAAAAAAAAAAAAAAAAGTTTCTTTTCAAAAACATTCAATTTGGCCATTTCCAATTAGCCCAAATTCACTCAATGCCTATGCCCTGCTCCAGAGTAACAAACATAATGTCACATTATATTATTTCAGTCATTTATTTATTTATTTTTTAGCAGATGTTGTACTTTTTAAATTGTTTGAAATAATTTATATATTGAAAAAGACATTTTGAGGTCCTCTAGTGGGAGAAACACTTGCTTATCTGGCTCCCCAGAACATGTAGTGAAATCTTGTTGCTTTTGTTGAAAAAAAAGAAAAGAAAACAAAAATAATAATCATGTTTTTATGTGTGATTTCATGGCAGTGCTAATAAAAAAATACATATTAAGTAGGTCATTACAGAAAATGATGTGTGCTTATTACAATATTGTATTCAAATATTCTCCCAAATAAATCAAACTTTGTATAAATAAATAATAATAATTGATAATTGCATTTAAAATAAAAGAACGTTGAAGAAAAAAAAACCCGGTATAAAGCACTGAGACATTTTTTAAATGAATTGTTTTGTTTTTTTCTAATTAACACAAAAATGACATTACATGCGGGAGTATTTTAAACTCACAACATGGCAACCCTAATCCAATTCAGACTTTGAGACAGGAGTGAGTGGGAAGGTTTCTGTGGGAACCAATCATCTTACAGCAAACTCTTACAAAACTATTTGTTCACTACAGACTACAGGGGAAAGTATCAAGTTCTTAGACACTTTTCAGACTGACAATGAAGTCGTTTTTAAAATTTTATTTTCTTTTTGTCAGAAAAAACTTCTGAAGGATAGGGTGATATAAAATCAAAGCATATGTGAAAACTTCAAGAGTTTTGAAATATACAAAATAAGCAAAATATATCATTTTTAAATTGCCTTTGGTACATAAAAACCCCACACAATTTAATTGCAAACATTTTTTGTGTTAATAGTGATCTCTGGACAGTTACTGTCCTGTAAGTGTAAATGTAGATTTAGGGCTCTGAACAAATAAAAGATTTGACTTCTCTTAATACATTTATAACGTATTATAAAGAGCAAATCCTCCTCTTCACAATCTGAAGTGACCCTCCAGTATCGACTGATATGTGTCATGTGTCATGGGTCTGTAGCTGTTCACCTTCTCATCTAAAATAAACAGAGGATCTGAGATTGTAGCGGGGTTGAAGCCCTCCTCTACCAACTTCCCTTTGAGCTGTTTGAAGGTGCCAGTTACAGCCAAACTGTTCTGCAATCAGAAACACATGGACTTATTTAGATTTTGGTGCATTCGGAAATATGAAATGGTACATAAATATACTGATACAACCTAAAGAGAGCTTATTTGTGCGTTATGATGTTACCTGGATCCTTATGAAACGTGGTCTGGCATAAGAGGGGAGGTAAGTGGTCACATGACTAAAAATGTCATCACACTCAAACTGATGGTCTTTCTTCAATGTGATGGTAGACATTCCTATCCTCCCCTCATAGCCTTCAAATTCAACAAAAGATCAAGTGTGTCAGGTTAGAAGAAATATTAACCAATGTTATGACGGTCAACTGGATGATTTCTGATTTATGAAGTGAAATAGCATTAAACCTGGAACTGCAACGCCATATACATTTGCTTCCTCGATACTCGTCGCATTGGTCAAGATGTCCGACACTTCATTTGTGGAAACGTTCTCCCCTTTCCACCTGCGAACAGAACCATGCATTTATATTCAATTCTGCCTTTTGATTGTACCATTAAAGGTGTAACTTTAAAGTTTTTTTATAGCGTTTATTCACCTAAAGGTGTCGCCCACCCGATCCTGGAAGTAGATGAAGTTTTCACGATCTATCTTGAACAGATCTCCAGAGTTGAAGTAAACGTCTCCTTTTTCAAACACATTGTAGAGTTTCTTCTTCTCTGTCTGTTTCGGATCCCTGGCATATCCAGCAAACTGGACCTTCTGGGTAATCTTTGATACTAGTAGACCTGTCTCACCTGTATTACAGTCAATGACACATTCTTCAAAATAAAAGGCTAACAATTTAGCTTTTTTTAATCATTTTTATATTATTTATATGCATACAAACATGCTTCTTCAGAAGAACTGCTCATTAAAATGAACAATTTGACTTGCCTTTAGCTACTTTTATGCAAAATCCATTTGCATTTCTTACAGGTTCCTCTTGTTCCAGATCAAACTTAACAAATGAATATGGATACAGTTTCTGAAACAACATTAATGTTGTCATACGGATGAAATGAGAAATTTGATGAATTGTGAGCAAAAAAGAGCGGATTTACTGACTAGTTAAGTCTACCTTATGTAAAAAATTCACTCTACCGACAGCCCCAATTTTTCCTGCGAAGTTCAAAAAGCCCAAGGTTCCTTCGGTTGAGCCGTAGAATTCTTTGATGTCAACATGACCGAATCTGCTGATGAACGTCCTCCAGACCTCTGGCCTGATCCCATTCCCAATGGCCATCCTAACGTTGTGTACCTGGTCACTAACGCGCTTGTGTGGGAAGAGAACAAAGATGAGAAACAGACTGGTATGCACAGCAAACAGAGCACTGCAAATGGTGGGGTAAGATGTGTCACCATTTTTGCAACTGTTGCATCCAAAAATTATCTTAATACATTTTATGTAGGCAATACATTTTTTTTATAAAGACCAAGATGTTGCAAATTTACTGCGATAAAAAGTTCATATTATTAATTGAAGTAAATTGTTCACATATTCCATGTGATAATAATTCAACATACACTACTGTTCAAAAGTTTGGGATCGGTAAGATTTTTGAAAAATAATTTCTGATTAAAAAATTGGTAAATACAGTAAAAACCTTTGCAATAAGTCAGTTCATGAAATTACATCCCTGCTAGATATTCCACCGTCAGTTTTTGGGAAAAAAGTAATGAATTACTATATTGTATTACTCCCTAAAAGTAACTAACTGCGTTACTTAGTTACTTTTTATGGAAAGTAATGCGTTACATTACTTTTGTGTTACTTTTTCTCACCTGAACTGGGCTTGCTTGATTGTTTTAACAAAAAACAAGTTCTATTTTTGGCAAATCTAAAGGCCCTTTCACACCAAAAGTGAACTGAATAAACCTCAGGCTGAAGGAAATGCAAATTCACGTCTGTACAATAGAAGGCGCCGCTCAAACAAACCTTTCAGGTGTTCTACTGTTCTGAAACGCAGAAGAATAGGATGAAGGAGAAGAAAGTTCGACACTTACTTCAGCAATAAAATCAAACAAACAAACAAAAAAGAAACATAAATGTAATTTCTGCTCATTCGTATTGTTGAATTGGATCATCATCAGCAAAGACATTGGTTAATAAAGTGAGATTAAATGCATAAAGCATATTTGTGTTAACATTTAATTATTGCAGGTTTGTGTAATATTCTGAGTTTGCATTTCACTTTTTATTCATTTTGAGGAATACTGATTGTGTTTTTGAGCAGGTGAGATGAGTAAATGCAATAACATCATGTTCACACACAACTCCTCTGCACTCTGACAGCTCTTCTGTCCCCATGTTGAGAGAAATCAGGGCAATACAAGGGGAAACATTGTAACTTGCAGATATTTCAGATATTTTTTAGTAAATTTAAAAGTAATTACACACTTACTTTACTAGTGTGGGATTACAAATGTAATGATCTGATGATCCTACATAACATCTAAGGGGAAGTACATTGTCCTTCAGAAATCAGTCTAATATGATGATTTGCTGCTCAAGAAACATTTCAGATTTTTCTCAGTGTTTGAAACAGTTGTGCTGCTTAATATTTTTCAGGATTCTTTAATGAATAGAAAGTTCAGAAGTACAGCATTTATTTGTACTAGAAATCTTTTGTAACACTATAAATATCTTTACTGTCACTATTAGTCCATTTAATGGAAGCTTGTTTCCGCCACAAAATAAAACATTTTAAAAGATAATTGACTTTATTTCTCAGAATTGCGAGATATAAAGTCAGAATTGCGTGAAATAAAGTCGGAATTGCGTGTTATAAAGTCAGAATTGCGAGATATAAAGTCAGAATTGCGATATATAAAGTCAGAATTGCGTGATATAAAGTTGCAATTGCGAGAAAAAAAGTCAGAATTCGGACTTTATAACACGCAATTGCGACTATTTCACACAATTCTGACTTTTTTTCTCGCAATTGCGACTTTATATCACGCAATTCTGACTTTATATATCGCAATTCTGACTTTATAACACGCAATTGCGACTTTATTTCACGCAATTCTGACTTTATAACACATAATTGCGAGTTTATATCTCACAATTCTGACATCTTTTCTCAGAATTGTGAGATATAAACTCACAATTGTGAGATATATAGTCCAATTCTAAGGAAAAAAAGACGGACTTTATTTATTTATTTATTTTTACCTCAGAATAGTTTATATCTCACAATTCTGACTTTATATCACACAATTGCGACTTTATATCATGCAATTGCGACTTTATTTCTCAGAATTGCGACTTTATTTCTCACAATTCTGACTTCATATCCCACAATTCTGAGAAAAAAAGTCACAATTCTGGCTTGATATATTGCAATTGTGAGAAAAAAAGTCAGAATTGTAAGATAAAAAGTCGCAATTATTATTATTTATTTATTATTCAGTGGCGGAAACAAGCTTCCATAATTTAATGCATCCTTGCTGAATAAAAGTTAATAAAAATAAAATAAAAAATCTTATTGACCCCAAAATTTTGAATGCTAGAGTACCATTTGATATGACTCCGCTTACTCCTAACATGGTGCATGTTTTAGGTGTCCATTTGATCGTTGCTCGTTCCTGCAGATGACAAAAAGAGGAAGATTCTGTGCTGTTCGGCTTCTTAAATGCTTGAATACCTTTGGTGTATTGCAGAGGTAGCGCATTGTTTCTCCAATATACTGTATCACAGTAACATTATATTTTCTGCAGTCGTCCCAGAACTGAGAGGAAGAAAATTTGCTCTTCAGGACAACAGTGATTCCTAAACACAAAACCAAACCAAACTATCAAAAGCAAAATTTCTAAAGACATCTAGTTACATTTGTCACAAAACATTAGACTGTTGTATTGTTTTTATCTTATCAATGATGAGGTGTCTGGATAACCAACAAAAAAAAATGATGATTTCATACCTCTTTCAATAGTACCTCCGAATCCAATGCCAAAGGCAGCACTGTGATACAAGGGAAGGCAGACGTACAACACATCATCAGACTTCACACCACAAATGGACTGGAAGAAGGAAATGGCCCACAGCCTCCGATGAGTGATCACTGCTGCCTTTGGAAGACCTGCAGGGGATACGCCTCATTAAATCCACACGCACTCATTTATTAATTACAGATTACTGACACTTTCATCCATTCCCCTCTGGGCAAAAGCATCTTCATTCAAAAACAGAGTAAGACCACTGAATCCAGTGTCACCTGTGGTGCCTGAGGTGTAGATGTACGCCATCGGGCTGGTGGAGCTAATGTTGGCCCTCAGGTCTGCAGGAACAGGCTCATCTGAGGCCTGCTTGATCTTGTCTGTAAGACTTTTCATTCCCTCAGAGGTCACATGGTCAGTAAGTATGTAGACCGAGATGCCCTGCTCTCTCAGCGCGGGAAGCACCTCCTCAACAGCATCCTGCAGTTCTACATGAGTGTTTATACAAGTATATATTCAGTTTGATTCATTTAGTCAGGTTACTCAACAATGAGTTTTTTTTTTTTTTTTTAATCTTTATGGGATACTTGTCAGGAAACAAAAATAGCACTGGATGTGACCCCAACCCTGGGGGGCGCTAAAGACTGATGAGTCTGTACAAACCTCAAGAGTTTCGTGTGAGGACAAAAAGTCCCAAGGTACGTCCCAATTTGTGCACTTATGCACTATGCTTTTGTAGCATAAACAGTGAGTAGTGTGTTCACAATGGAAAAAGTTTACGAAATACATAGATGATGCACTTAAAGGGGGGGTGAAATGCTAATTTTCACTCAATCTCCTGTTAATCTTGAGTACCTTTAGAGTAGTATTGCATCCTTCATATCTCCAAAAAGTCTTTAGTTTTATTATATTTATAAAAGAAAGATAGGCTGTACCGAGTCTTTCCGGAAAAAAACGAGCGGCTGGGGGCGGGCCGTGTGGGCGAAGCTAAAGCTGTGCTAACGCGCCGAGCTAACAACACACAGAGACATTTGTTCAACAGTTTTACTCACCGCCCGGTTCCAACGCACGACCGCGAACCTTTATCATTGTGACTGCTCGATCCTTAAGCATTAGACGATCTGCAAATCCGTCGATCTGGGCTTTGTTTATAAAACAATCATCGTCGAAATGCAGGGAACAAACAGTCTTTACACAACTCCCTTGATGCTCTGAAAAAACAAACTCCATCCACTGGTCCCTTAACGCTGGGTTCTTTAGGAATCTGTGCAGGGTTGTCTTGCCCTGGCAACCAAAAACCCACTTCTTTGGTGACATTGAATTCCCTAAAGCCGAGCATAGCGCTTTGATGGGCGTACTGCTTTCGCTCTCTTCTCTCTCTGGTCTACGGTTGCGCGCGCGCGCCCGCGTACTTCCGGAGAAGTGCCCTTAGAACCCGTATAAGGAAATTCCGCTACATCTGACGTCACACATGCCCATACTTGAAAAAAACTTTCCGAAACTTGTGACAAACCGGAAGGAGCATTTTTGAAACAGAAATACTCCTTCAAACGTACAATTTAATTTTTGAAACTTTGTCCATGTTTAGCATGGGAATCCAACTCTTTAACAGTGTAAAAAACTCAGTATGCATGAAATAGCATTTCACCCCCCCTTTAATTAACCAAAAAACAGCGTGGAATACTTCCCTACTATATAGTAGGCGAAAAACAGTATATGACAAAAATAGTAGGCCTATGTCAGAATTCACAGTACTCTTAAAAGAGTAGGCAAAAAGTACCTGTATGACCTACTACTTCTGGTGAGATTATGAGTGTGTATACGATGGACACTTTACTATCCCATGAGGCCACGGGAGAGGATTTGTGAATGGAGGTGAAGGGTCACTGTTGGTAGGTCACATGATAATGACAACATGGTTAATGTAGCACGTCCAGATTACAAAAATACGATATAAAACATTTTTTTTTTAATAAGTACTTATTCAAAATAAATACCCACACAAGAGAGTATGCAATTTCGGATGCAACCATGCATTCAAATATCGCAGCTTTCCTTATGCAGCGGAGGGGCTATCAGACTACAATGCTGAATTAAAAAAAAAAGAACCTTACAAAAATAATATACTACACGATTGAGTACATACATAGTGCATATTATAAGTGTTGCTGGACTGTATCTCCGCAGTGCTTGCCCAATCATATTTGAGAAGCTGAACTAAGTGTTGACCATAAGTTAAAAATGCATCTCAGTGTGCATCACATTAAGTGAGAAAATACAATAAATGTTTATTTGATTAACATTTTTTGGTTCACTAAATAATTTGACACACTTCCATTTGTGTTAGTAAGTCACCAACAGTTGACACAGACAGAAAAAGGACATCTCAGATAGCACACACTGTAGTTATTACAGGTAGTACATCAAGCATTGGTTTATCTGACTAATAAAAGTGTGAAGTGTACCTGCCCCAGCGATCAGCACACTGGCCCCACAGCAGGAGAAACAGTGCAGAAGTGATTTGGATCGGATGTTATGATTGAGAAGAGCAGCAGAACATCCGATCTTGGCCAAAGCCAAGCATATCCACATGAACATGGGCTCATTTCCCAACAGAAGCGCAACTGTGTCTCCTTCACGAAGATCTGCGTGTTTTAACAAACTCCTCGCGATTTTATTACTCTGTTTATCCGACTGCACATACGAGTATGTTTGATCCTGAAACCGAATGAACGCTTTGTGTGGGTTCTTCTGAACCGAATCCAAGAATCGATCCACTAAGGTATAGAAAGGTTTGGACTTGATGTATTTTGTCATACGATATCCAACCAATGCTACTCGACAGATGTACTTTGCATCTTTGACAAAGTAAGGATAACGGTATTTCAGTGCAAATAAAAGTAGGCCTAAAACAGCACTTACAAAAAACCAAAACATTGTATAGTGTGATTCGATTGTTTTCCGTAAGACCTACTTTCTTTAGTGCGCAGCAGCAGCACTTATTAGATATAAAGTTCAGTGTAGGCGGTGCTTTGTTTTGAGGGAATGAACCATAGACTGTAAAAAAATGAACACGTACTGGAGCAGATAGTTATGAAATGAAGCGAGTCGTATTCATAAACAGCAACAGCGTTTACGTGGTTCACGAGTCACGACTCCACGCGATGCGAAAAACGGCAACGCTCACATTAGCGAAGACCTCAACACTGTAAACGAATAAACAACACTGTTACCAAATTATTCCCCTTTTAAAATAATGAACAATTCTATAAACTTTATTCTTTTTCATTACAACTATTTATTTTCAAGAAATCTACCCTTTAAACACAAGCTAACTTGTCTCATGTTTTCCTCATGTCGTTCCAATCCTGCAAGACTATTTTACATTACATTATTTTAGGAATATTACAGCCTGTCAATATTTAACATGCTGGAAGAACAGAGTAAATAAATTATGACTTGATTGTCAATGTTCCCTTTAAAATGTCAGCCCTCTTTCCATGATCCTGTATAATATTATATAATAATTGATAACTGAAAAGTGGGTAATTGTCGAAATATTAGCATAACAATTCTCTGAGAAGCACATAGTTTCATAACATGCCAAAGAAAACTGTTACCATTATCTGAATCTATATATGAAATGTTTATTTAGTTTGAGATATCATGCAAATCATTAACACTTAAATGTTATTATGTTATGTTAAATGTTATATTATTTGCCAGATATTATATGATGTTTATATCAGTATATATTGTAGATAATTGTGAATAATTTAAAGATTAAATTTCTATAATGTGTCCTTGTTACAACCACATTTTTCCTCATTTTAAGAAATTAACTTTTCTATAAATGATATTGTCATAACTTTATTTTTCCAACAGGGCACCTTAATATAAAGTGCAAAAATGATTTGTTGAATTTACTAAAAAAATTTTATGGTAAGTGGTTCCACACAATTGATTTTAGCTACATTTAAGCAAATGCATTAAGTTGAACTTAATAAATGAACTAACATTTATTAAGTTCAGCTTAATGCATTTGTTTAAAATGTAGCTAAAATCAATTGTGTGGAACCACTTACCATAAAATTTTTTAGTAAATTCAACTATAATTTTTTTCAGTGCAAATAATTCTCACACACACACACACACACGCTTAAAATGAAATGAGTGTGAATAAAATATGACTGAATTGCCTGATTTCCCGTCAAAATGTAACCCTGTTTCCATGATAAAAAGGAGCTATTATATAAATATTAGCATTAAAATGATCCAAATCTTTTCACTGTAACCTGTCAACCCTGTTACTTTTATCTCAGTCATATATAATGTATTTAGAGATAATATTAATGAATACAATTCATTAACACTTAAATACATTATTTGCCTGCTATTTCATATGAGTTATAGAATAGTGTATACGTCAGAGTGTATATTTGATAATTGTCTAACATTTAAAATCTAACAAAAAATAATTACCTCAGCTAAGCAAAAAAAGTCTAACTAACCATTTCATAGAACGACCCAAATGACGTTTAACAATATGCGCTTTATTTCATCTTTGACCTCATTTTATCTGGCACTGGACTTTGATTGGAGGTACAGAACAAAACATCCGTAAGGATAAACTGCAGTCAGGTGTCAGGAATATAAAATCACTTATTAACTGTCACTGTGTGCCTTGTGTTTTATGATGGTTTGTTTAGTCAGTGTGAAAGAAGATAAGAACAAAAAGAATCAGTTTGATTAATGTAAAACTATGTTGTTTTATTAAGTTAAAAGATAAATTCATGCACTGACAGCACAACTGCTAAGACGAGTACAAAAGACATTTGGCTCAAACAAGTAAAAAAACACATTGCACAAGGTTAACTGAGACTGCAACTCTTTTAAATACAAAGAATATTTGCACAGGCACAAACAAATCGAAATGTCATTCCTGAAGCAGTGCCAACGGGCTGTCGAACCCACTGTCCTGCTGACGCACTTTCAACTCTGAAAATAAGCTCTTTGGACGCATTTTCAAATGGACACCATGTCCCTCAGATCCAGGGATCGGCTCTCTGTGTTTATTTGTTCTTCTGTCCACACACACGCTGGGTTTAGAGTAAGACGGAGGTTGAACAATCTCTTTGTATATCGTAACATCAGAGTCGCCGATGGAGCTTCCAAAGTCCAAACCACACAAGGACGGGCCGTTGAATGAGAAAGGCTTCCCAGGCTCAGGATAGGAGGACGTCAGGTGAATGTTGTTCATAAAGTTGGAGCCGTTACTGGTTAAACTCCAGTCACTCTGTCCATCATCCCGAACAGGCGCTTCTTCAATCAGGAATGATTGACCGGCTGATGGTTCTGCTCTGCCGGACTCAAAGCCCTCCATGAACATTTCCCTGCTCTGCTTTCTCAGTGTGATATTAGGCGTCCTGACATCGCTGTTAAAAACACTGTCATGAAAGTGTGTGTGTTTCTGAGTTACCTGACCAACCGTAAGAGGGTCTTTAGATCCACAGATCACTGCAGACTTCAGGGAATCTGGTTCAAAGCCTTTAGGTTTGAGACCTGTCTGTTTAGCCGTCGTGGATGCATAATTTGTGTCCGTTGGGCAGTAGATCTGATGGATCCGTTTGTCCTTACCATCCTTGTGGGCTTCAGCTCCGTGTATCTCAGCACCCAGCACTTTAGCAGGAGAGCCAATGTCTGTTTTGTCTGATCCACCTAAGCAAAAATACATTTTCACAGTATAAAAGTACGGTAAAAGTGCCATATCATGCTAATAATGAAGACTTGCGTAAGATTTTTTTACAAATCTTGAACGAACACTCGAGCTCAAAGCATACCTTGAGAGTTCTGTGTTCTTGAAAGCTTGCGTTTGGACACCGGGGTCTCGAGGACCTTGGCCATGGCGGCCAGTTTGCTGGCAGCATTTATGATTTTCTTCTCTGCTCTGGAGAAAGAAAAAGTGCAGAATGAAGAGCAGAGCAGAGTAAGAGTAAGAGAGAGGAGATCATCTGTGCGTCCCCATACCCCGTGGCCTGGCCTCCGTCGTCCAGCAGCTCCTGCAGGCAGGTGAGGTAGTACCTGCGCATCCGTCGGGCCGTGTCCTGCCTCTCCCTCAGGACCTCAGTCCTGATCAGCTCTGCCGCCCGCTCTTTACTCTCCTGCAGGTAACGCAGCATGTCGCCTACAAACGTATGAAATAAAACCCGAGTTGAGGGAGCTACTTTATTAACTGTTAGCTTCAGTTTCAAAGTAGTTAAACTGCAGACAAGCCCTTTTAGTAGTTAGCTACTCTACAAGTCTGGTAGGGTGTAGGTAACTACATTCAAACTACTCAAGCGTGTAAAAATAACTTTATAAAATAAATAATTGATCTAAACTGTAAAATCTAGACCATTTTAAAAATAATTTAGTTGTGTTGCTACAGTACTTTAAAATGTGGTAATTCCCCAACACTGGTCTTATTGAAGAACATGTTTTTTAAATGAGGAATAAAATGCGATTAGTTCTGTAAAACATCAGTATAGAGGCCTTGCACTCACCTCTGATTTTCTCCACTGCTTTCATGTATTGCTCCTTCATTTCCTCAAGTCCTGCTTGAAGATTCTGCTGGCTGACTGAACCGCTGCAACATTGATGAAGACTGTTAGTGTCTAAGACCCGCTGCTCTTATGAAAGAAAACAAACTTGAAGTGTTTACAAACCTTGAATGTGCTTCTGCAGTTGAGGATTGTTTCAGTTCCTCAAGGGCTTTGAGATGAGCCTGCTGCTCCTTCTGCAGGGCTGCCTCGTGCTCATCTGATTTGACATGAAAAACAACGATAAAAAAAAAGAAGTCTTCTCCCACATGCCAATTGCTTCTTATGAGGGTCCATTTGTGCCAATCAGTAATAATGTTACGTCCCTGTGGGTGTGCCTGAATATTTTCCTCCTTCGCTCCCTGTCATTCTATTAGACTCACCCCTATTGACTGCTATTGGCCTGAGCAGCTGTCAATCATCATTAACCTGTGTGACATCACTGCTGAATGAACGCCAGAAAGAACGCATGCTAGTCGTCTTTGACTCTAAACGAGCAACAGCGAAAGCAAACGAGGTGAATTTAACATTTGCTAGTGCTTGTTATTATTGTGACAGTATTTGCTTGTACCGTTTTGTCTTGTCATCTTGCACCTCATCCAAACTTTGTTACTTTTGTAGTCATTCTGATGGTGATTGTTTCTCCATATACCGGAGAAAGTGAACAAGTAAGACGTCACATGACATACACTGTCTAACACTGAGTTTTTGATGTATTAGACACATTAGGTTAGAAGTTAGTCTTGGGTTTTCTTTTCTTTTCTCTCCTCTGGCGTCGCTCACGTCCCTTTTCCCTTGGGTTTATTTTTGTATTGATTTGTTTTTGTAAATGTTGTTTTGTCTTTGTGCATTTATCTATCATTATTATTTCTCATCTCTTGTATACTTTTCACTTGTGTATAAAAAATCTATTCTTTTGGCATTATTTATGCTTGTGTGTCTCTTGCCATCCCCACATACCATTACAATTATCACAAACTAAATGTTACCCCTTCCAACCCTAGACAAAATCAGGGTTTCAAATACATCTGGTAATCAAATAAATTAGCTGAGAAATTAAAAAAATTTTTTAGAAAAAAACCCTCTAAACATAAAGATGAACTGTATACATTTTTTGTCCCTTTTCCACTTGCTGATGATACAGACAGTAGAGAGAAAACAGGAAATGATGAGGAGAAAAGACCAGTATCATTTTCTTTAACTAAAAATCATTTGTTTAACTGAAATAAAATAAAACAAATATTAGACGACAAATTAAACTTAACTTAAACTTAAGTGGCATACTGCGCGTATCAGTTTCTCCCATTCATAAATAACAGGAGTAAACCGTCTCTGTAAATCTAGTCTTTGGCTAGACTAACTGGGACTAGTCACAGCACTTACATATTGTTGCCCTTTAGTTGGTTTGACTGCTTCTATTATTATCCTCATTTGTAAGTCGCTTTGGATAAAAGCGTCTGCCAAGTGATTAAATGTAAATGACGGCAAAAAGACATTTCGCAAACCATTTTTAAGACTTTTTTCCCTCAAGAATGTAATTGGGACACACATCACGGTTCCCACACATTTAAACAATACGTTTTTCTTTGAATTGTTTTACTTTTCACTTTTTCCATGACTGTAGGAACTTATTTTTCACAATTATTTTACATTATATTATAATTTATAACGAATAATACTTGATTAATTGACTGGTATCTGAAAATGTGTCCCCATAGTGTCTAACATTGAGGATCTCACACCTTTCATCTTCTGCAGGGTGCTTTTGTGCTCGCGAACGCTCTTCTGGAGCTGGCGGCAGGCCTTTTCTAGATGTCTCTGGAGCTCTTGATTCTTCTTCTGGAGTTTGGCCAGAGGCTCAGTGCATTCCCCCTGCTTCCTCTGGGCCGTTAGACCTGCTGCAGGGAGAGGAACCAGTGAGGAGGGAAGAGGTACTGATTCCAGCAGTGTGTGTGTGTGAGGTGTGTGTGCTGAGGGCCTTACCGATCTCTGCCTCGTGACGCTCCCGGGTTTCCTTCAGCACACGTCTCAGCTTGTCTTCGCTGCTCTGAGGTGTGAGAGACATTAAATATTTCATGTGTTTCTCTGGGTGGAGACCGATGATCTAGAGACTGCATAAATATGATTACTGTGTAAGTATAATAAAGAACAGAGATCTCTGTGGGTGTGGCCGTGTTCATTACAGTGACACAGCATTTCAAATAGTGTAATGAGATATACACACCTTCTTCCACTCCTGCTTGGCTTGGTTGACGGCTTGAGTGAGCGATTCTCTGCAGATCTCCCAGACTCTGGAGCGAACGGTTCCTGGCACACTGCTGAGCTTGTGTTCATCCGGACTGCCTCTCCTCTTCACTCCCTCCTCCAGATCCTCGAGCACCTCCTCCAGCACCCGCTGCCTCTCCTCCTGCAGTCTGCAAAACAACAGTCCTTTAAAACACAGCCTATATTCAGAAGCTCATATGTTCAGAAGGTTTGTGTTCAGGAGTCAAAAGGTTTGATCCCTTTTATGCTCCAATATTGTGCTTCTATTGATTACAATTATTTTATAAAAAAGCAGTAACAGTGTGTATTTGTTTTTACATTGGTTTACATCACTATAATTTAATTACTTTAGAATTAAAAATGTATTTATATAGATCTACAAAATATGTAAATTAAAATACTAAATATTTCTGTTCAATTGAATTACAAATGTTATTTTCATATCATTGAACAGCAATATTTAATAAATAAAAAAATAAAAAAAAATAAAAATAAAAAAAAATATATATATATATATATATATAGAGAGAGAGAGAGAGAGAGAGAGAGAGAGAGAGAGAATTTGATTATTAAAATATGACATCAAATATTTAATCTTTATTATATTATTTATATGCTTTTTATTGTTAATTAAAACTGAATAAATATTAAATGAAAAACTCAACAAAAAAAAATTGTTTAGGAATGTTGAAATAAGTTAAGTATGTAAGTACTTCAACTGAAACAGACATAACAATAAATTAAATGGACAAAAAATACATAAACAGAAGCTAAATTAAACTAAATAGAAATCTAAAAAATAAACTAACAAAAATGGCAAACAAAAAACTACAATTTTTACAATCAAATTTGAATGAAACCTGAAAATATGAATACTACCAATAAATACCAATACATACCATACCAACAGTACATAAATACACTGAAATACACACACATACATATGTATTTATTAGCAATCCCTCGTAATTATGAAGATTATTATGAACCTGATCTCGTGTTGAGCGCTCCACTCCTGCTCCTTCTCCCTGAGGGTTTTCTGTAGCTCTGCGTCAGTTTGCTCCAGGTTCTGCTCTCTCTGGAGCTGCGCCCTGAGGCGGGACATCTCCTCCTGCTTGTCCTCCATCCACACGTCTCGGGCCGCAGCCAGCTCTGCTTTGATGAGGGCAGCCTGGTCCTGGCATGAGCGCTCCAGTCGGGTGCAGAGGGTAAGCACTTCCTCCTGGAGCTCCCGGTTTCTCCTGTTACACTGCTCCAGCTCGGTGCACCTGGTGCGGACCGTGTCCTGCCACCTTTCCTCCACTGCCTTGACGGCTGAAGACACCTGGGGTTAGGAGGAGAGTGTTGAGCAACTAAATTAAATATGAAGAAATCATTTTAGAATGGCCAGTGCAATAAATACCTGTTCCTGGACATGCTGCTGTTGTAGTCGCTCCCATTCATCCTTCTCTGTCTGCAAGCTGCTTTTGTATTCTGGGAGGGAGGTCAAGTCCTGGAGCCATCGAGAACGAGCCCTTGATATCGCACCTTCAACCTAAGAAATGGCAGAAATGTATTTTAATAATCTGTAGGCATGGGTCATGATGAACTAGTCCATTTTTAAAAATATAATATATGTAAATGTAAGGCTGGGTGATAAAACGATAATGATAATTATCACAATATAATTTCCCTCGATAAAATGATAAAGGTTTGATAATGTTTATGCGCCAAAAGGCATACAAATACCATAGAAACCATATAGTTACATATGACCATGATATTGAGGTGCTCTATGCCTGGTTTGACCTGTGGTTATCATGATCGAAATGTGCAATACTACGGAAGACCAATGATTAATTCTAATAAAACTCAAACAGTTACAATATTTAAATGTTACCCTATAAAAATGAGATTGTTTCAACTTGTTGAAACAGATGTTACTGTTTTTGTTAATGAACATAAATCATCCCAACTCAAGTTACTGCTACTGTCAACTCAAGCTACAATCAAATGTGCATTTCTAAGAGACAAAACGTGTAATATTATTAATATTGCAGCCTGCACTGCAAACTGTGCCGAAGATACACATTCAAAGTCGGGCAACACAAACCTGTGTCAAGACTTGAAACAATATCACCCGTTAGAACATGCAGAATCTAAGAAATAAATTTTTCTATTAAGATATTTATTTTATTAAGGAAAAAAGACTGAAAAAGTGTAAAGAATTAAGAAAATATTTTGAATAATCTACCGCAGATTCGTAAAATGTTCAATAAAGAGTAGTTTAAAACAACAATTACGGTCTGGTTTCTACAACTTTCACTTAGGAGGAAAAATCTGCCTTTAAACTTGAATGAAATAAAGATTTGACATTTATCTTGATAATTATCGATATAGACTGATTTGAAAAAAAAATTTGTGATAATTTTTTTGGCCATATCGCCCAGCCCTATGTAAATGGTAGTATATAATGTTAAGAGCTGTAAACCCGTCACACCTGGAGCGCTATGTCATCAGTGTGCTTCTGCTGCAGCTCTCTCTCAGCGTGTCGCACTGCTTCCTCCACGGCTCTGGCCTGGGCGGTCGAGGCCTCCAGCTGCAGGCTCTCTCTCTGAGCTCTGAGCCGGACCTCCAGGTCCTCCGCTGAAATCAGCTGCCCCGCCGACTCAGACGAGCCGGTCTGACACGCTCCCTCACGGGTGTCTGACAGCCTGGCCTTCCGGACCTCTTCCTCAGCGTCCTGTAACCTCTGAGCCCAGGACTTCTCCAACTAACACAAAGACAGACAGACAAAAAACAAACAGACAAAGAGACAGATGAAACACATACAGCCAGATGAAATAAAAGACAAAAGAAACAAAGCAAACACGTAAATATAAGAGCATTTGACCTCCATCTGAATGGCACAACAGTGGTATTTAGTAAGATCATGCTGGCTTGGCACAGAGCAGAAAGAACAGTGATGTAAACAGCCCATCATCACTAACCGTGTCCTGCTCCTGCTGCCAGCTCTTCCTGGCCGCTTCCAGCTGCTCTCTGACCTGCAGCTCAATCTCAGCCTGTGTGTGTGTCCTCCACTGGGCTGTGAGCCGAGACACGTCCTCCCGATGCTGACACTCCAGGTCAGACCTCAGTGTCTCCAGAGCGCCCTCACTCTCCTCTCGCCTCTTTAACTACAACACCAACAAACATGATCAAATATCAACGTCTCACACACACACACACACTTTTGACTCTTAGAAGAGAGTCAGGTCTACCCAGTTAGACAGAAATGGACAATCTAAAAAAAAAAAATAATAATAAAAAGAAAATAGTAAATTAATTATATAAATCAAATAAATAAATCAAATCACACAATATATATATATATATAATTATTTAAATAAACAATTAAAATGCGATTAAATAAACAAATAGAAATGAAATTATTTTATAAATTAATAACAAATTACTCAATAAATAGACAAACAAATGTAAATTAAACAAATGAATACATTTAACTTAAAAATTAATTAAAAATGAGTTAAATTAAATTACTCAACAAAAGTAAAAAAAAAAAAAAATTAATTAAACTTATATAAATAAATAACATAATATAAATAAATAACTAAAATCAATATTCATCATCTAGTGCTTGCCTCAATTTCTTTCAGTCTCTTCTCTTCTTCAAGCTTGTTTTGGAGATTTTCCTCCAGCTTGTCCTTCTCTTTGCAAACAGAAATGTAGCATTCCTGCACAGCTAACACCTCCTGACTGAGATCAGCCAGCTTTGACCTGTGGAAAGTCAGCAGATGTGCTTTATAAAGGCTGTATTGTAATCCATCATGAAGTAATAGACTGGTTGTATGTTAAAGGTGAAGTACTGGAGCTGTTGTGTGTGCTGCAGATGCTGGCTGGCGAGTTGCTCTATGTGAGCCGTGTGCTCTTGCGTGAGCTCCTCACGGACACGATGCACCACATCATCCCTGTACTGCTGCTGAGTCCGCTCATATCTGCACACACACAGCATTTCAGATATGAAGATCCACAGACGGTGCGCTAGCGTCAAATTAACTCTCACTCAGAATGAATGACTCTGTGACCTCTCTTCTGCTTCCTGTTTCTCCTGGTCCAGCTCCTGGATCATCTCTCTCATCTTGGTGCAGAGCTCAGAGTTGGCGGCCTTCACCTTCTCCTCACTCTGCTTCAGATCCTGATTCCTCTTCTCCAGAGCCTAAAGTTCACAATAGAGACGGGTCAGGATGGTCCAACAACTAGCTAATTAAACAATGACTTCTTTTAGAACAATTAGATCAAGACTAGTGTTATTGTAGTATTATTTATAAACTAGTATCGTCCTTATTAATATTTAGAATTAGATTTTATTTTAAGTTTTAGTCATTTTGCTGTGCTTTCGTCTTGTAAATTTCAGTTTTAATAATGTCAGTACTTCAACAAACTCCAAGGCAACATTTCTAATTTTTATTTTTTTAAGTTTATTTTGGCTTTATTTCAATTAACAAAAATTATTTTAATAGTTTTATTGAATGAAAACAACACTTTTTACCCCATCATTTCATGTCTATCAATACAAAAGGCCAAAATATATTTATTCATTTATATTATCACCATTCTAATTTGTTGCTGAACTGAATATTTATATTTTCAATTAATTTGTTTCGTGATTTCTTTTTCTTTATATCAAGGTGAAAGTTTTTGATTATTTTAAACATTTTATCTACAAGTTTAGAGATTTATTCCTACATTTCTTTTTTCTTCATTTATTTGATAATAAATATTTTTTTATTTATATTTAATACATATGTTTTCAAAAAATATTTCTATTTAACTTCAATTTATTTGATCTAAATGTTTAGATATGTTTCTCTCTAAACATTTTTTACTACATACATTTCTACAAAACATTACATTTATTTTTATTTCAGTTTCAATAGTTTCTCATACTTAAACTTGAACCAAGGCAACATTTCTAATTTTCTAGTTTAAGTTAAAAATGTTCATCTATAGTATGTTCTATCTATATTATATTCAGTAAATTATTTCAGTTATCAAAAATGATTTGAAAGATTTAAGTGAACAATAACACTGATCCAGACAGAAAAGTCCTCTAGCTTTGTGAAGACCCAACGGGACCCGCGGGCGTTCTGACCTCCACTCTCTCCTGCAGGACCCTCCGCTCCTCCTGCAGTCTGACGAGGTCTGTGTGAGGGGTGTCCAGCTGTTTCTCCAAGCTGCTCTCCCTCACCTGTAATAAACGCAGAGCGTGTGAGTCGAGCATCCAGCACAGCAGATTGCGCACACAGGTTGATCAGCTGTAGGTCAGACCTCAGAGTCTCGTGCGGTCCTCTCGGCCTGCTGTATCTGCGTCTGCATCTGCTCAGCTCTGCTCTGGGAGCGTCGCAGCTCCTCCTGCAGCTCAGAGATCTTCAGGCGCTTGGTCTTCAGGTGAACGAGGCAGCGCTGCAACTCGCTCCTCAGCTCTCGCACCACGTCCTCCTTCAGCAGGTCGGAGTCTCCTGCTTCTGCAATCTGAGGTGTGCTGGAAAACAAAGCGTGCAACAAAGTCATGGTTAAGAGATTTTACAATATACAATGCAGCAATGCAGTTTGGATCATTATTGTACAATATAACGTTACCTGTGGATGCGTCCATTTCTCCACTTGGACTTCTTGATCCCCAGGTCCATGTAGGACTCAGACAGATGGTTCTCCCAGTCTCTATTAGACTCTAATGAAAGGGCTCCATGTTTAATGGCAGACTCATAGAGATTTATCTGCTCCTTCAGTTCAGTCAACTCTTCCTGTTAGGAGAAGAAACACACAGGCTCTGGTTGTAGCCGTATTAAGGACAGCTTCAGTTTCCCATGAGTTGAAATCCTGTCGCACAGCAGTGCATTGACTGACCTGCAGGGTTTTGTTGATGTCTTCACTGATGGTGCGAGAAGACTGGGTCTGCTGAAGCTTCATCTGTAACTGGCTCATCTCCTGTACAGAGCCTGCAGAGAACAGAAGATGCTTTGGGAAAATGGTCACCGGCACATGGGAGACCAAACTTCTTTAAGAGGACACTGAAAACATGATTTTCCTTTATTTAAAACAAAAGAGTTTCCACTTTAAGAAACCTTTCCCCAACTTTTCTGGGGGGGAAATAAAAATGGTACAAAAGTAAAGAATATGGACTCTTTGAAAATAAGAATTAATAATAAATAAATAAACAAAAGAATTTAGATAAAGAAATGAACTTTATTTTTTATTATAATACTTATTTTTAAATATAATAATTGCAATTAAATGTTATACTTGACTAATTAAACAACAACAACAACAACGCAAATATAATAAAATATTTCAAATAATTAATATTTAAAAAAAATATAGGGAACATAAGTAAAACATTTTATGAAATTGAAGTGAAGATAAAAAAGATGATAAAAAAATAAAAAATATTGAGATAAAACTAAAGAAATTAATTGTTTCTTTTTTATTATAATACTTATTTTTAAATATAATAATTGCAATAAAATATCCTTGACTAATTAAATAACAACATCACAAATATAATAAAATATTTAAAATAATTAATATAAAAAATATATAGGGAACATAAAAAAAATAGATAAAAAAGATGCTAAAAATGTATATTTACATTATAATACTATATTATTTTAAAATATAAAATATAATAATTGTAATAAAACACTTATTTTTTATTATTAAACAACAATAGTGATAACAACAATGATGATGATTTAATAAAACATTGTTTCAAATAATAATTTAAGGGTAGAAAGTTAAAAAATGTATTAAATTAATATTGTTGTTTAATTACAATACTTATTTTAAATATAATAATTGTATTAAATAATAATATAAAATATTATTAAAAATATGTATATTTTTAAAGAGAACGTAAGAGAAAAAATATATATCAAAGTAAAGGGGAAAAAAACTTCAGTTTTTTATTATTAATAAATAATAATAATAATTATTATTATGTAGGATTATTTAATAATTGTAATAATAATGCATATGTAATAATAATAATAATAATAATAATAAATAGGATTTTATATAATCATAAGACAATTTGAAGAAACCCATCCACCTTCTGGTAAGTTAAATGAAAGTGAAGGTTCCCGGATTCTTAATCGTTGCTCAAATATGTATTTAAGCTGTAAGGCTTAAACTGTTTTAACTGCAAGAGAAAAAGATTCCTGGCCCATTTGATTACCCATGAGGCTCCAGCAATCACAACAGTAAACATAAACAGAAGCACGCGGGATGCCACATACCAGTGTGGAGTAGTTTGGCACACTGCTGCTGGCTCTCCTCCAGGCGCTGTGTGAGGGTGTTGATCACAGAGGCTCGGTCCACCTGATCCTCTTCCCTCTGACGCTCCAGCTGCCGGACCTGATCCAGCAAACGCTGGCCTACCTCAGCCTGAGAAACACACAGTGTGAGAAACACAGGCCCGCACTGCCCTCTGGTGAACACCGCCTGTATCAGTGTACTCATATCTACAGATCTCTGACCTGCTCATTCAGACTCTGTGATTGGGCGTCTAGTTTCTGCTGAAGAGTGAGCAGTCTGGCTTCACACTGCTCCCGGATGGCGGCGGTGTCCCTGTCGTGCTGCTCACGTGTTCGCGTGAGAGTGTCCGAGCGACACAGCTCCATCATCTGCTGCTTCATGCTGTCCATCGCAGCCTCGGCCACACGCTGCTGCTTCACGCTCTGTGTACGCACACGTTTCCTCTTACAAGGGTTCTCACACACTATTTTAACAAGCCCTAAATGCATGATTTTACTTTGACTTGCTCATGCTGTGCATGAGGAAAGCGTGAGCTCGTACCTCTTGCTCTCTGTCTGTGAGAGACTGAATCTGTTTCTCCAGAGATCTGATTCTCCCCTGCAGCTGAGCTTCTCTCTCTTTCGCCTCCTCTACCAGAGCGCTGGACTCCTTCAGTGATACCATCAGTCCGTCCTTCTCATCTTGAGGAAAACAAACAGTATTAAAACCAATGAGACCCAAACTGTTTACAGCTGGTATTAAGATGCGTTTTGTATCCAAAGATTTTAATTAAAAAGTATGTATTGTAATAACATTGTAACATGCAAAACTTTTAAATGTTTTCACATTCACTCATTAATGAGAAATTAATCATCAGATAAATAATTTATTGAAAAAAAGAAATTTAAGTTATGACTGTAAGCTTACGTTTCACTGGCTCAAAAATAGTATACATTTTTATAAGGGCTAATACCTTTTTGAAGCTCATTTCAGAGCTGAATTTAACAGTGTTAATCTTATAAATCTGACCTTTGACGATGGCGAACTGGTGCTCCAGATATCTCATCCTCCTCCTGCAGTCCTCTAGTTTCTGCTCCAGCTCCTCGATCTGTCTGGATTGAGCTCGATTTAAAATCTGAAGCTGCGACAGCTGCTGGCCTTCTGAGGTATCTGAACAACATTCATACAACACACTTCAGTATCCTAAAATACTGCTAACATTGTCTTTACAAATATCTGTTTTCAATCAATTTTAGATTATATTCATTATACCACAGTTTAAAAGTTTGGGGTCAGCAAGGATTTTTTTTTTTTAAAGAAATTAATCCTTTAATTCATCAACAGTGAAAGTAAAGACTTTTACATTGTTACAAAAGATTTCTATTTCAAATAAATGCTGTTATTTTCTCTTAATCAAAGACTCCTGAAAAAATAAATCTATAACGGTTTGCACAATAATACTAAGTATCAAAAATTGTTTTCAACATTGATAAGAAATGCATCTTGAGCAGCAAATCTGTGACACTGAAGACTGAAGAGTAATGATGCTGAAAATACAGCTTTGATCACAGGAATAAATTACACTTTAAAATACATTAAAACAGAAAACAGTTATTTTAAATTGTAATAATATTTTACAATATTGTTGTTTTTAGTCCAAATAAATGAAGCCTTGGTGAGCAGAAGAGACTTCTTTCAGAAACCTTAACTCTTACTGACCCCAAACTGTTGAACAGTAGTGTATAACGGTCTCTCACTCTGTGCTGAGTGCAGGAAGTCCCTCTGAAGCTGGTCAAAGTGGCCATTCTGACTGCTCACTTGAGGATTGAACATCTTCGGCTGATTTGGAGGTTGATGTGGGTGGTAACTGGCCTTGTAGTGGCCAGTGGGTTTGTTCCCAGCTCCTCCATTATCAAAAACCTTCAACAAATGTGCAAAATTATAAATTGGCCAAACAATTTTTAATAACTGAAGTAAAGGTCGGCTGCAGACATTCACCTGGAAGCGGTTTCTGATGTCGTTCTGCTCTCCATGGCCCTGGGCCTCGTCTCCCTGGTAAACTGCCCCGTGATGAAGAGCGTTATGAGTGTACGCGTCCTGCTCCGGCCCGTCCCCAGTGGAGAAGTCGGTGACGTGGGACTCGTCCGTGCCTGCGGTTGAGTGTGCATACTCTCCTCTCTGGTACTGGTACTGTCCGTCCTGCGGGTCCCAGCCGGCGGGTAAATGTTCTGTCCCGGTCTGGAGGTGATGAGGGTGACTGTTGGTCTGAGACGTGTGACTCCTATAACTGTAGTCCTCATGATAAGAGCCTTGATCGTGCTCTTCATAATGCTGCAACACATGCAAGAAAAACAAACTTGTTATAGGATATTAAATGCACCAGCCGTACTTTAGTTTTACATGACTGTTTTCCTCCTTTCAATGACCCTCAGAATGAAACGGATAAACTCACTTCCTCATGGGAAGGTCTTGGATGCTCCCATTGTGGCACATTCCAGGCTTGCTGCGGTCTGAAAGACAAACATATACATTTATGAACAGTATGTTTTATTTAACAGGTATTTGAGTTAAGTGTTGCATAAGGGTGTTTTGATCACATGTCGGCCGATAACTAAAGCAGATAGTAATAGTAAATAACACACGATAGTAGAAAAAAAAGATAGTAAATAACACATGCATAATTTCTGCAATTAAATTTATATTACACAATATTTTACTAAAATGTAAAAATATTTTGAAATCGATAATTTATCTATAAAATAAACAGATTTATACTTCAGATGGCAACTTCTTGATTCTATAATCCTATTAGTTTCATAGATAAATAAATGAAAAACAAGAATAAATACAGCAAACATTTGAACCAGCCGTGCACTCAGTAAGTCACGCACCGTCAGTGTTGGGTGTAATGCATTACTAAGTAATCTAACTAGTCATTTAATTACTTTTCCCTTGAAAAACTAAACTAAGGGTTTACTCTTAACTTTTCTGTAATTAATTACAGTTACTTCTCATGTAATTGCATTAAATACTGTAGAATCTATAGAACAATTCTATATAAAACAATAGTGGATTTAACATCAAAATTTGACGTGTAATGTTAACATGTATGCTTTAATGTAACCTTCTCCCTTGAAATACTCTGGTCAGTTCAAGAATGATTTATGCAATTTTATATTATTTATTTGAAAGAATTAAAAGAGCAGTTTCATGTCTACACTGTAAAAAAATTCTAACCCTCCCAAATCAAATTTCAAGTGACCGATAACATCTAAATGTTTCAATTGGCCCAAGTGAAATTCTGTAAATTTAATTTTATAATTTACAGAATTTCACTTGGGCCAATTGAAAAATTTAGATGTTATCGGTCACTTGAAATTTTTGATTTGGGAGGGTTAGAAATTTTTTACAGTGTATCCTTGGTAGAGGTTGATATAGGATTTAGTAAGTAAAAAAGTAATCAGTAATGCAGTTTATATTCAGGCTGCGCACAATTCCTAACAATTTGAACTGCAAGTTTATGAGGTTTGAGTCAGTAAATGTTTATTAGATATTATAATGTTAATTATATTGAAATGGTGTTTTCTGAATGCAGACAATTATTAGAACAGTAAACTAATGAAGATGGAGAATGGGAGCTCTTGTGTGTCTTGTGCGCTCAGCCGCTGGGACAAAATAAAAGTCCTGCTTCCAACACTTATCGGCCATTCAGAAAAATGTATTGGCTGATACAGAGAACTTGAAAAATAATAATAATATACCTTGGCGATATATCAGTAAAGCACTAGTTTTGGTGTGTACCTGTTGTTGTCTTCTGGGTGACTGCAGGTGGAGCGGTGGAGCTCAGGTGAGGAGCAGTCACCACTGTCATCCAGCATATCATCAGGGAGATCAGTCAGGAGCTTGTGGAGCTGAAACAAGAAACCCATCATTCAGAACTGTAGCCATGAGGCTTTTTCACCTCTGCCAGACTGTTAAGGCGCAAGGTCTTCTCGGGTCCACTTGGATGCGGAAACCCAAGGTCAGACTGGAGATAATAGTATCACATGACTGCTATTAGTAGCTTTAGATCTTGGCTAATTTTAACTAAATGTGCTTTTACCGAATCGACTTGAGGAGACCCGAATTCTTTTAAAATATGACAACTTTGCTTTATTGCTTTATTTGCTTTATTCAAATACATATCAATAATTCTATGACAATGTTGTAATCGGTGTTTGGTCCAGGTAATCTGCGCTCTGCAGTGCCCGAGCCATTCGAGAGGAGCAGTGTTGGGACTAGCTATTTAATATCAATTTAAATGGAAATTTCCTTGTCATCTGAAGTAAAACAAAGCTAAATACAGTTGATTCCAAACTAATCAACTAAATTAAATTAAATAAATTAAACTATAACTGTATATTTTTATGTTTTTCCTCAAACAAAATGTGTGAAAGTCAGAAAAAAAGACATTCTGTGCTATTCACACATATCAAATCTTTGTGAGTTTGACCATGACAACTTTCTTTGCTTGGTATTTAAATCAGCGGACATCAATACAACACTGAGTTTTAAGGGAAACACTGAAACTATGAGAAACGAAACAAGCATGTGCAAGCAACCGATCAGCGCAGGGCCCGTAGCAACCGTTTACAAAAACACACCCGCCCGGTTACAGACACGCTGAACTCTCACACCATCACCAACACATGGCCCTGAGGCCTCTTAAAGGAGCCTAGCACACTTAACTTTCAGCAACTCACGATAAAACAGATCAGAGGACAGACAGTCAAACTCACCCTCCATAACTCCTGCTGGATGACTCGCACATCCTGAAACGTTCCCTCGGAAATGAAACTTTCCCGCATTTACACTCCTACGACAGCTACTGCAGGAGCTCTTGGACTCAGTGACATACTGAAGGAGTATTGTGTGCAATGCTGGATATCAGCAGTGTGAGTCATATGAGAAAAGAAAGCAGAAAGCAGAGGAACTAAGCAATCCTCGTTTGTCCAGGCGGAGGTCGGCCCATTGTGGGGGTCAGAATATACGCTTCAGTTAACTGGAGCAGAAACATTCCTCTTCTGATGTTCAACAAAGACAAACAGCCGGTGAAAATGACAGTGCATGTGATGCACATCAAAATCCATGGTTCCATTCGCCTCATACTATTACTTTCCGATCCTAATCCATATGAAAAGTGGCTACAATTTCTCCCTCCATTCAGTGCGAATGTTTACCCCTCTCATTATCTCTCAGTTAAGAGCTCTGAGTATGTAGGGCAGTGGAAACACAGCAAACACACCTGACCTGACTGCATTGCACTTGCACCAATGGCAGCCAATGTTCATTCATGGAGCTGATAGCTGTGAGGTGAGTCAGAACACACACGTTTCTGATTGGAGAAGATCTGCCCTTTAAAAACAAACACGGTTACTGCATGTGACCGAAAACAGAGGAATCTTTAACTACTAATATGAATAACCACAAGGGAGTCTTATTCAACAAATGTGGGCTGGGTGACTACAGTAAAGGTCAGCTGGAAGGCCCTATTTTTTTGCTAACGCTGAAACAAAAATCACAAGAAAACACTACATCTAACTCTTTCCCATTTCTTACAGCACATATTAATGGTTACAGAGCATGCAGGCCATGTCACATGATTTTACAGACAGAAGGACTTGATTAGCATTACAGTACCCAATATTGAAGACACACAAATGATCAAATATCTGTAAGCTTTGAGGTCTTTCTAAAAGCTGTCAAAATAACTTAGTAGATATAAAAATTAAAAATGTGTTTGCTTTCCAAAAACGCATGTATATGTATATGTATGTATATATAGATTTGCTGCTTGCTATTGTTACATGGTATTTTTAGGGTGGAGACAGTCTCATAATAGACATAAATCTTATTTGACATAGGCTATGTGCCTGAACACAATATGATGTTATGAATACATTTGTTTATACATACATACATATACAGTACAGGCCAAAAGTTTGGAAACATTACTATTTTTAATGTTTTTGAAAGAAGTTTCTTCTGCTCAACAAGCCTGCATTTATTTGATCAAAAATACAGAAAAAAAAATGTAATATTGTGATATATTATTACAATTTAAAATAATTGGTTTTCAATTTATTATACTTTAAATTATCATTTATTTCTGTGATGCAAAGCTGAATTTTCAGGATCATTACTCCAGTCTTCAGTGTCACATGTGACATCCAGTCAATCACATGATCCTTTAGAAATCATTCTAATGTTCTGATTTATTATGAGTGTTGGAAACAGTTCTGCTGCCTAATATGTTTGATGAATAAAAGGTTAAAAAGAACTGCATTTATTCAAAATAAAAAAATATTTTCTAATAATATAAATCTTCTTTACTATCACTTTTTATCAATTTAACACATCCTTGCTGAATAAAAGTATTGATTTATTTCAAAAAAAGAAAGAAAAAAAATTACTGACCCCAAATTACTGACCAGTAGTGTATATTGTTGTTACAAAAGATTTCTATTTTTTAAAAAATTGCTTTTTTTTTTTTTTTTTTTTTTTAATACTTTTTATTCATCAAAGTATCCTAAAAAAGTATCACAGGTTATGAAAAAATATTAAGCAGCAGAACTGTTTCCAACTTTGATAATGAATCATCATATTAGAATGATTTCTAAAGGATCATGTGATAGACTGGAGTAATGATCCTGAAAATTCAGCTTTGCATCACAGAAATAAATTATAATTTAAAGTATAATAAATTGAAATCCAATTATTTTAAATTGTAATAATATATCACAATATTACATTTTTTTCTGAATTTTTGATCAAATAAATGCAGGCTTGATGAGCAGAAGAAACTTCTTTCAAAAACATTAAAAATAGTAATGTTTCCAAACTTTTGGCCTGTACTGTATATGTACAACTGTTCAAAAGTTGAGTCAGTAAGATTCTCTTCTGCTCACCAAGGCTGCATTTATTTGATTACAAATACACTAAACAATAATATTGTGAAATATAATTACAATTTAAAATAACTGTTTTCTATTGTAATATATTTAAAAATGAAATTTATTCCTGTGATGGTGAATTTTCAGCATCATTACTCCAGTCTTCAGTGTCACATGATCCTTCAGAAATCAGTCTAATATGATGATTTGACGCTCAAGAAACATTTCTTGAAACGCCAGCTGTGCTGCTTCATAGTTTTGTGGAAATCATGGTGATGATTCCTTCAGGATTCTTTTATTAATATAAAGTTCAAAAGAACAGCAGAACTGAACTTTTTTTTTTTACAACATTAAAAAATGTCTTTACTGTCACCTTTAAATCAATTTATAAAACGGATAGTTCCAGTCCTTGATTCTGATTGGTTGAGCCGCGTTCGAAGCCGTTGTAAATTACTCGACAAACACACACCTGTGACCGCATCACATTAGTGTTACTGCGCAACTGCCGTGTGTGATTCTCTGTTGTTGCATGTGTTTCTTGGCACCTCTTTGGAACTACATTGCTTGGCGGAGGAATAAATGTGTTATAAAGTTATATTTTTTGTTGCTGGTGTTTATTTTATGAATAAAATAAATATTAAAATTAGGGCTGTCAAACGATTAATCGCGATTAATCGCATCCAAAATAAAAGTTTGTGTTTACATAATATATGTGTGTGTACGGTGTATAATTATTTTCTATATATAAATACACACACATGCATGTATATATTTAAGAAATATTTGCATGTATATACTGTGTATATATATTTATATTATATATAATTTATATTATATATAAATATTTCATATATAAATAACACATTTTTCTTAAATATATATGCATGTGTGTGTATTTATATATAGAAAATAATTATACTCCATACACACACATATATTATGTAAAAACAAACTTTTATTTTGGATGCGATTAATCGCGATTAATCGTTTGACAGCCCTAATTAAAATGAATATTTTTATGAAGTAACCGTTCTATAAAAGCAATAAGCCCCTTGAAGCCGTGTTTTACAGTGGATTTAGAACAGCTAAGGGGCGTTGTTATGCACGACGCGGACTGGAGTTTAGGCGGATTTAGGCTTTGTGGGGCTTATTGCTTAATTAATGCATCCTTGCTGAATATCAATTTCTTTCAAAAAAGAAAATTCTTACTAACCCCAAACTTTTGAACGATAGTGTATAATGGGAAGTGTATAAATGCAGACACTAGTCACCATTTTCCCTCATTTTTTTTTTAATCACAATTAAGCATTCTATTCACTTTGTTGGATTGTGCCAAAATGTTAGATCAGATGGATCTCCATGTCAGAAACATCAGATATATCAGATCCGACCCCGGACGCTGAATCTCTGCCAGAAGATATACGTCTCCTATCAGCCCGAGAGTTTGACTGAGAAAGCCAGGGAAGAGCAGAAGCAGGAGACAAAGTGATGATAATAAAAAGAGCAGTTTATTGAATAATCTTGCTGTCGTTTTGTGTATTTTTCAATGTTCACTGCTCAGACTTCGTGTAATCGTTACACTACTCAATGCCAGTACAATTCCAACAAGTGTTATTATACCAAGAGAAAAACAACTGAAAAGTAGCCAACTCCTTTACAACATCGTCCTGAGACGTTAAAGACCTTGAAATGGAGACATTCTCTCATCTCCCACTCGTGAAGACAAACATCCCTTCAAACCACACCATCATAAGATTTAAACAACAATAGGAAATAGATAATAAGTAATATAAAATATAAAAACAAACGACATGAAAAATGATTAAATGATAAAAAAATGTATCAATTATGTCAATAAAATAATAATAATATGAAGAAATGATAAGTCAAATGTTGTCGTAGAAGTCACACTGCATGACTGTGCGTAAGATCTTCTGACAGGGCCAGAATTTTGTCAATAAAATGATCGCACCGGTCATTAATCGGCTGTCGGTGAACATGTCAATCTAACGAGCAAAGACTTCAGATTATGGCCGAGGAACAGAGGAATCTTGAAAGATTCTTAAAATTAGTCCCAGATGGCCAAATCATTGCCAAAATTGTACATTATTACAGACAGACATTAACAGAGTGAAAGATGCATTGTTTATTAATGGAAATGTTATAAATGTCTATTTCTGATTATATGTTGTAAATCTACATAAAAAGTTTGACACTAACTTTTATGGAATTATGACACTAACATTGCGTCCGAAATCGCATGCTGTCTGAGTAGGCACGACGTTTAAATTGACTTCGCGATCGTTAAAAGTATGTTCTGTTTAGTATCAATAAGGGTAGTATGAATGAAATTCGGATGTACTACATCCGCCATGTTGTTACTGTCACGTGACCTACCAGCCTTCACTGCCATTCATAAATCTTCTCCCGCTGAATGATACAAAGGTCTTGTAATTTTGTGAATGTTTTTTTTTCATGTGTGTGTTCTTTGCTCGCCTGGCTTCAAAGTGTATGTTGTATTGTTTCGTTGTTGAAAGCCTAATAATAGTTTTGCTTTTTCAAATCCTCTCCCGTGGCCTCATGGGACAGTAAAGTGTCCATCGAATGTGCTCTTCAGAATCTCACCGGATGTAGTCGGTCATCCGGGGACTTTTCACCTACTGTTTTTCGAACACTATGTATTCGGACATACTGTGTTGGCGTACTGTTTTCGCACACTACATAGTAGGAAAGTATTTGATTCCTGATGCAGCATAAGTCATATTTATAAAGCCTAAACAGTCAAAATGATGACATAAACAGTCAATTTCGACAATAAGTCGAGGCTTCCATTCATAATATCACTGACAGGTCTAATTTAAAACTTATAATCTACTAGATTAAAATAACCAGCCCTTGATGTTCATGCACACAATTTATCAGATTGTTTTTTTTGTGTGTGTGTCTGCAGTATGCATTTCTCTCCTGATGACAGATGCCAGTTTCGTGAGTGTGTGTGTGTGTGTGTATTACTGTGAAATTACTGCAGTGTTCAGTAACGGGACAGTCACCTCTTGTTCTCTGGCATAGTCTTCCTGATCATACTCCTCTTCCTCCTGCTGGGTCTGTAAAGCAGCACTGTCGAAATCAATGGACATCTTGCTGACCTGAGACGAGACACACACACCTGAGACGAGACACACACATCTGAGACAGGAAATAACCAGCAACCACTTCATTTAACCAGTCCAACTCACAACAAAACGAAACCAACTGCTTTCCTATATGCTAGTGCGTATGTAGCATCATAAAACATTGTTAATGCCATACATTTATAGTTTCTCTGCAACCCATAACACATTATTCGGACTGTCGCAGCAGAAATGTATTTCATTTAGCACTATACAAATGGTATTTGTGTTTAAATAGTCTCTTCTTACCTTTTAAAGTCGCCGCAGTGCTACATTAACACAATAATCCGAAATAAAGTGCTTCTATGAGGAACATTACAGTGTCTCGGTGACTCACAAGCTCAATATTGATTTGAAATGACACGAGCATGATAAATAAACGGCCAGCGAATGTCTGTTCAGCCGTTACGTTACAGAATCAGATGGTAAAACTCGTTTAATGCGGACTAAAAGCGATATTACAGCAAATATATTGATATAGTATCTATCCATTGAAACATGGCGCTCTAAACAGCGGCAAAAGTCCTGGATTTTGATTGGCTGACGGGAGGGACGACGTCACGTGAACGTTACAGCCAATGGTTACGGCATATCAAATGTCAACCAAAATTACACCTCTTTTTGACAGAAATGTATTTCTCAATCACGGAAATATATTATTCATAATAAAAGTAATAGTCGAAATAATAACATTATTATATATATATTTTTTTTTTTAGGTTGCATATACAATTTATAAGGATTGTGTGTGTTCATGTAATTATTTATATTAGCATTAAATATAAAATAAAATTATTGGAAAGTTCCAAAACATGCAAACGTAAGTGAAATCCCATTGTAATTAATTCTTAATGATATTTTGTTTATAAAATAATATAGATGTATATACATTTTATATATGTAGGCTATAATTTATATACTTTATATTATAATTTTATATGCTTTATATTATACATTGTTTACATAACACGTTGTTTAAAATGTAATAGTTTTATTGTTAAATGCCTCAACATACAAACGTATGTGAAACCCCATTATAGTTAATGGGATTGGTTATTCCAGCTGAGGACTTTTGGCCATATAGTGTATGCATGATATTTTCTGTGATCTGATAGTTGAAATATTGTCTGTATATGAAAGCTGTATAATGTTGGTCTGTGTTATTGAGATAAACATCATTGCTTATCACACATAAAATCATAAACCATTCCAGACACATTTTCCGCTGAAGCAACAAATGCATTCTTTATTTTTGATGTTGAAAAGTGAAACAGAAGAGCTCAGACAGCATTAAAGTTTCAACAGATCTGTAAAGTTTGGTGAGGAATTCTAGCAATGACGGCACTTTCAATACGCATGTGCTGCGGTGCAACAGCATAAAACTCAACTGAATCTTACGCAAACCAAGTAAAACATGCTGACTCTAACAAGAGACAGACAGAGTTCAACAGATAAATGACTCAATTTCACACGCTTTCCATTTAAGGCAAACTATTTAAAATGTCTGCCAAGTGCCAATGTGTAACTTTTTTTCAGGTGATGGAAACATATTCATATTAGAGACCTAACAAATCAGCACAGCAGACATCCTGTGGGAACTTCTGCTTTGTTAAGGACATTTAAAACTGACTTAAGTGAATACAGCTGTAAAAATACAAACTAGCCAAATTACGCTCCCGCTTCAAGTCAATCTGTGATCGGGGGAGTAAAGAGCTTGAAAGTAATGTCACTGACAGCCTCGAATCGACCGGCTGCCTGATGGGTGAATTTGTTCTCCGGGATCGTCAGTGTCCAATCAAGCCAGTTTGCTCACAATGGCCTGGTTGAGAGAGTTCAGCTGATTGGTCCATCTGTCCAGAGCGGTGTATCTGGCTCCGCCTCTTTTCTGGTGATCGAGCTCCAACAGCTGATTGACCTGGTCAATTCTACCGTTGATTGTGCTGAAAGACGTACAACATCAGATTCATATATATTATATATTTGCAGTGAAAGAGTGTAAAAAAAAAAATTTGTAAAATCTTTTTAAAAAAATTATGGAAGCTTGTTTCCGCCACTGAATAATAAATAAATAATACTAATTGCGACTTTTTATCTCACAATTCTGACTTTTTTTCTCAGAATTGCGAGATATGAAGTCAGAATTGCGAGATATAAAGTCACAATTCTGAGAAATAAAGTCGCAATTCTGAGAAATAAAGTCGCAATTGGGAGATATATAGTCGCAATTCTGAGAAATAAAGTCACAATTGCGAGATATAAAGTCGCAATTGCGAGATATGAAGTCGCAATTCTGAGAAATAAAGTCGCAATTGCGAGATATAAAGTCACAATTCTGAGAAATAAAGTCACAATTCTGAGAAATAAAGTCGCAATTCTGAGAAATAAAGTCGCAATTGTGAGATATAAAGTCGCAATTCTGAGAAATAAAGTCGCAATTGCGAGATATAGTCACAATTCTGAGAAATAAAGTCGCAATTGCGAGATATAAAGTCACAATTCTGAGAAATAAAGTCACAATTCTGAGAAATAGTCGCAATTGGGAGATATAAAGTCAGAATTGCATGATATAAAGTCGCAATTGTGTGTTATAAAGTCAGAATTGTGAGATACAAACTATTCTGAGGTTAAAAAAAAAAAAAGAAAGAAAAAAGTCCGTCTTTTTTTTCCTTAGAATTGGACTTTATATCTCACAATTGTGAGTTTATATCTCACAATTCTGAGAAAAGATGTCAGAATTGCGAGATATAAACTCGCAATTATGTGTTATAAAGTCAGAATTGCGTGATATAAAGTCGCAATTCTGAGAAATAAAGTCAGAATTGCGAGATGTACACTCGCAATTGTGAGATAAAAAGTCGCAATTATCTTTTAAAATGTTTTATTTTGTGGCGGAAACAAGCTTCCATAAAAAATCGATTAAACTTACTTGTCTAAAATACACTGCACAAGCAAGCTTTCCACATCTGAAACATCAATATTCAATTCCTAAAGAAAAACAGGGACATGAAAGCATGTTATAATAATATCATCTATTTACTATAATATAATAACTAGAATATAATATAGATTTACCTTTGAAATAAATGGTATGTGTATCCTAGTGTAAGGCTTAATCAATTTGATGAGCACTTGCGTTCTTATGTTCCGTAACAATTCTGAAGGGAAAAGGAAAAATAAAAATATGACTTCAACATTTGATGTATGAGAATAAGTAGAATAATGTACAAGGAAGCCAAAAGCCTCCCAAACTGACCCTCAATATGTTCTCTGATGAAGGGGTCGTCCATTATGTTGCTGTGATTCGTCTTTAGGATTTTCTCAAACTCTGTGATGTCATTGTTTTGGTAGGAACTAGACAAATTATAAGCAATTAATACCATAAAATGAATCCATTCGGACCATCAAAATTGAGTTAAAATAGAAGAGGACTGGATAAATGAGAAGTGGTATTGTGCACACTTACCTTACTAGGTTTGTCATTGCCAGGATTTCTGGATCATTCTTGTAAGGTTTTGCCTAGTCACAGAGCCACATAGAAAGAATTAGTTTTTTTTTGGTTATATTATAGACCATAAAATTTGACCTTTGATGACCAGGCCCAGACAGAATCTGCAGTGTTGTGCTTTTCTGCACTGATTCTAGGGGAAAATAAGTTGCTTTTCAAGTTGAAATGTTAAGTGAAGCAGAGTCCAATATACTTATTGGTCAATGAAAGCAAATACACCAAAATATTTAATATATGAACATGCAATGATGAAGAACGTGTACTTTCTGATGGCCTTAGACAGATTCCACGTGGGCCTGTGCATGACTGCCACCTCATACCTCTTGAGAATCAAACGGGTTGATTCCAGACTTCATCAGCATGTTGGCCAAGACCAGGTACTTCAGACAAGTGGTTCGTCTGGGGCTTCCAGACTCGTCGTAGTTTTTGAACGCCTCGAAAAAGTCTGTATGCGCCTTCTCGAACTCGCCCTCCCTCAGGTGCATTTTACCACCACATTCTAAAGAGAACAGGTCACAAGTCAAAGAAAATTAGTGGACTTTCCAATGGAAGCTTGTTTCCGCCACTGAATAATAAATAAATAATAATAATTGCGACTTTTTATCTCACAATTCTGACTTTTTTTCTCACAATTGCGATATATCAAGTCAGAATTGTGACTTTTTTTCTCAGAATTGCGAGATATGAAGTCAGAAATGTGAGAAATAAAGTCGCAATTCTGAGAAATAAAGTTGCAATTGCGAGAAAAAAAGTCAGAATTCTGACTTTATAACACGCAATTCTGACTTTATAACACGCAATTGCGACTTTATTTCACGCAATTCTGACTTTATAACACGCAATTGCGACTTTATTTCACGCAATTCTGACTTTATAACACGCAATTGCGACTTTATTTCACGCAATTCTGAATTTATATCTCGCAATTCTGACTTTATAACACGCAATTGCGACTTTATTTCATGCAATTCTAACTTTATATCTCGCAATTCTGAGAAATAAAGTCAGAATTGCGAGATGTAAACTCGCAATTGTGAGATAAAAAGTCGCAATTATCTTTTAAAATGTTTTATTTTGTGGCGGAAACAAGCTTCCATACTTTCCAGTTATACACAAAAAAAACAAATAAAAAACAAACCAAACTGGTTTCCAATTATTCACAAAAAACAAAGCAAAACAAACAAACATGCTTATACACAAAAGTAAACTTTCCATTTGAACACAAAACAAAAACAAACCAAACAAACATTCCAATTGTACACTAAACAAAACTGTCCAATTGTACACAAAACAAAAATTCTTATACACAAAAAACAAAAGTTTTATTATACAAAAAACAAAAAAAGAAATAAAACAAACCATCTTTCAAATTGTACAAAATAAATAAAGCAAAACAAAACTAATTATGCACAAAACAAAATGTTTTTGTTTATGTCTTCATCTTAACAACTACATCTTTGGTATTAAAATAGACAAAAATTGTGTAAAATACCTCTGATGACTCCCATGATGAGTGGGTGTGGGATGGCTGATTTAATGTGTAACGACTGCTCATAGAGGGCTTTCAGTTTCTTGTTGTTTTTCTGTGCCGTATACATCTGAATCTCCAAAGCATAGATCTCCAACAGCTGAGTGCCCTTCTTCAAGTCGTCCTCCCCGTCATCCGTCTAATTAAGGACATCGATCAGTTTCAGAACAGCACACTTGACATTTAAAGACATTGACATTTTGGTTTTCTTATTTATGCGACACTGATCATTTACTCTACCTGACATGACTGGTGCAATTGCCTGAGGATTTTCTGAAGCTTTCCAAACTCTTCTCTTTCCAGGTACAACTTTCCCAACTGCATGAAACAGAGTTTGCTGGTCAATATTAAAGGGCATAGCATTGACACAATTATTATCATAGTACTGTGTATATTATTGTTCCTGATACATAAGTGTGTATCTGTAATATAAGACAGATCATTTAAATACACAATGCACTGCCACAGCACAAACCTTGGTGTTCGTTTTAAACCAAAGTCTGTCATTTTTGGCATCTTTTAAAGCATCCAGTGTGGTCTCATAAAACTCTTGAAGCAAGTCCATCTGGAAAAAAGGGAAAAAGATAAATATTACTTTATTATCTTTAATAACATAATGATCTTAAATTTTTATATATAAAGTGTGTGTGTGTGTGTGTGTGTGTGTGTGTTTGTGTGTATTAGGGCTGTCACGATATCAAGTTTTGTAACACCACGGTTATCGTGGCCAAAAGAATTCGAGTGACGATATATTACGATATCTACAGAAACCTTATAATATGTTATCAGTCAGATTTATCTTTAGTTTGTTTATTTTGTGTTTTTAACCAATGAATCACACCATTACATACAACATTTACAACAACTGAGACTCTGGCTTTCTCTGGCTTCTTTGACACTGCCTAAGAAATAGGAGACAGAAAGAGAAAATACTGTCAAGTTCAACAGTATTATAAAGAAGTTTTAAACACAACTAATAGCTTAACTTGTTAACTTGTGTCCCAATAGGAACACAAATCCAAGAAATGGCACACCCAAATTAAAATACATAGTCCATGAAGCCTTTGGACTTCAAACATTGTAGACTAATTTGAAAGAATTTACAGAGAAAAGAACAATTGGCAGATTGTTGTCATATTGCCAGAATTGATTAAATCAATGATAAAATTCAGATTTTTATCGAACATTTTTAAGGATTTCATTTCGAGGAGACTGAAATGCTAACCGTTTTTAGCGTAGCACAGCGTCAAAATACAATTTATGAGAATAAATTCTGCTTTATGACAGATGGTAGTGTAAAGGTGCAATACCACCTCCTATTGTAGTTTGGGATGGTGCTGACACTGGATTATCTACATGTCTTATTATCATACGTGTACTACTCATTTTAAATATTGCGGTTATCATGATATACTGTCACAACCTTTATTAACACAATTTCGATATTTCATGGTTTGAATATCACGGTTATCGTCAATGTCGGTATATCGCGACACCCCTAATACACACACACACACACACACATATATTACTGAACACAGGAGTTTAAAATGTATTAAATACCTGTTTGGAGGTTGAGATATAATCTAGAATAGAGTTGATGGATTTCTCAGAGTAATTTCTGGTGACAGCACTCCTAATATACGTCAAAAGCTGTTTGTACCGGTTCATCATTTCAGGAAAATTTGTCTGTAAAAATAAGAATAAAAAAACAACAAATCAAATGATCAGATTTTATAGTACATCATTGACTTATTTTTTATTGTATTACTGTTAGACAATACAGGAGAGTAAGAAAATGATTTAGAAAGATGGTACTATACGGTTATCACACGTAAATGTACTATACGGTTAACCTAACCCTAACCCTACCCAAATAGGTGTGGTCCGGATAACCGTATAGTTCCTAAATATTACTTATTAAATCTTACAATACAATATATTGTGCTACTATTGTTACACACCAATTTGAAGTTGATCTTAATCATCTGTTTCAGTGCTTTGAAGCCCCATTCTCCTTTCTCACCCTCCAGTTCCAGCACCTGTAAAACAGATAATAGTGATTATTACACATATTCAACGTTACAGTACGGATGCAGACGCTGACAGCGAGGCGTCTAACCTTCTGAAAGCTGCTCAGGGCTGCTTTAGGATCATCTTCTTTGAGGGCTTTAGAGTTGTAGTACTGATTCTCCAAATCAACATTGGGCTCAGAGTTGCTGTCCTCAGAGTATTCCTGAAGTGAAAGCAAACAAATGGTATGTGTAACGTTAATTACAGTTCATTTACTCATAAAGGATTAATTCAAGTATTTGCCTGGAAAAGCATCTTGAAGGATATTGTACAACTTAATGGTGCATGATTGTTATGATTATGACAACTGCATGACAATAATTACGTTAAGATTATTTACAACTGTACATCTATATACGTAATAATCTATTTAACAACAAACTGAAATTGGATATCATGCAGTTTAATAACTAGCAGCACATTAGCTATGATAATTCAGTCAACTTCACGTGAGTCTGCAAGTTATCAGGAGATACAGCATCAGGAATCGGGTTTGTAAATACATCGCAGTTCTTACGAAACTTCAAATAAACCAACTTAAAGAAGGCTGTCATATTTGTTGACTTGGTCTTTGCAGTATTAGCAAACTAGCCACCTGCTAAACAACACCATTGCGAAATTAAGTCCCTGTTAACAGGCTAAACAACATTTACTGATGTCGCTACATTTGCTTAGCATTGAATTACATGCATTTACAGTTGAGTTTATTTTAGACAGCCGTACCAAGTCATAATCCTCTTCATCATCGCACATGAAATCATCTTCCATGTCAGACATTTTGACCGGAGAGAGAGGCTCTTACCCACAATGCTCGCCGGCAAAGCGTTATGACATCACGCCGCGCGTTCTGTACGGTGCGCGCGCAGCTCCGATTCCTTCCGAGTGTTTCCGAATCCAGTTTGCGGGATCCGTGTGAGTGTCTTCCGTGTTGTTTAGGTTGTAGACGCGTGATTCCGGGTATGACAGTCAGCTGACGGCACTTGTACGGTGTCAGTCCACTCCTGCATTGTGTGCTCACTGTAAAACAAAGATTATAAACAGCACAATGGCCACAATTCCGCCTAAAATCAAGGTGCTGCTCAGTGGAAATGAGAGGTAAGTTGCGACTGTTCGGAAAACTTCGATTGTGAATGAATGGAGTCAACTCGTTACGTCGATTTACATCCTATTTTTTAGTTTTAACTTTCATGTTTGTTTTTTGTTTGTGTTAGACATACACTTTCCCCTCTTTTTGTTAGGTTGCAGAAACTGAAAGAGGCTTTTCATGGAAAATATGGACAAATGCCTCTCTTCTACGCTCGTGCTCCGGGGAGGGTGAATTTGATTGGTGGGTTGCAAGCAGTGTGAAAACATATACCGTCAGCACTGCATTTTATGTTTTATCATAAATCTTATCATTTCCAGGTGAGCATATTGATTATTGTGGCTATGCTGTCCTTCCAATGGCAATAGAGCAGAATATTCTTGCTGCAGTTTCTGTCAGTGACTCCCAAACAATCCAGATGACCAACACTGACCCCAAATACAAGTGAGTGACAATGTTCTTTATCTTCTGTTCTTCACAATTTAATTGGTCACATTTTGTCAACTAATTGTTATTAATTCATTAATTAAATTACTCATTCGCTTATTTACTCACTCACTCATTCATTATTCACTCACCCATTAATTCATTCACTCATTTATTAATTAATTTGCTCACTTATTAATTAATTTGCTCACTTACTCATTCACTCATTTATTAATTTTCTCACTCATTCACTCATTTATTTACTCACTTAATCATTAATTCACTTATTCATTCATTATGCACTCACTCACTTATTTATTCATTATTCACTCATTCAATTCATTCATTCACTCATTTATTATTCACTCACTCACTCACTAATTCATTCACACACTCACTCACTATTCACTCATTCATTCATTATTCACTCACTTATTAATTCATTTACTCACTCATTCATTCATAATTCACTCATTCATTCATTATTAATATTCACTTATTTATTAATTCATTTACTTACTCATTCACTCATTTATTTACTTATTAATTGACACACTTATTTATTCATTATTCACTCACTTATTCATTCATTAATTCACTCATTCAATTCATTCATTCACTCATTTATTATTCACTCACTCACCCACTTATTAATTCATTCACACACTCACTCACTCATTATTCACTTATTAATTCATTCACACACTCATTCATAATTCACTCACTCATTCATTATTACTATTCACTTACTCATTTATTAATATTCACTTACTCATTTATTAATTAATTAATTCACTCATTTATTATTCACTCACTCACTTATTAATTAATTCACTCACTCACTCACTCATTATTCAGTCGCTCACTCATTCATTATTAATATTCGCTTTCTCATTAATTCATTTTATTCGTTCACATACTAATGAATTCATTCACTCCTTCATTATTCACTCACTCACTTATTAATTCATTCACTCACTCATTATTCACTCATTCATTCATAATTCATTCACACACTCACTCATTATTCACTCATTCATAATTCACTCACTCATTCATTAATATTCACTTACTCATTTATTAATTCATTTACTTACTCATTCACTCATTTATTTATTTATTGACTTATTAATTTACTCACTTATTCATTCATTATTCACTTATTTATTAATTATTCACTCACTTATTAATTCATTCACACACATACTCACTCACTCATTATTCACTCATTCATTCATTATTCACTCACTTATTAATTCATTCACACTCATTCATAATTCACTCACTCATTCATTATTACTATTCACTTACTCATTTATTAATTCATTCACTCATTTATTATTCACTCACTCACTCACTCACTCACTCATTATTCAGTCGCTCACTCATTCATTATTAATATTCGCTTTCTCATTAATTAATTGTATTCGTTCACATACTAATTAATTCATTCACTCACTCACTTATTAATTCATTCACATACTCACTCATTATTCACTCATTCATTCATTATTCACTTATTAATTTACTCATTCATTCATTATTCACTCACTTATTAATTTACTCACTCATTCATTCATAATTCACTCACTCATTCATTATTAATATTCACTCACTCATTAATTAATTAATTATTCATTAATTCACTTACTCTCATTCATTATTCACGCAGTCACTTACTCATTCACTTAACTTATTACCTCAGACATTCATTCATTATTCACTCACTCACTCACTTATTTCTTTCCTTCTTACAGGGATTTCACTGTGTCGGTTGATGGCATCACGATTGACAGAGAGGATCCTCAATGGTACTATTACTTCCTTTGTGGAGTGAGAGGAATCCAGGTGGGGTGTTTAATGACGCACATAATGCATGTTTGCATTATGGCGTTATAATCAGTCATTTGACCCTTGACCATGTGTATGCAGGAGCACTTGAGCTTGTCTTCATTGGCAGGGATGTGTTGTGTGGTAGACGGGACTATCCCGGCCAGCTCAGGGCTCTCCAGCTCCAGTGCCCTGGTGTGCTGTGCAGGTCTGGTCACCATGGAGGCCAATCAGAAGTCTCTATCTAAGGTAGTCCTTAATGTAAATCCTCTAACCTGCATTACATACTGTACAACTGCTGCTTATCATAGCTCCCTTTGATTTCATTTCAGGTGACTCTCGCCGAGACGTGTGCCAAGTGTGAGCGTTATATTGGCACTGAGGGGGGAGGGATGGATCAGTCCATTTCTTTCCTGGCCGAGGAGGGAACAGTAAGCCAAGTGTATTTCATATTTGTTCTAACAATATACGTGGTATTTGATTTTATTTTTGAAGGGTCGATGGTATGACGCTTTCTTTGTGTGTATGATCGCATCAAATTTTTTCAAAAATACATTAAAAATGCAATTCATACATACTTACATACAGTGTTATCGAATATACCTTTTTTATATGATGTACATGTTAAAATTCATCAAATTAATTTTTATATTTTTGGGGGGAATAGTCAAGTTGTCAGGGTGTTGCATCTTGACATTATAATGAAGCCAAAATGCCTCATTAAAACGATTTTTTAAGCTGTTACTTGTTAAAAATGTCATATAGTACAACGACCCAAATAACTTGGCATTTATAAATGAAAAATTAATGATATCTGTATAAAAATGATGTTTTACTTTGAAAAAAAAAATATTTAAAAACGTTTTTAAAGTAATGTTTGCAATGTGTTACATGTATTCAAGGTTTAAGGAAAATTTGTTATTTTATTTGATTAATTTTGGTTACACCACATGACATTTTTCTTTTCTTTTTTTTTGAAAATTGTATACAAGTTATTTTTTTACCGTATAAAACTAACATGAATACAAAGAGTACATTTCTAAGGCACATGTGTTTTAATGTAGAATTTTAAAAGATTTTTTTTCTTATTTGTTATTGACCCATTGACATTTTTAACACTATGCATCTACATTACAAATATATTTATGAGGATTTAGCTTGATGTGACTTTTTTTCCCTCAAGGCAAAGCTGATCGAGTTTAACCCGCTGCGAGCCACAGACGTGAGGTTGCCCGACGGGGCGTTCTTTGTGATCGCCAACTGTTGTGTGGAGATGAACAAGGCGGCCTCGTCTCACTTCAACATGAGGGTGGTGGAGTGCCGCATCGCCACAAAGGTCTGAACGTCAGGGATGCTTCTAGAATGATAGTTTAGTCTTTGTAATATAAGATTTTTTTTGCAAGTTCACCAAAAAAGTACACTAGTTTAAAAGTTTGGGGTTTTGGAATAAGTCTCTTCTGCTCACCAAAGCTGCATTTCTTTGATCGGATATACAGTAAAAATTAAAAGTAATATTGTGAAATATAATTACAATTTAAAATAATAGTAAATTTCTATTGTAATATGTTTTAAAATGCAATTGATTCCTGTGATCAAATCTGAATTTTCAGCATCATTACTCCATGTTTTTTTTTTGTGTGTGTGTGTGGAAACTGTGATACATTTTTTTCAGGATTCTTTTAATAGAAAGTTCAAAAGAACAGCATTTATTTGAAATAGAAGTCTTTGTAACATAAATGTCTTTACTGTATCTTTTTGATCGATTTAATGCACCCTTTCTGATCCCAAACGGTTGAACAGTCGTGTATATATTCTGTAGTTTTAATCATAATAGTGAACACTTGGGATGTTTGCTTATAAGACCCCAGTGGTGAATTTAAAAGTAGCTCAAAGACTGAGTACATTCAACATTATTTTACAGTAGGTGGCGCTGCAACCAAATATATGTGGTATTGTAAAGGCAAAAATAAGATTTTTTTTTTGTTAATTGTTTGAGGTGATTTTTTAAATTTGTTGATATTGACCCCAAAATTTAAATCTATAGATCTATAAATCCAGAAACAGTTATTAAGCTTTAGTGATTGGCCAAAGTTTTTCTAGTTCCCACCCTAATTTCCGACGTTTGCTTGAGTATATTGATGGTAGAAGGTGTGCGTGTGTGCAGATGCTGGCTAAAGCGCGAGGTGTGGACTGGCAGCGTCTGCTGAAGCTGGGGGATCTGCAGAAGGAGCTGCGGGCGAGTCTGGAGGAGATGCTGGAGCTGGTGGAGGAGGTGCTTCACCCCGAGCCGTACAGCAGAGAGGAGATCTGCAGGACTCTGGGTATCAGCGAAGAACAGCTGGGGCAAAGCATCCTCAGCGCCAACACACAACATGGTGAGACAATAGGAGGAGCTCAAAAAATCTGCTCTTACTGCGAAAATAATTTTCTGGGAATGCTTTTGCACTACATTTAAATATATTGCTTCTATAGATATGATCTACTCTAAATGAGTAGTTTCACCGCCGTTTTTAATTTGTCATTCACAATGCTTCATGGGATTGTAGTTCTTTCCCTCTTCAAAGCCTTTAAGTAACAGTCTTGTACCCAATGGGTCCTATCTTACACCCGGCGCAATGCAGTGCCAAGTGTTTTTTGCTAGTCTCAGCCCGACGCAGTTATCATTTTCACGTCCTGCGCCACGTTGTTTAAATAGCAAATGCATTTGCGCCCATGGGCGTTCTGGTCTGAGAACGAGGTGTGTTCTGGCGCATTGTTGGCGCGTTGCTATTTTGAGGAACTGAAATAGACTGTGCCTTTGATCATCAAAAACCTGGTCTAAAGTCAATGGCGCAGTATTTTTTTTGTTATTTAAAGAGCGCGTTAGTAATGTGTGCCTATAGGCGGGTCCACAACGCGCGTACACTCTGCTTATTACACACACAGGGCAGCACACAAACATGCCAAATATTTAAAATAAAAGGATTACAATGTAAAAGATTATTATTGTGTACATAAAGATATGGTGGAATCCGGCTTGTCCCGTAGATGGTCTGCTTGCGCACATTTACCTCACGCATGAGCAGATCCGTTTGCACTCTGGAGACAGCTTCGATCTTTCCACTATCAAATTCCGTCATGTAAATAGCGAATCCGCCATGGCGCGAGCGCAACTGGCTTTTAAAGGGAATGGGAGATGAGACTCTGATTGGTTTAATGCACGTAAATCCCAAAACACACCCATCACTCATTAAGAGAATCGGGACAACCCTTTCAGACCATGCGCCGGGAGCGCCGACCATTTTTCCTGTCGTTAAACTAGCAAAAGTGGATTCTGACACAACCTAAGTGAACTTGCGCCGTGCACTTTAGACCATGCGCTTAGATCGTTAAAATAGGGCCCTTTGTCTTATTGTCTGAATGCTTTTTTGTTCAAATAAAAATTTCGGTATTAACTAACATGAACTAACCATGAGCAATACATTTGTTATTTGTTAATCTTTGTTAACGTTAGTTAATAAAAATACAGCTGTTCACTGTTAGTTCACAGTGCATTAACTAATATTAACTAACATTAACAGTACATTAACAAGATTATATTATATTATATTTAGGGCTGTCAAACGATTAATCGCGATTAATCGCATCCAAAATAAAAGTTTGTGTTTACATAATATATGTGTGTGTACTGTGTATAATTATTTTCTATATATAAATACACACACGCATGTATATATTTAAGAAATATTTGCATGTATATACTGTGTATATATATTTATATTATATATAATTTATATTATATATAAATATTTTATATATAAATAACAAATTTTTCTTAAATATATATGCATGTGTGTGTATTTATATATAGAAAATAATTATACTCCATAAACACATATATTATGTAAACACAAACTTTTATTTTGGATGCGATTAATCGCGATTAATCGTTTGACAGCCCTAATTATATTTTATTATATATAAGAAGTATTAGTAAATGTTGAAATTAACATTAAAGATTAATAAAGGCTGTATACATGCAGTTCATTATTAGTTCATGTTTACTAATGTAGTTAACTAATGCTAACTAACAAACCTTATTGTAAAGTGTTGTGCTTCACCTTGTAGCTGGTTGACTTGGTTCATGACTTAAAACCCTTTAACGAAGACTTTTTTTTTTTAATCCCTGTCGGAAAAATGATTAATGGACCTTATTGTAAAGTGTTACCAATGTTATATATTATTGCTGAGACAAATTGTCATTTTGTTCTACATCCTCTTCTGTTTGTTCCTCAGCGACTCAGTTTAAACTGTACCAGCGTGCCAGACACGTGTACGGCGAGGCCGCCCGCGTCCTGCAGTTTAAGGCCGTGTGCGACTCTTCCCCTGCCGACGCCGTCGCTCAGCTGGGCGACCTGATGAACCGAAGCCACGCCAGCTGCAGAGACCTGTACGAGTGCAGCTGCCCGGAGCTGGACCAGCTGGTGGACATCTGTCTGTGAGTGAGAGTCGGGTCATATCACGCATTATACACTCACAGTGGAAAACATTTCTTACAGTGTTAATATGCATTGGGTTTTTTCTTTTCACATACACTACAGGTCAAAAGTTTGGAATATTTCTTTTGTATGTTTTTGAAAGTCTCTTCTGCTCACCAGATGCATTTATTTGAGCAGAAATCCAGTAAAAACAGTAATATTGTGAAATATCATTACAATTTAAAACAACTATTTTCTATTTGACTACATTTTAAAATGTAATTTATTCCTGTGATGCAAAGCTGCCGTTACTGTTTAAATAGATAATTAAAACCTGATACATTATCATTAAAATTTTTGTTTGTTTTTCTTTCTTTTGAACTTTCTATTCATCCAAGAATCCTGAAAAACAATGTATTATGTTTTCCACAAAAATATGAAGCAGCACAACTGTTTTAAACACTAGTAATAATAAGAAATGTATCTTGAGCATCAAATCAGCATTAGAATGATTTCTTAAGGATCATGTGAGTAATGATGCTGAAAATACAGCATTAAATGATTTTATTATACTTTTTAAACTATTATTTTTTTTTTTTTTACTGTACTTTTAATCAAATAAATGTATCTTTGGTACATTATTCATTAAAATCTTGCTGAATCTGAGTTAATTCACTTTTGACCTGTAGTGTATTTCTTCTGTGAGGCCAAATGAGTCACAGCTCTGAGCTTCTGTGGCAAACTACTGGAGATAGCTTGAGTCTGTCTAATGAATTGTAGTTTTAGCGAAACCTCTTCCTCTGTTCACAGGCAGGCGGGCGCCGTGGGGTCGAGGTTGACCGGAGCTGGATGGGGAGGTTGCACGGTTTCCATGGTTCCCGGGGAAAAGATTGATTCTTTTCTCCGAACCGTGAGAGCACGATATTACATGCCTGACGCCCGTCGGTCCGCTCTGGAAAAGCAGAGTTTATTCGTGACAAAGCCGGGAGGAGGGGCGGCAATTTTCATAGAGGAATGAAAAGTAGCAGGACTATTTTCTCTCATTTTAGCTACACAATGTGGGTAAAGGAGGTGTTGCGTGTAATGGCAAATCTGATGAAAGGGAAACTGACTTTATAAACTCTGAATGGGCATTTTCACTCTGTATGTTTCGAAAGAATGAAGAAATCAGTGATCATTTTATACCCAGTTCAAGGTTATCAGGGCACTTGTAAAGGACCAAGAATTGCTCTATACATTCCTACTTTGAAAGCGTTCAAGGTCAATATTCAACATTCAATAAAAACATTTAAATGTTTCCAAGCCTCATCATTTACTTATTTCATTTAATAATAAACATGTCATTAGTGGCGTACTACGGTAAGCAATAAACGCTGCTTGCGTTTAGTATTGTGTAAGTAATTATGTGCTTTTAGATTTAGTGTTCTTTCACGGGCGAAAGCATTTCAGTGGGAATCTACGTAACGTGACAGTGAATTTTGCGTTGACAATAGACAATTTACCTTTTTTTTTTGCTCATGAAATTTCCCCAACAATTTCACAAATGTGACCCTGCACCTTTAGACACATACTGCATCATAGCAACCACCTAGCAACCCCCTGGCAACCACTCAACACCTTGGCAACAACCCACAGCACTCGAGTGAAAAACTCTAGTAAAACAATTGTTATACAACGAAGGCAAACCATCCATTTTTAAATAAATGAAACAATGGCCATTTAATGAATATCATATAAAAAATTACAATGAATTGTATAAAAATCCATGCATTTAAATAAAACCACTAAACAATCTGCATGGTCTTCGTTGACAAAATCGTACAGCAGAAAAATCTTATACATTCGTCATACATATATTTAACATAACATTAGAATAACGTCAACTGTACACTCATAAAAAGGAAATGTTGCACGACGCCCCTCGTCAAATAAATTATTTTAGAAAATATTATCTACGTTAAAGTAGGCAATGAGGGCAATGAACAGCTAATGTGCCTTTGATACATTCAGAGAAAAAAACAATGCTGTCACGTTTCAAACGACAAACAGAACTGAAAGTACTTCCTTTGCTGAAAGGAAAACAAAAAGGCACAAAAATTCCTTCTGTAAAGGATCGTTTGAAAGAAATGCCCACTTTAGACCTTTGTAGTAGATAGATGTGGAATTCTAGAAGTTTAACCGTGTAAATGCTTCAGTCTATCGCTTGATGGAAGGCACGACTCAATAAAACTCAGTTCGCTGAGCTGCATGCAAAAGCACTAACTATGGACAAGTGTGGAATGGTTTTACACTTCCTTTTTTATAAAAAAATAGTTTAAAACTCATTCAGTTGTTGAAAAAGCTCGAGTTTGCTTTGCAAAGCCCAACGTAAGATTTACAGCCAGTGCTTTTTCTCTGAGGCATTGGTTTCGCACATTCCTAATTGTTAGCACTCATCCAGTAGCATGATTCATTTGGGTGTGCTTTAGTAAACTGAGGCTATAGAAGCAACTTCCAGGTCTTTAAACATATCCACTGCAGATGCTTGTGTCTGTTTATATTAACAAAACAAGAGGTATTACTGTATTTCACACGTCATTTGTTGAACGTAAACTCATGTTTAAAATTGTGCAGGTTATAGAACTCGTGGATTTAACGTTTCAGATGCCTGAAACATTCGCAAATGCATAAAGGGAAGTTCTAAGAACTCGAAATACAAAAACGGTGAGAATACAAAATTAATCTGAGGTTCGTTGTCAAATTCACTGAACTGGTGCCTTGTGAGACGGCAACGGATTCGCATGAGAGTGAAAATTAGGTTTCTGTGCTTCATTGTGCTGGCTCTTTGGAGTCTCCTGTGCATGTGTGGCCGTGCCCACGGGCATCTCTGGGAGCCCAGAGTGTGTCTGCCCAAAATCCATTATATTTTCTCACATTAAAGACGGGCACTATTTCCTCTTCCTTCAGTAAAGAAAGAAAAACAGCCCTTTATCTGGCCTCCAAGTCCTCCACCGTTACCTCTTGATTTTGGTCACTTTCCCTCCTAAATCTAGAGGTGG